>NC_056733.1:1094270459-1094607959 GCF_019279795.1 Protopterus annectens
ATTGGATAATTGAAATTCAAAAAATTTTTTTAAATTTAAATTTTTTTTTTTTTTTTTTTTTTTTTTTTGGCGCTGTTTGCAATCTCACCAACATATCCATCCAGGTCAGCAGTCCTGCTGTCAGCATGATGATGTCATGATGTCAGCATTGAAAAACTGCCTAACTGCCTGAGGAAACTTTTTTTTTTTTTTTTTATTTTTACATTAATTAGCCGACCCATTACACATACATGCCAAGTTTGTGCATAAAAAGAATGTGAACTGCCACGAAGAGGACTACTGAAAGTGGACTGGAAGAGGACTGGGCAGGACTGAATGGGCAGTGGCAGTGCTTTCGACACATGAAAAGTGGTTTCAAGAAAGTGAAAAAGAGAGGCCTGTGACTGTAAGTCACAAAAACCACAAAAAAAGTGTTTTCACCTTAAATCCCTGTTCCCACCGCTGTTTGTTTCATTTCATCCAAACAGAGCAGGTGTTAGAAGTTCCTGCAGGTGTTCACAAGCACATTTGTGACAGGCAATCCAGCAAAGGCAGAGGCAGAGTCAGGCAGCAAGTCACTACGGTAGTAAAGAAAGCAGGCAGTATCTGAAAGCAATATGTGAACCGTACATGTAGTTAACACAGCAGTAGAGTTACAGTATCCAGAGATGCAAATAAACAATAGGGCTCAGGATGCCTACATGCAAGGTTCATCATTCTTCAGGTCTCATGATGAATGATGATGTTAATGTGAATGTTGCAAATATAAGTATAATTTGTAATATAACAATATGTAGCAATTTGTTCTTGTAGTGATTAAAGAATTTTTGTAGTTTACTTGCTTTACTGAACTTTTCTTTAGAACTAACTAAGGTCACACACAGACTTAACTTTTAACTAAGAGGTCATGGTATATCTGTCTCTCTGTCACACACACACACACACACACACACACACACACACACACACACACACACACACACACACCACACACACACACACACACTACACACACACACGCAAACACAATGTACAGTATTTATTACATACTACATGTTTATTATTTACATATTACATATTTCAGTTCTTATAACTACACTAACACACTTTTACTATTCTGATTCTTACCATGTTCTCAAAACAAAATTACTAGATTACTAAACAACTTAAAAATTTGTTTCAATAACACAATAAAATTTTTAACAATGATTTTTTCGGCAAAGCAAAAAAACATAGGTGCAATTTTTTTTCATTTTTTTTTTTTTTTTTCAAGTGGGCAAAGCAAAGGTTAAAATAAGTTTGTTATTAAAAGTATAAAGTATGTATAGGGCAATAATAGAACTAGTATGATATTTAATGTTTATTTACAATCACATGACATCAAAAGCACTGGTATACTTATATGCTTTGCAAACAAAACTGCTGCACAAACATTCTTTGATTTCTCAGCAAAACCACAAGACTTTTCAGGTTTATTTATTTGGAATATGAAGTTTTGCTGGGTTTGATTTTTATTACAAAATGATGAATAGTGGAATACAGTCAGTGGACTAGAACAAAACTTTGCTAATGCTGTGCAGTTTTTGAAACCTTTCAGTTGAATTCCTGCTACTTTCCTATTTTTTCTTTTCTTGGTCTGTGAAACTTTTTTGTGTTTTTCTTTGTTTTAAACAGCCATGAATGGTTTCTTTTATTGCTTGTCTGAATTTTTCTTTTTAGTATTTTTGTTTTTTTTTGGTTTTGAAACTTTTATTGTTTCTTTCTTTCAAGCTTTTGGAAACAGTGATGGGAAAATGGCGATCGATGAGGGATCCAAGGATGCGATTGCTTAGGATGAACAGATGGGAAAGCGAAATGAATTCCTTAGGTTCCGCGAAAAAAAGAAAGAAGATGTAGGCTTTAAGTTATTTTCTTTTTTTTCTCTCTTTGCTTTTTCTTTTTAAATCTTTAATTCTCCTCTCTTTAATTTCAAATATTCTCTTTTTTTTTCCTTCTTTTTTTTTTATAACAACTTTTATATTAACAATTAATTCTGAATAACAAGTATAAATTTATAGTACAATTAAAATCTTTAAAGTCACAACTGTTATCATCTGAAGTGAATTAATATTATCAGTTTAAAACATTCATAACTTCAACATAAAATCAAAAGAAATCTGTTTAAAAATTTTAATAATGGGGGTTTAAGCAATTAAATTAGTTAAATTTAAATAATTAATAAAAAGCTTTTTTCTTAATAATATTTTATATTTTTTTTATTTATTTAATTATTTATTTCTGAAGAATATTTAACTATATATTTATTTATTTATTTATTAATATTATTTTTACTTAATATTTATTATTTTTTGTAAAGCTTTTCAAAGAAGGCCCAGGAAAAAAGCAGCTTTAAATTAAAAAAACATTTAAGAACAATACTTTTTCAAATCTCAAAAATAATAAAAACAATACACATTCAAAATAAAATAATTAATCTTAAATAAATAATACAAACATAAATTTAAATAAATTATTAATTAAAAAAAACATCATTGTACATTGGTTAAAATCGATACAGGCTATATGAGAATCAAAGAAAATTCTTGAGGAATTATTGAAGAAAGTATAAAGTGAGGAGAAAAAGAAGAGAAAAAATATAAGAGAAAGAATATGAGAGTCAAGAGTAAAGAAAAAGAAATGAGTAAAGGAGTGAGAAGGAAGGAAGAAGTTTGAGGGATAGCAGTTTGAGCATAAGAAATGAAGGGAGAGGAGTATAGATTATGAAATGTTTGAGCAAGAACATTTGAAGATGAAGTTTAGATAGTCTTTCCAGAAGCATTTCAGAAGATGGGAGTTAGCTAGAAGTTCAAGTATAGCAACAAGATGGGATGGAGATTTTGTAGCACCTAGAAGGATTCAAATAAAGAGTTCAATTTTTAGGCTTGCAATAGTTTACAGTGTTCAGAATTTTTAGTCATTTAATTACACAATTTTTTTGTGTTTCAGATACATATAAAGTTTACAACAAGCACAATTTCTTTTAGAATAACAGTTTCTTTTATAGGTATACAATAATTATTTCTTTTCAAGTTTAATTTAGTAGCAAATAATGTTAGGTTCATAGGTTCATAGGTAGGTTCTAGGCTATCTGCCAGAAGCAAGAGCTTTCTGGCCTTAGGCTGCCTTGGTTTTCTGTTTCCCATGTCCAGTGTTGCTGGCCAGTGAAGATTAGTTCCCTGTGCCCCACTCATCAAGGTTTCTTTTGAAGAGTGTTAGCGAGAAGCTCTGCCTAATTTAGATTGGAAGCCTGTTCCAAAGCATGGGAAGTCTCTGGGACAGGAATCTATCCCCCCAGCACGTCCTATTTATTGTTGTGGTGAGGTTTAGATCCCTAGAGCATGTGGCTCAAGGGGATAAGGTTTTCTTTAGGTAGAGCATGTCCATCATTTCTGGGTTGGACATGGCCTTGTATGTCAGTCAGAGATCACCTCTGAGTAGGTGGTATGCAACTGAGTACAGCTGGAGTTTCTTCAGTCGAGCTGCATAGGACATCTGTTTGAGGCCAGTGATCCTCTTGGTGAGGTACTTCTGTACTCTTTCCAGCTGTTGCAGGTGTCTTGTGAGGTACATCCCAAATGGGGCATTGTACTGTATGATGGGTCTGATGAGTAGAGGGGCACAATGACCTGTTTTGATCTGGATGCAAACCCTTTTGTTATTAGGTGGGCCATGTAGAAGGATTTTCTAACCACTGTGGCAATGTGATTATCAAAGGTGAGATTACTATCTACTTGGGTCCCCAGATCCCTTATTACATCTTCCGTATTTAGGGGACTACCACCTATGTGGTAGTTTGTGGAGTACTGTTTTTCCAAAGGGGATGACTATGCACTTTTTGGCATTTAGCTTGAGGCCATGATTTTGACACCAGGTATCTGTCTCAGTGAGACCCTTTTGGATGATGTCTGTGTCAGCCAGAGAGTCAAATATAGCCCCTAGTTTGCAGTCATCTGTGAACCTGGTCAGCCATAGTCCTCCTGTGTTTGCCTGTACCTCTGATAAGTATATGCCAAACAGGAGGGGTCCTAGGACTGAGCCCTGGGGAATGCCACTTGTAACTGGTTTAGAGTTGGACCTAGCTCCTGCAACTCTCACCATGTGGGTTCTGTCCATGAGCCAGTTGGCAACCCATCTTGTGATGTAGGGGTTTATGTTCAGGCTGGTGAGCTTGTCTATAATACCAGAATGGGGAATGGTGTCAAAGGCCTTAGCAAGGTCTAGGTAAGCTGTGTGTACCACCTTTCCCTCACCTATAGCCTTGGTAACTGTCTCAAAGAAGTCCACCAGGTTTAGGAGGCATAATCTGCCCTTAACAAAGCTGAACTGGGAAGGGTCCAGTGTTTGGATGTTCCCAATGTCTCTGTTAATGAGTTCCATGATGATTTTTTATTTATTTATTTATTTTACATTTGTTGACCGGGCTAGTCCAACTGGATACATATATTTTTTTTCAGTTGGCCGGGGGAGAAAAAAAATTTAGGAAAAGAAATATAATACAATAAAAACAAAAGAAAAAAGAAGAACAACATGACAAAACAGAAACAATATATATATATTAGTAGTTTGAACATAGAACTTTTTTTTAAGAATTGGTAGAATGTGTGCAATGCAATTAAAAAAAAAAAAAAATACAAGCTCTTTGAAAGTAAGAGAGAGAGTATGATACACTCCATAGCATTGCAGACCAAGCTAGTCAGGCTTATAGGGCGATAGTTCCCGTGGTCTGTTGTGGCTCCACCTTTGTGGAGCAGAACAACTGTTGCTGTGAACCACTCTATGGGTATGTAGCCTGTGAAGAGGCTGAGTTTGAATAGTGTATTAAGGTGAGGGGTTAGTTCGTCTTTGAGCTCATGTAGGACACAGCCTGGGACACTGTCCAGTCCCATTGATGCTGTGTTTTTGGCTTTGGAGAGGGCTGTTTTAACCTGAGTGTCTGTGATTTCAGGGACTCTACATTCTTCTGGTATGGTTATGGGCCCTTTTGGGGGTGAGAGGGGGGTGAAGTTTGCGCTGAACCTGTCTGCAAGGAAGTTGGCAATATCGTTCGGTTCAGTGTATTTTGTGCCATTATGCACTAACTCCAAGCAGAAATGAGCATTGCCACTTAGATTCTTGACATAGATAAAGAATGCTTTGTGGTTTTCTTTGGAGTCCTTGGCAATTTTTCTTTCAAAACTCGCCTTGGATGATTTTATGAGGGATCGTTGTTTCTTGCTGATACTGATCAGGGATGTCTTCCCTTCTTGGGATTTTACTCTTTTCTGCACTAGTTTCCTCCTTCTATTGTATAGCTTGTTTATGGCAGGAGTCCACCAGACTGGTTTCCTTTTCTTGGAGGAGTGAGTCTTGCTTTTTCTTGGGATGGCATGATCCATGCATTCTTGTAGGTGCCCATAGAATGCATTAGTAAATGATTTTGCAGCTTGGACAGCATTATCCTGCAGCATGGGGGCTTTGAAACTTTCCGCCTCGGTCTTAAGTAATGTGAAATTTGGTTTTGAAAAGTTTTTCACAGTGGTTTCCTTGTCCAGGGGTGGGGGCAGAATATGGATATCCAAAGTGATTTGTTTATGGTCAGATCTAACCAGCGAGGAGTTGACCTCCGGTGTGGAACACCGGTCACCCATGTTGGTGATGACTGGGTCCAATATGTTTTCACCTCTGGTGGGAGTGTTGACCAGTTGAAACAGGGTGTTTGAGTTTATAAATTCTAGGAAATGTTGGGCAAGGGAGTTAGTACTTGAGTAGTTCTCCCAGTTAATGTCTGGGTAATTTAAATCACCCAATATTAGGGTGTTTGGTAGGACCTTTATGTTTCCCAGTGTTTCCAGAAACACGGAATGTGGGTCCTGGGACATGGTGGGTGATCTGTAGCAAGCTACAATTTGAATTGCAGTTTTGCCCATTGTTAGTTGCACGTGGATGATCTCTGAAGCATCATGCTATGCCATTAACCTGGGGGTGTGGGTATCCATGATGAATATGGATACGCTCCCACCTTTTGTATTTCGTTTTGGGTTCTATGGCCAAAATGTATTGTATGAGTTGTAGCCTGGTAGTGCTGGGGTGCTCTCTGGAGCCTTCAACCAGGTTTCTTTTACTGCACAAGTATTGATTTTCTCCATACTAAGGAGTGCCTCGAGTGTGTGCATTTTGAGGTTTAGACTTCTGGCATTGAGTAGCATTATCCTCAGTTTTTTTGTTACTTGTGCTATTTACGGCAGTAGTTTTGTCTTTTTAGCCTTGCCTAAAAAAGGCACTATGGGGTTGACAAGAGCCTTGACCAGTATTTGAAAGCCTAAGGTTGACAGGTGCAAGCCATCTCTAGCAAAGTAGCGTGGCTTGTCGAGCATGTCATCCCAGGCAGACAGACACTGGATCCCCTTTGAATGACACCAGAAACTTAGCCAACTGTTGAAATCGAGAATTTTTTCTTTATACCGTGGTATCATTCTTGGTGAGGGCAGGATGCTACTCAGGGTCAGCGTCATACTGGCCTGGGCTACGTGATCAGAGAGTTCCTCCATGTCTCTTATCTTGTAGTCCAGGGAGGTATGGCTCAGGTCATTCACACCAACATGGACAATGACAGAGTCATATTTGTACTTGTTCTGGAGTGACCTGAGTGCTTGTGTTATATGGTGGATCTTGGCACCCGACAGGCAGCTAACAGTAACCTTCTCCTTATTCAGCCTAGTGAGTAGGACGTCAGTGTGCCCGACTATAGAGTCACCTATTACTAGTATGTTGGATATGCTATTTTGCCTTAAGGGCAGTGATTGCATGGCACACTGCTTTTGTGAAGTATATGTTTCATGGTTTGTGTTGGGGGGTGGAGGTTTCTTTAATGTTTGCTTTGGAGATCTCTGTTGGCTTTGCAGATTTTTATTTAGAGCCTCCAAGTATGTTTTCATGTATTTATGTGTGTTTTTGCCAGTGCTGGTTTAATGGGTCTATGTGAGACTGGTGGTGTGATGCAAGTATTTCCCTTCTCCTCTTGACTGTCTGATTCAGTCTTGGGTTGAGAGAGCTTAGCCTTCAGTTTGGCTGTATAATTGCATCTCTTGTATGTATTAGTGTTTGGTGGTAGGAGGAGAGGGTTGTCTGTGTGCATGAGGCAGTTGTAACTTTGCCTCAAAATGCCCAGATTCACCAGTTAGACTGGAGAGTACACCTGAAACTGCTCTTTGGACATGCCTGGATAGGTACAGTGAACTGTTTTACTGGATGGCTGGTAAGGTTGAATAGAGAACCTTGTCCTTCTGTACAGTACAGGAGGGTCTAGTGCTAGGATTTATAAGTGCTTGCTATAAGTTTTGAGCAAGTGTCAGGCTGAGAAATGAATGGCTTGAGTGCTTAAGTTGAAAGTTTGTCTAGTTCCAAGGGAAAAATTGAAGAGGAGACTTTGTGGAGCCAGGAATAGTTTTACCCTAGCTGACCGGCGCTGCCCGGCATGCAAAATCAGGCAAATGCGGTATTTATAGCAGGGAAATGAAAGAGATAGAAATTAGCCCAACATGGCCAATAAACTACTAATTTCTGGGCTGAAACCACTCTTCCAGGGACATATAGGCTGCTCAAAGCTCCCGTCTCTCACAGGTGAACAGAGAAACTTTCTTCTATCCAAGTAAGGTATGGGCAAACACAGAGATTTGTAACACAGCCCTGAATTCAGCACTAACCTGAAAACTAGACTATACTAGCTTAGAAAGGTGGAAAAACTAGCTTTTTTTTTTTTTTTTCAGAAAATAAAGCAGATACAATCAAAAAACACTTTAAATGGACAAAAAAGGATACTTATTGTTATATATTGCAGATTAGAGTAGCCAATGCCCCTAGTAATAAAGTAGGAAGAAACACAAATACCATAAAAGCAGATGAATAAAGTGCAAATTTTTTTATATATATAAAACAATAGAAAATGAACAAACTGATTTAAACAAGTTACCCAATTAACCAGAAAAAAAGCTCAAAACTGAGCCCTGTTCCAGCAGTCTTCAATCAGACAAGTTCTAACTGCACACTCTTGCTACTAGGGTGCAGGGGAACCTTCTCCAAAAGAGATGGCCTGGATCAGTGCTCAGGTTATACAAACAAAGCTAGATTCAGCAGGCCTGTATCTGGTCTATGCTACAGCAACAAGACACACCAATTTCAGAAAAAAACAGTTCAAATAAGCAGGCACAATAAGCCTGTGACCAGAAATTCCCAGCTCAGAAGGGCAGAATCCAGCCTCTCCTCCCACAAGAGTGCAGACCACAAACCCTCTTAATGTAGAATAACTGGCCTGAATCCCAAGTGCTTAAGCCAGAACTAATACACTTTTAGAATAGCAGACACTGGGCCTTCAATCAGCAATTCCTTGCTTAGAAGGATGTAAGCTACCTGTCCTGCCACAACAGTGCAGACCGCAAACTTTCTTAATGTAAAAGATACCGTATGAAGGCCAAGTGCTTAAACCAAAAGACTTAGAATAACAGTTACAATTTAATTAGGCTACTACCAAGCAGTAATAAATGCAGCAGAATAAATTAAATTGAGTACTTTTAAGAAAAGCAAAATAAAGTAGGAGGAAACACAAATACAGTAAAAGCAGATGAATAAAGTAAAATTTTTTTAAGTGCAAGTAGAGAGGAAGGAAGAAGCTAAGTGGGTTGGCCTTCTCAAATCTTCTCTCTGTATTAAGTAGAGTGAACACTAGACTCAGTATATGATCTCACTGTACTCAGTTAAGTGAGAAAATGAGATGGACCCAGGAGGAGTATTCTAATACAGACTTACAGGAGTGCCGGTAAATTCCAGAGCCACCAGCACTAATACCAACACAAGAACAGGGAGAGGGGGTGGGTGAAGAACTAATTGCAGAGAGACACACAGCACACTGTTCAATGAAATGCACAATTAGGAAACCAAAATAATGAAAATACAGTAGTTTTAAAACTGCAAGTTTGTACTTAACAGAAGACTAAAATACACTACTGCAAGTTTCACTTAACTTCAGCTTCTAATGCAGATGTTTGCAGCCAAGCAAGTCTTTCAGAAGTTAAGCATAAAATGATTTCTCAAACTTTGTGGCTAGCACTTAAAGTACAGAGGAATCCCTCTAGGCTATTAAATATCAGATAACAAAGAAGTGATAAGACCACCAACCCCCTCTTATAGCAGAGAGACACACAGCACACTGTTCAATGATACACACAATTAGGAAACAGAAAAAATGAATATATAGTACTTTTAAAACTGCAAGTTTGTACTTAGAAGACTAAAATACACTACTGCAAGTTTCACTTAATGTTAGCTTCTAATGCAGATGTTTGTAGCCAAGCAAGTCTCTCAGAAGTTGAGCATAAAATGATTTCTCAAACTTTGTGGCTAGCACTTAAAGTACAGAGGAATCCCTCTAGGCTATTAAATATTAGATAACAAAGAAGTGATAAGACCACCAACCCCCTCTTATAGCAGAGACACACACACACAGCACACTCTTCAATGAAACACACAATTAGGAAACAGAAAAAATGAAAATACAGTACTTTTAATACTGCAAGTTTGTACTTAACAGAAGACTAAAATACACTACTGCAAGTTTTATTTTATAGAAGAACATTGCATTTTAGTTTTATACAATTTAGCTTTATATGAGTTCAAATGTTAATATAAATAAAACTCTATTGTCCTGGTTATATTTTGTGTTTAATATTTTGTCTGTTCTTCAATTTGTATTTGAATATCGGTATCCCACACTTCCGTTGGAAAAGGCAGTGTTACATATGTTAACCAGCATGCAGATTTGTCCTATTTTTCATGAGCCTTTATCCAGAATTTTGATGTTTCCAGGTTGAGAGGTATGATCCTGTTATTGCAGTAACAGTCTGTACTGAATAGTTCAGCTGTAGTCTGACTCACAGACACCCGTCTAATATAGCCTCATTCACTCTGCCTATGTGAAATGTCATAGTCACAGAACTGTGGAACTGCAGTGGGATATACAAGATGTTTCTGAAAACTATAGGTCCATACTGAAGGGTTATTCCCTTCTGCTGTGTCCTACCGACACCTCTACATGACTTGTCTGGATGTCTAAGGATATGCTGTGCTATGCTTTACCTGTCCATATTTTTTGATGCAACCCATGACTGCATTGCTGTGCAGTCATTATTGGGGGTTGTAGTTTGCTCTGCTAAGAAAATGTACCACAGAAACTGAAACTTAGGATGCCTGTTTGCATATGAACTACCCATCATGGGTATCCAAGCTGCAAGTTACGTATATCATACATTAGTAAGATTTCAGTGTATTTCCTCATGCTGTTTTGCCTTTCTGCAGCAGTTTTAGGAACACTGGCCTATCCAGTACTTACCATGTCTGTGGATCCTTTTTTAGCATAATAACACTTGTAAAAAACTCATAGCAGTTTAAAACGTATCACAAACCTCTGCTTTGTCTAATCATCCCTGCTTTAACTGTATCTTTAAAGACTACAAAGATACTCACCATCAGTTTTGTCCTGTCTCCTGCTTATTTTTTTATCCTTTATTTATCCTTTGTTGACTGGGTTAGTCTAACTGGGCTAGAACCACTTTTCAGGTGAGACTCGAGGTGATATTTATAGTAGATTTTATAGAACATTTAAGTAGTCTGTCAGTTTCAGTACTTTTAAATCTTTACTATATTGGCATCACTTGTCTAATATTAGTTGTGTGTGTGATTTGGATATTCACCAATCACATCTGCGAAAAGTTTTTGGACAGCCCTTTATCCACTCCCCTTATAAAAGCACAACCTCAGTTGTTTCTCCATTAATACTGCTTTCTTTATTTAACCATTGTATTCTTTCTGCATTGTTACTGCCTTCTTTATTTACTGCCACTTATATTTTTTGTTGTTATCATGCTTTCAGTAATAATTTCATTTGTGTGTTAACCTTGTCACATCTTTACAAATTATTTGCTTAGATTCTGAAGTCTTTTTTTTATAAACTGTGCTTTTTCTTCTGCAGTTTCTTCAAGACCATCAGCCCGCTGCGAATGCTATCCCCCCTTCTCATTCCTCTTACCAAAGGGTCCAAGCTATTCTCACTAGGCCTATGTCCACAGACTGGCAAGAAGGCTGAGCTACCATGAAGCTAGAAGGACAGGTAAGGAGGGGAGAGACATCAGGCCACCGGCATTGTTTTCCTGTAAGAATCGTGGGTACTCCTGCCATGTAAATGAAAGCTGGGAATGTACAGTTAAACAAGTGTCTGCCCCACTTAGTGATGCACTGACACCATCGTAAGGTCATAAGTGACAGAAGCCATAGAGGAAGCTCTAAACTGTATCATACATCCTCCTTCAATGTGCATCACCGTGGACGCACTCACCCCGAGATGATAGGGATGCCACAGGTGTCTCACCTTGTCCTGCCTTAGCCATTCTGCCAGCAGCCTAATTCAACTCTGAATGACTGTGACCTCTTTTAAGGATGAATTTCTATCTACTGCTCTGATGGTCTGGAATGAATCCAACTGCTTTGGCTTGTACATGTTTTTGGTTACACTAACTAAAACTTTTTAACGGTATGCTCCCTCTGCAGTTTTAGTGTGTACATTTTTATGTGGGAATTCTAGTAGAGTATATAAGTGCCCAAGTTACAATTACTAAGCATATGTTTGATTCTAAAGTATAATTATGCAGGAATAGTTCTCATTTCAATATTTCATCCTGTAGGCATTTTTATGATTTTGTTTTTTTCTGTAGAGTACAGCAAAACGTTATAAGCTTGTTTATTCAATATATTTTCTTCTGGTGTATGTATAGGTAATGATTGTTGTTCTATGGCATACTTTTATGTAATCTACATATACAATGTTATATATCTTAATTATTAAAAATCAGATATCAGATTTTAAAACATTGCATTTTTTATTAAATGGCAGTCCCAAAGCTTGGCATTGACATCATTTGTTTGATACCAAACTCTATTTTTTTTTTTTTTTGGGGGGTGGCAAGCAATGTGCCTCCTATTGCATCATATGTGACATTTTATCTGCCCTGTACTGCTTTATATTTCTGTTACCAAGGTTGTATGGTAAGGAAGTGTGTGCAACTACTATAGAGGCCAAACACTTCACTTTCAGACAAATATGGTGCCTGCCAAGTTTGTGTCTACCAGTCTAAATTACCGGTCTAGTCTGGCTAGATCTCTGTTATGTGACCCCAACTCTACTTATGGATGATATTTATTTCTTTTACTAGTCATATCACAGTTACAGTAGTAGGAGAAAGCAGGGGCAATAAAAATGTAATGTTTCCTATATTTAAATGTCATTTGATAACTGAATTGTGATGTACATTTATACTTTTCTTATTATTCCTGTTTACTTGAATTAAGATCAAAATAAAGGTGATACATAGTATGGAAAATTTCCTGATAATGAGTTTTAATTTTTTAGAATTAGTTGTATAACCATGTCATAATAGTTTTGCAATGTTTAATGAGTAATTGGGTGTCTGACTATATTTGTGATATTTAGTTTTTGCATTATATCAAATTAAAAAGCTGTAGTGTTTTCCAAATTTAAATGAACACCTGTTAAGGGTTATGTTTGATAAACATGCACTAGGTAAAATAGTCCTTTAAAAAGTTCATGAATGTATATATAAGAATTGAAGATTGTGTGGCTAATTCACATATGTTTGCTGCTGATTCAGCATTTTTCAGTTAGAGGTCTAAGTAATTTTCCTTTTGGTTATGAATATTGTTTCTTTAGAAATCTTTTGTGTAGACCAAAACATTATGCAATGTCTATAAACCTCATAGGGGACAGGGAAGGTAGAATAAGGAATAAACGAGAGAAGAAAGGGGAATGAATCTTACATCAGGATAAAGCAGAAACCTCATCTCAGTCTATAAGTCTTCTTATTCACTAAGTTCACTGAAGTAACCTCTGACTTTATATCACTATCCATCCTTCACATATTAAAGACAATTCTAGAAAGAATCATGCTCACATCCAACCATTCACATGCTTAAAACATTTTTGAACATCAACTTAGTCTTTTGAGAAGGAGGAACTCTCTTACAGATTATACTTTAAAAAATGACCTTCTTGTTCATATGGACAAAGGTCATATGACATTTGCTGTTTTCACTGTCCTGGCAAGACATTTTGATCTATTTAACCGTAAGCTTCTTTATAGGTACTTTAAAAATTATGATTATTTACTGATGTTATAAACAGTGCACCAACTACCTGTCAGACAGGTCCTTCTCTGTGAAAGTTGGTTGTATAATTTCTAATTCTGAGCTTTTTTCTGATGGTGTTCCTCAGAGCTCTATCATTGGCCATTGTCTTGTCTCAGTGAGGCCTTTTCTGCAGTCCACTGCAAAATATAAATGTTATTATATACTGACAACATGATCAAGTATCACTGTCCACCCACAGACCTATCCTTTATAATCCCCTGAAAAATTACCTACAAAACTTGACTGACTTGCACATAATGGCCTAATACTTATCCTGAAAAAGACAAACACAAAGACTTTTATCTCCTAGCTATGGAGCAAACTGATGTCATCAAACTAGGAAAATTACCTACAAAACCTAACTGACTGACTAACCAACACATAATGGCCTCCAACTTATCCTGAAAAAGACAAACATAAAGACTTTTTAACTCCTAGCTATGGAGTAAACTTATTTCATCATGTAGTTCATTATTTATTACTCCAGTTTAAGCCTAAAAGTAACAACACAATGTAAATATGTTGGACTGTGGCTAGATCAGTCTTTGGACTTTCGCATCTGTGTAGAAAATACTGAATCAAACATTCACTCCCTCTTTTACTGAGCGTGAAAGAATTACAAGATTCATTTCCTCAGAGAGTAGATATTGTATCCTCAAAAAAACAAGTAGCATCTATTTGGACTAGCTCCTAACTGATCTGTAGGCTTTATTGCTTTCCACTTTATTATAAACCATCATTGTTCTCTACTAGAGAAGGCCAGCTGGTTATCTGTTAAGGAATGTGTCGACCCTTTCTGTTTGCTCCTTCCTGTTCAGACTACTAAAACTTGAATCCAGAGCCTACCTTGCAAGGTGAATGATGCAGTCATCCTCTCACTACCTTCTTCATTTACATACAGGGGAACATACTATGGTAATAGGACTTGCATATAAACTAAACTGTAGTAACATTGCTTTATCACTTATAGGCTCTAAACTGTGGACACAGTTCTTTCTTCACTCAGAATCATTTTACATTATAATCAGTTTTGCACACAGCTCCATATATTGACCTGACTGAATGTGTCATATGTTTTTATTTTCTCCACTTTTTAACTCCTACACAGCTAATGTGTTATCCCCTCCTGCCCAATTAGTATACTAGAATTATTGCACTTTAAATCAGATCATAATCCCTGCTTTCTTATAACTTCCTATCCATTGCAGTGCAATCTTTCTTAATAATTAATCTTTATAATTAAACTTTAAATTCTGCATTAATCCCAGCTCTTGTTTATAGGCACCTTCTGAGATGTCATCCTTTGTCATTTTGTCGTCTTTTGATTACTATAATGTATATAGCTGTTGAATCTCCATTATAAACTTTGAAAATATGTGTGAATATAATTTGTATGCTAAATGCTGTATTATTGATCATATGTGAATTTAAACAATGTCTTTTCTTTAACCCAGACTATGTCTCTAAAAGGTCTACCACAGATCAAGTGGCTAGCTAGATAAATACATAAGTGTTGTAAGTGCATTACATTTCTAGATGCAAAAATGGGGGCAACCAGTATATGTGCTGAATTTGTGTTATAGCTGACTCCATTGTAAGACAGACAGATGTGCATCTTACCAGGATGAGCAAGGAAAGAGTGACAGTTTGTTGCTTGTCTGGTGCCAGGATCTGTCAGATCACACATATACTCGTCTTTGAACAAGTACCAGTATGACTTTGTCATAGTTCATGCTGGTGTCAATGACTTGAGGTGTACCTCCCTGAATTATATGAAGAGAGACATAATAGAGTTCTCAGACTATGTGTCAATGGAAAGTGTGATCTTAGCATTGAGCATCATTCTACCTTCTCCAAGGATAACTCAGCGATACGAGCAAAAAAATAATCAACTTCAATAATTGGGTTAGTTTTTGATGTCATTCAAAGAGGGCTCAAATCAGCTTGAGAGGATATCATTGACACATCACACTGCTCTGCCAGGGATGGCCTGTATCTGTCCCCTCTAGGATTTTGATTATTGGCAAAGACATTGTCCACCCCATAGTGCTTTTTTTAGGCAATACCAACGTGATAAATATACCAACATAGCAAAACAAGAAAAGATGAAAGTGTTACTGATCAATGCTAAGAGCCCGAACAAGAAACTCCACTCGCTACAAGCCCTTCTCATCCTAGAAGACATTGACATCTGTGTAGTGACTGAGACATGGTTTAAGACAATGCAGAGCACTTCAGCTGTGCAGGGATATAATGTCTTCCACATGTTTAGACCAGCTACTGTGCATGAGGGGAAGAAAGGTGGAGGTGTCTCAATCTATATCCAGAAGAGACTCACATCACGTCTGGTAAAGCAGCATGATGCACTAGAGCTTCTTCAGGTCCCGTACTATATATTAGCGAGCTATAGAACTCCCACTATGGCAAGTAAAAGCCACAACGCCTCTCGACATGAGCTAGAATCACTCAGTATTAAACCCAATACCATTTTCCTAGGTGATTTGAACTATCCAGCTATAGACTGAGAAACCTACACCCCCACTAGTGCACAAGCACATACATTCCTGGACTTTGTCAATACAAATGCCCTGGAACAGTTAGTCAGAGTACCTACTATGGGAATAACATCTTGGATTTTGCCCTTACTAATAAAGGGGTATTTTGCACCATCTCTTGCATGTTTTTAACACTTGTTAGATCTGACCATAAAGCAGTCGCCTTCGAAATAAAACTGAAACCAGAAATTCTTTCCACCCAAAGTACCTTTAGAAATTTCTTAAAACAAACTACCTACTCATAAGTGGTACATTGGCAAGCTTCAAATCCCCACCAAACCCAGTTAACACCACTGAATACATAGAAAAGTACCCCACCACACTATACCTGCATAGATGCAGCTGTACTTCATAGGAACAAGTGCAGGGCAACCCCCAAAAACAAACCCACATATTGGAACCATACTAACAAGTTTTATAATAAAAAAAGAAATGTGACTTAAAGTAAGAACAGTAATTCTCAGAATGTAGAGCCCTTGTTACTGAAATAACAACTCAAGAGCTTAATAAAATCTACCAAAGCCAAGTTTGAGGCTAAAATAGCAACTTATGCCAAGGACAATCACAAGGCATTTTTTAGTTATGTTTGTAATCTCAAAAGCACAATGCAGCAATGCACTCAGCTGATTATGAATGATGTTACCTATGCTGAGGCTGAAGATATAGTTAGCCTACTGGCTGATGAATTTAGCAGTAACTTTACCATTCTCCCCTTTTTAATTTCTCCGAATCTTTTGGGTTTCAAATACCGTGATGGGAATGGGCCCCATTCCTTAGTCAAAGTACGATCAAAGTTCATGAAATTAGTATTGTTTCAGTCGTTGATGTCAGCCAGTAGTGCTCTTTGCAACACCCGCAATGTGCCCAATAATGATGCCTTCTGCAGTTCATATGGAGTTACATGCATTGGTACCACATCTAAGTATAATTGTAGACTCTTTTTTATAAGACCCGTTCCTCCTGCTATTATTGGAACTGTCTGGGTATCTTTCTTCCACATTGCTGTTGTTTCTGCATTCAAATCCTGATATTTTATGACCTTGTGTCTCTCTCTACGCAGGACACTGTAGTCACTGGATGTAGCAATTGCAATGATCAATGCTACTTTTGTATTTTTTTCCTGAACCACTATATCCGGTTTTCTCACATCTATCTTTTGAACTGTTGATAATGGATGATCCCATGTGATGTAGACTTCATCATTTTCTATGATGTTTTGTGGCTCATATTTGCAGTGTTTTTCAGCAACTTTAGTACCATAATGTTTGCATAATCCCCAGTGCAACAGTTTCGTCACATTATTATGCCTTTCAGTATACAGTCCTTCTGCCATTAGTACGTCACAATCAGCAATGAGATGTGCAAATGTTTGCAATTCTGTTTTACAAAATCTACATTTGTCTGTTTCTCCCACATGTTCAATGGACTCTGTAAACCAATGTGTACGTAACCCACTGTCTTGGACTGCCAATATTAACATTTCATCTCTTGGTTTAAATTCACCTCTCATTAACCATTCCTGCATTCGA
Source organism: Protopterus annectens (assembly GCF_019279795.1). Lineage (NCBI taxonomy): Eukaryota > Metazoa > Chordata > Ceratodontiformes > Protopteridae > Protopterus > Protopterus annectens. The sequence goes on from NC_056733.1 coordinate 1,094,287,789, forward strand.
TCCTGATCAACATGAGGTTCTTCCAGAGGTTTTCTATACTTGCAAGTATATTTATGGATTTTCCACATTTCTTGCCTTCTCATCTGGTTCTTCACCTTATATTCTTTTTTTTGCTTTTTAGGCACATTCACTTGCTGCCTGATTTTTATCTACTTGTGGTTTGATTTCCATTCCTGCTTGATGTCGATATGCTTCTGCTAGCCTAAGTAGGGAAGTTATCTTAGATTTATTCTCCTCGTGTTTCAAAATTGTCACTATGTTTGGGTCTTGTGAGGTCAACAGATGTGTGGAGCCCCACAATTGCAGATCTATGCATGTAAACAGTTTCAAGGAGGCCCATCCCTCCTTCAGAACAGGGAATGCATAATCTTGCTATGTACTGTCTGTCTCTCAAGATATAACTGAAACTGGCTCACCTTCAGCTATCGCACAAGGTGAAGTCCTAAAAGTGCTATCAAAAGCTAAAAATACTGCATTGATAGGTCCTGACAATATCTCTGGATGCATCTTAAATAGCATGAAGTATGATTTAGCTACACCCCAACAGCACTGTTCAGCCTCAGCCACCATGCAGGTTTTGTACCAAGTGAATGAAGAACATCTAAAGTCATTACCCTGCATAAGGGAGGACCTTACACAGACCCAGGAAATTACAGACCAGTAATTCTGACCAGCATCATATGCATAGCCATGGAAAGACTTATCATGTAATTAATCAGTCAGGACATATGGAATCTCCAAACACTAGACCCATCTCAGTTTGTTTCATCAAGGGCAGATCATACTTGCTCAGCCTGGTAGATTTTTTTCAAAAGTTCACCAAAGCAATGGATGAAGACAAAATGGTACTCACTGCATACCTCAACCTGGCCAAAGCTTTTGACACAATTCCCACTGGGGCATAGTAGAAAAACTAAAAACTGTGAAAAAACCCCTATGACACACACTGGATTGCCACCTGATTTACAGATAGAGTACAGATAATCACAATAGGGGAAGTTACCTCCACAAAGAGACCAGTCACCAGTGGAGTCCTCCAGGGTTCTGTGCTGAGACATCTCCTGTTTGGCATCTACTTTTCTGAAGTAAAACTCAATACCAAAGGGGTCTGGCTGACTAAGTTTGCAGATGACTGCAAGCTAGGAGCAGTAATTGAATCCCCAAATGACTTAGCCATCCTGCAGGAAGGTTCATCTCAAGTAAATAACTGGTGTCAAAATCATGGTCTGATACTAAATGCCAAAAATGCATTATTCCATCCTTTGGGAGGTCATCTACCCCAGGAACTACCACACTGACAATACACCCCTAAAGGTTGACCCAGCTGTTCAGGATTTGGGAACTTATATGGACAGTGGCCTAACTTTTAACCAACATGTGTCTGTTGTTGTAATAAAGTCCTTCAATATTGCACAGCTTACAAACAAAGGAATAGACCAGTCATTAAATATAATGCCTCCTTTGCCATGCATCTGTCCAGACACATGCAACAACTAGAACACCCACAGATATAACTTACTAAAAGGATACAATGCCTAAACAATATGTCCTACATGGACCATCTCAAAGCCCTGTCACTATTCTCAGTATCCTGCAGACTGCTAAGAATTGATCTGTGGCTGGGATACAAGGCAGCATGTGACCTGTTACTGATGGATTTAGTGTACATCTGCAAGTCAAATGGCTTCAGAAATACATGATCTAAAGATCTAAACCTCTTCTGCAACATTAACAGAAGCATTTGGTGGGACAGGTATATTTCTGAGAGGATACCACTGCTATGGAACAGACTCCCCATCCACATAAAACAAAGTTCATCCTGTCCATTTTCAAGTGCAATTCATATATGTGGATGGGAAACTGAAAATGTACCCCAGCACTGCCACCTGTACTAGTAATGGACAGAGGCAGTTCATAAATGCTTCCTCCCTTACGTGGGTCCCCTCAAATTATTATATGGTATAATCCCAGTTTTTCTCATTAGGGGTAATATATAATTATCAACCATGGGATGGGTAAGGTCAATCTATATAATTATCAACCATGAGATGAGTAAGGTCAAGCTATATAATTATCAACCATGGAATGGGTAAGGTCAATCTATATAATTATCAACCATGGGATGGGTAAGGTCAATCTATAATCAAATGAGAGAGGTTATTTCAAGCACAAAAAATGATACTGGCTAGACTTAAAATGACCCACAAGGGCTGCTAGCCTAGTACTTACCTATGAACTCGTGAACCTATAAGGCAAGAACACAGTTTAGGATGACAGTGATTTGCCTGTTTAATTGTTTCTTCAGCATAGCCTAAACAGTGCAGGATCCATCAAACTATTTTCTTAGCATTCTAAAATGCAGTATAGGGTGTTATTCTGTATCATATTGTATTGTGCTACACAATATTTTAAAGTATATGAAATTGTTTATATGTACTGCAGAAGCATTGCCAATTTACATACCAGTAAGATGTTCTGATATGACAAGCCATATGCTATATAAAACCTAGTAGAATGTTGCTTGTTATAATATATGCTATACATAATGATGATGCCTGTAAACTGAGGGTTCCAATCTGTGCAAAATGTAAACATTATGTTTTCAGTTTCTTACTGTAATCTTTTTTTACTAGGAGCTCATCTCTCTACTGATAATGGGATCCCAGAAAACAAATGCAAATACATAAGTAAGTGCATATATAAGTAAAAAAAGCAACCTGCTGTATGCTAAAAAAGAGGAAAATGAAGGCCAGGTGGAACTTCCATATGTCCAGTTTTTATACTGCAACAAGCTTCAGCCACTCGCCACTAAAGATGAGCACAAAACTGATGCTTCATTTTAACAGCTACAATGCATACTTTGATCAAAGCTCAGAGGGAACAATAGCAAAATAATGGACCCAACACTGATTGATGAATTGATTTCCACATAGATGTGAGCTGGCCCAAAAGCGACTGATAAAAAAATCAGAAATAATTAGAGGTGGGGGGTATTGGTATCCACAAGTCAAACAAACAACTCTGTAGCATAACTCATAATAGGGGCTCTGGACTAGGGATCTGGAACTAGAGAGAAAGTCGACATCAAGGATAATAAGAGAGTAGGTGAGATAGAGAAAGAGAAGGCAAGGAGGCAGAGAGGTAGCAGTAATGCTGGAACACAGGAAGAATAACTAATTTATTCAACAGGGAAAGCATTCTTACATGGTGCATTGAGGGTGGCTGTGGATAGAACAATTGCAAGTAGATGAAGCTGACAGTTAAGAAAGTGAATGATTAAATAAAGTGGGGTATTTCCAGGCCTGGAACAACTTGTTAAATTGGGGAAAGAAAAGCAAGAAAGAGTTATACTTCCTTTGAAAAGAAAGTTAGAGTGGAAGCAGACAGAAAGCCTGGAGAGTTAGAATGAGGACTGGGTAGAATGGAAAAGAGAACAGTTATAGGGGGTTCTTTTTGTGGTCCTAATCTTGATGAGGAAAGATCTTTTAAGATTTCTTTAAGAAGTTAGTATAGCTAAGAGAGGAGGTGGCTAGGGACATAATTCAAAGAGATTTTAATGTGGTCTAGATACCACAGTTAGGTTTTGGGACACTTTTTTTTAGGAAAAATCAGAGACATTTGTGTTTGGGAATCGACAGCGAGGGTCAACTGAATGCATGAGTTAGATGAAAAAGAGTTTACCTTCAGCAGAGATGAGAGCAGGTATTCTAGCACATTGGATGGAATACTTGTAAGCTAAGAAATGTTTTGAAAGGTGGAGGCTGGAGCAATAATGGAAGAGTATTTGTCAGACCGTGCACATGTAAGGTTACAGGGTGAAGTGAAGGGTAGAGAAAGTGAATAAGTGGAGATGGAACCACTGGAAATAGAGGAGGTTGTTAGACCATACTGGTTAAATTATTTATTAATGGATATGTTGGCAGGAATGAACAGGAGGAAATGGAGAATACAGCGATATGGTGGGCAGTACTAACGGAGCATGGAGAGTAGGTAATGGTGTATATATGGAGTTATAATAGACTGAAAGAAGCAACATTAAAAGGATTGGAGAGATAGTTGCATATGAGCAGAAAATGATTGGGGAATGAGGGGATGGGGTGCTGAACTGGCATATTAAAGACCTGAAAGTGCAAATTAGAAAAGAAAAAGATAAGATGAGAAGGCATGGAAGGCAGGATGAGGGCCCTACCATGGACCAAAGATGGCATTCAGGTGAAGGTATTGGCATGAAGGGAAATGATTAAGTTGCAGACAGTTAAATATGGGGATGAGTAGAGAATAAGAAGAAAGGAGGAAATTTATATGTTTTGTGGTTTATTACTAAACATAGATTATGATGGGGGTACACTGGTGGATGATGTAATGGAGGGTAAAAACTGAGTGAGAGCAGGGTTTGAATGACTGGATAAAGATAAAGCGAAATAAGAATGCTAACAACAAGGAGGGGATAAACAATGACCAGTACTTCAAAAATATACAGACTCCATCAGTATCCTATACATTTCTGTGAATGTCTAGAGTGGAAGACAGAAAATTTAGTGTGGTTGTTTAATGGTGCTCTTATGGATGGTTGGCTGCCCCTGTCAGTGATGTAGGTGACTGTGTAGTTTTATTCTGTTCGTTGATGACTCACGACATTGTTGGTAGATTTGAAGAGTTGCTGCTGAATATAACTTGACATTTTTACAGCATTTGAGAGGGGAGACCAGATTTAAGTTCCATGTAAATAAGGTAGTGATGATACCTGAAGTTGACAGATGAATAGCATGGAGATACTTCTGCTAATTTTGAAAGGAGGAGTTTAATATTTGGAGATCTAAGGGTCTATGGCTGTAAAGGAAATTAATATGAAAATTGGTATGAGTTGCAGGAGAGTGAGGGACCAGCTAAAGACACAGAGCAGTAGGACAGAACATTTGAAAGTTGGCTAGAGGCAGCAAGTGCAACAGTTCTGCTATAGCTATTGCACTTATTATACATATAGGCATCTTTACAAAGGCTAACTTGTTTTTGAATATGAAGAGAACTGACTTAAGTTCTGTGGAAGGGGGGGAATGGAATAAAATCTGTAAATGAGGCTAGGAACAAGTAAGATGGAGGGGCCGAGAAGTAGTGGTGTATATAAACCTAAATTTGAGGAAGCGGAAGACTTGTTCTAGTGAGAAGAAGAGGCTGGGGAAGAAACGTTAATCAGTATTTAGGTGTGGTGCAGAAAATCAGAGTGCATGCCGAACAAAAAGTATGAGGCATCTCAAAACTTCTACAGGGAAAGGTCTTATATAAAAAGGAATGGATAGAAATGTAAGGTGTGGACAGTTATGGATGAAGGAGTATATTTAAGTTATTCTGAGTCCTTGATGGTATGATATTTTACATATGTAGAGAATAGCTACCTTATAAGAGGAGCAAAGGGTTAATATGGAACAAAATAGGTTGCTGTGAAGTCGAGAAGTCCTGAAATGTATAAAAAATGTGGAAAGGGAGATAGCTGGCTGAAGGAAAGAATGAAAGGGTTAGTGATTTTATACCATGATATAGAAGGAGATCTGAGTGGGGCTGTGAAGAAAGGTGAAGTGAGACAGAAATAGAATAGGCAGGGATAAAAGAAAATGTTTGCATGTGATTAATGATCTGCAGAAGAGATTTCTGCATAAGTGGTAGAGAATGCCTACAAAGCTTAATGATCGCGTGTAATGTTATGAAATGGGATACAGCATCCCATTCCACCTTTAGCACATCATGGCTCGGTTGTTGTGACAATTGCTGCCCCCCCCCCACACTTAATTCAATTTTAAGTGAAAAAAAATATTCAGAAAGGTCATACTATGTCAGCCTTACTGTTTGTGCCTTCCCTAGCTTGTATTTGGAAAATGCGCCTACACTGACAACATGACGATGCATAAAATGGTTTGGAAGTCTTTTCAGCTTCCTCTATTCATGTGTGATGAAATCAACATCTTCCATTTTGTTATCTTAAAATTTAAAAACTGTGATTGTATATAGTTTTCCATCAATATATGCTGAAGTTTCCTTGTCCTATTTGTGTTGAAAACCCGATACTTGTTTATGTGTATAATTTGGAAAACTTCAGCTTGCCTGTCAACAATAGGATGTTCAGTACAAAATGCAGGTAAAGCTGACATACAATAGTGAATTCTGAGTTAAAAGCAACACTAAAGATGACCATTCAGCTTTTAAATTGCAATGTTTTCATGTTGCAGCTGAAAATACATATACATGATTATTACTGCAGACATAATGAGAAACTGGAAATTTGAGGGGACCAAAAAATAAAACTTTTAAACCATCAAAGTTTGGGGAAGTAAGAACAAAGCTTGTCTATGAACGACAATGTTGAGTTAATATCCATGAAAGGGTGGATACATGTGAGATAAAAAAAAAAGCAATGGAAGGAGTTTGGACAATAAGAAGAAGGTGTGATGGAAGGAGTTAGGACAATAAGAAGAAGGTGTGATGGAAGGAGTTAGGACAGTAAGAAGAAGGTGTGATGGAAGGAGTTAGGACAATAAGAAGAAGGTGTGATGGAAGGAGTTAGGACAGTAAGAAGAAGGTGTGATGGAAGGAGTTAGGACAGTAAGAAGAAGGTGTGATGGAAGGAGTTAGGACAATAAGAAGAAGGTGTGATGGAAGGAGTTAGGACAGTAAGAAGAAGGTGTGATGGAAGGAGTTAGGACAATAAGAAGAAGGTGTGATGGAAGGAGTTAGGACAGTAAGAAGAAGGTGTGATGGAAGGAGTTAGGACAGTAAGAAGAAGGTGTGATGGAAGGAGTTAGGACAATAAGAAGAAGGCGTGATGGAAGGAGTTAGGACAGTAAGAAGAAGGTGTGATGGAAGGAGTTAGGACAGTAAGAAGAAGGTGTAATGGAAGGAGTTAGGACAGTAAGAAAAAGGTGTAATGGAAGGAGTTAGGACAGTAAGAAGAAGGTGTGATGGAAGGAGTTAGGACAGTAAGAAGAAGGTGTGATGGAAGGAGTTAGGACAGTAAGAAGAAGGTGTAATGGAAGGAGTTAGGACAGTAAGAAGAAGGTGTGATGGAAGGAGTTAGGACAGTAAGAAGAAGGTGTGATGGAAAGAGTTACGACAGTAAGAAGAAGGTGTAATGGAAGGAGTTAGGACAGTAAGAAGAAGGTGTGATGGAAGGAGTTGGGACAGTAAGAAGAAGGTGTGATGGAAGGAGTTAGGACAGTAAGAAGAAGGTGTGATGGAATTAGTTAGGACAATAAGAAGAAGGTGTGATGGAAGGAGTTAGGACAGTAAGAAGAAGGTGTGATGGAAGGAGTTAGGACAGTAAGAAGAAGGTGTGATGGAAGGAGTTAGGACAGTAAGAAGAAGGTGTGATGGAAGGAGTTAGGACAGTAAGAAGAAGGTGTGATGGAAGGAGTTAGGACAGTAAGAAGAAGGTGTGATGGAAGGAGTTAGGACAGTAAGAAGAAGGTGTGATGGAAGGAGTTAGGACAGTAAGAAGAAGGTGTGATGGAAGGAGTTAGGACATTAAGAAGAAGGTGTGATGGAAGGAGTTAGGACAGTAAGAAGAAGGTGTGATGGAAGGAGTTAGGACAGTAAGAAGAAGGTGTGATGGAAGGAGTTAGGACAGTAAGAAGAAGGTGTGACAGCTGGAAAAAAGGCTGAGAAGAAAACCTGGGGAAGTAAAGTAATGAGAAGGTTGTTTGGATAATAATTAGGTAAGGTAAAAGGGATGTTGGTGTAGTTGTGCAGCGGTTAGCATTGTTGCCTCACAGCAAGAGGCTCTCCGGTTTGATCTTCTGCTGGGGTGTCTTCTGTGTAGAGTCTGCATGTCCTCCCTGTGATCCTGTGGGTTTCCTCCAAGTGCTCCGTTTTCCTCCCACGTCCCAAAGACATGCTGCATGTGGATTGGACATGCTAAAATTGGCCCTAGGCATGAGTGCTTGCGTGTGTGCCTTCTGTGGAAGGTTGGGCACCGGGCTGGCAACTCAACACCATAAAACTCCACTGCCAATCGTGAGCAGACAAGGTAATCCACTGTGGCGACCCCTAACTGGGAAAAGCCGAAAGAGAGAGAGAGAGAGAAAAGGGATGTTTGTGTAGGTGCAAATGGGCATGACTGTAGCAATGTAACAGTAACCAGGAAGAAGAGATAAAGGAGGGGGAAGATGAAGATGTTAGATCAAGAAGGGGGCAATATTAATGGTGAGTAGAATGCACAAACCCGGATAGAGTGAAGAAAAGAAATTTCCATAATGAACTGTGCACCTAAAAGAATACAGTTATTTGCCACTGCAAAAGAGCTCATTCACAGATCTAATGCATTTGATGCTTTTTTGAAGTAAATATTTGTCTTTCTTTTATTACCTTAATTTTTATATGATTTGTTGAGATCATACACAACATTCTAACCTTTTCATTCATCACAGCTGACACACAAAGTGTTGTTATAGCAAAAAAAGGACCTGCACACAAACATGTTAAGTGTTTCATATATTCAGGTTCTCCTCATGACACCCAGTTTTTTTCTTATTGTAGGAAGTTAATGTCACCATTATAAAGTGCTCTAGGAAGGTGTTTTGAGATATCCTATGTCAAAAAATGCCAGTGTTTATAACAGGATATATCTCTTTCTAGTCCTACAACCTCTGAGAAGAGAAGAGAGCATAAAGGGAAAGAAAAACAATATCAATAGTAAACCAGCAAAAAGGTATAATAAATTACAAGAATTTAACAGAACCAAATATAAAGTCCTGAATAAAATTCTGTTCCTTAATTGTTAAACTGCAAACCCCAAATCAAGAGGCTACATCTCTTTGGCTTCCATCCCTTTTTTTGCCAAGACCTATTCTTTCCCTGGGACATAGCTGGTACCAATCTTCTTGTCTTCCCTCTTAACTATTAAGAACATGCCAATTCCCTAAAGAGATTTAATACATTATCTGTTGATTTCATGCCTCACTCTTTATCTGTATACCATTTTTTTCAAAACGTATCATTTCCCCCGAGGATATATTAAGTAAGGGGTTACATGACAATTGTCTCCTAAATGGAGTTTGGGGGAGCTTGATTCCACTTCCCTCAGGGCCACTAATGCATGTTTTAACTAGTTTTAGTGAAATTGTTCATTGCTGAAAAATATACTGTTGAATGGTACTATAAATGATTAACAAAACAAGCAGGCATTTGTCTTTAAAAAGAGGGAAACTTCAACTTGTCATGGGCAACAGACCACGTCTAGACTTGTGTTGATCTTATCCAATGTCGCCATAAGTTGTCTGCTCCACTGACTCATGCCATAATATCACTGAATCAAATTATGACTGTTCACAGATGCTGGCCTTCACTGGCACCAATGTTACTGTTGTCACCTTACCTGATGTTCTATTTTCTGACATTCATCTGCCAGACATTAATTGGGTAGGTGACTGCCCCAAGCATCAGTCTTGCCAGAGTCATGCATTTTCTCCTATCCATGTGCACAGGTGCCAGACATGGTAACCACCAATCATTATTCTAGATCTTCTGATCTATTGCAGCCCAAGTCTGTTTTGTATTTTATCAATCCATTATGGGTGGGTTTGTGCCCCTCTATTGTAGCTAGCTCCTTCCTTATCTCCCTGAAGTGCAATGCCTTCCTACGGAGTCTGTAAAGTTAGGCTCTTCAGGAATAAAGACGACATTTAGAGTCTACTGAAGAGTATGAACAGATAGTTAATGGTATAATGATCACAAACTAACAGCATGACATGTCTCAGCTCTACATGATTCCAAAGTTGAGATTTTAAAGGTAAGATTGAAGAAGGGCATCAGCCCCTAAATGTTATTCTGTCTTCACAGAGGAAGTTAGCAGAAGCCTGTAAGATAGCAGCACAGTCTTCCTGGATGTTCTTCTAGTCATAGACATTTTTCATTGTACTATCAACTGGCTACTGAAGCAGTATTCCACCATGAAACAGACCAGAAATCAGCACCTCCAAGCAAAAATGTTTTATTAGCACACCAGATTAATTCTTGTAGCACCTCGGCTAAAAAATAGCCTTTTGAGTAAATGGATCTCTACAGTGAACCTCTTTTATACTAGATTTACTACAAACAATCATTCAATTGATAAAACAATTATACAACAATATAATCAATTATTCACTAAAAAAATGTATTCTTAAAAAATATGCTTATCATATAAAACTTTTCCAATTGCACTCTTTGTTCATACCCTTAGGTAGGAGTGTATTGTATTTTAATATAAAAAATATATTATTTTTTTCTTAAAAAATACTTTATACTGTCTTCACTCAAAAATCTGATTTAATTTGCTCCAAGCCTGTCACTTGTAAACCATTCAAACTACCACAGTGGACTTTATTAAAATGTTCTGCTATTGGACTAATTGTTTTATTGTTTTTAACATCCCTAATATGTTCCTTAACTCTTTCACCTAAACTTATTTTACTGTCTCCTATGTAATAACTCTCACAAGGGCACCTAAGTGCATAAATCACACCTACACTTTTACATGAAAAGGAACCTTGTATATGAATTTTTTTTCTATTGATTATAGTAAAAGTCCCTACTACATATTTACAAATAGTGCAACTTCCACATGGTTTAGTACCTGTTATTACCACTTCTTTTGCTCTATTTTCCACTGGTTTCTTAAACATCCCATGTACCAAAAAATCTTTGAGGTTACGTCCCCTCTGATAGGAAAATCTTAGTTTAGAGGTAAGACTGAAGAAGGGCATCAGCCCCTAATTGATGTTCTGTCTTCACAGAGGAAGTTAGCAGAAGCCTGTAAGATAGCAGCACAGTCTTCCTGGATGTTCTTCTAGTCATAGACATTTTGTATGGTACTATCATCTGGCTACTGAAGCATCCTGATACCAGGATGATAGTACCCAGGAAAGCAGACCAAAGATTTTGTCCTCTTAGAGTGTTCATTATGAGCAGACCGTCATGCTTTGCCTCACTATTTATCTAGTATCCTAAAAGTTTCCATCCATTCATCTTCCATCCAGAGAACCTTGTGCTCTGGATAGGCTGGAAAAATCAGTGTTTGCATTCTCCACATTATTTATAGTGGTGCAAAACTATTTGATACAAAATGTTATAGTTTCAATGTGGCCTATTTAATCAATGACAACAATGGGTGGAGCATATGCTTGAAAGAGAAATGCTGAAGAAGCTCAATCCTCAGTCTTCCATGACTTCAATCACATGCAACCTGTTGGTCCCCTAGCATTGATGATGCAGAAGATGTTCAAATTTGGTGTTACCATGTATTGTTTACTAAACAATACCTTTCTAAATGAATTTCTAATTGTATTGTTTTCGGTTATGATAAATATAATAAAAAAATTGCAAACATGTTTAGAGCACATTCCACTGGAGCTATGTTTACATCCACTGCTTTCTTGCCTATTGTATCTTTGGAAGATTTGTTCAGCTGTGAGTTGGTCAATCTTGATCAGCTTTGTCAATATGACTTCTATGTCCAAGTCTTCATTAGGGCCACGACTGATGAAAGCATGTTCCCACAGAACAGTGATACAGAAGGCATGAGATGGGGACACTGTTCTAAATGTCTGCAACTGGAGTTCTTCAATTGCAGATGTAAACATTATTGCATAAGTGCTAAACAACCAAGGTATAGATTCAGATCAGAAGAACATCAGTATTTTTTTAAATAAAACAGTTCTACAAGCTAAAAACAGGCAATAAAATATTTAATACATTATAGGAGTGACACTGCTGCAGGTTAAATCCAGATTTTCAAGCTACATAAACATAGTTAAATACTAGGTAATGGATATGGCCCCTAAGAATGCACATGGAATAATCCTTGCATATCCTAGTGGTACACTGTAGAAACACAGGATTATATTAACAATGGCATTTTGATGCTCATAATAGCATATCATATTCCTGAAACTAGCTTGGATGGAGATAGCCAAATAGGGTAGAGAGGTTGGGAAAGTAATGAAAAGTGCAACAAAGCAAGAGAAGAGAAGAGTTTTAGGTGTTATGAGAGAGACACAAACAATAAGTTGGTAAGTTGATTAATGTGGCAAAGTTATTTCCCATTTTCTTTCTTTCATTCGCCATCTCTTACCTCTTTTTTCCTTTTCTTTCTCGTGTTTCTCCTGCTATTCTCTTCATCTTGCACCCATCCTTTGGTTGTTTTATGGCTTTATTTAGGCGCATTGCTTCTCCTCCTCCTTTTCTTCCTGTCTTTCTCAACCTATGTGTCTCCTGTATCTGTAAAATATAACTTCAGTTAATGAAAGTATTTAACACTTGTCTTATTATAGCATATTGCATGGGTATATATTTTCTTCTATATTTATAAACTTATTTATACATTTACCTATTTACTTGCCTTTATTTAATATGCAGTTTATTCATTACATACATAGGACTTGCTCTTCATGTAGATATTCCTGGGGATTCATTAAATGTTCTATCACAAACTGTACATCTCATGCTAAAAAGGCCCTTCTCCTATGATGTGCCCATTTGTGATTTGGAGACATGTTAGCCATGATGACATAAGACCTCAGAATGTATCTGAATTACATTTACTACCATGACATTCTGCTCAGGTAGACAGTGGCATTTCCCTCCCCAATCATTCTCCCACACACAACATGAACATACACATATACACAACAGTCTTGGTACCTGTTCCCCTACCCTCCTAATAGTTAAAGTGGTATTACAGCAAGTATCTATTATGCCCTTTGTGGTTTAACATACACCTCCATCCTCCATTCCAAGTGTTGGTTCCAATACAGCACTTTAATCCTTGAATTATCCCTAGTCTAGTGATTTGCCCCACCCCCAATCCGTTATGGCACTTCAGTATATGGTATCCTTGGTGGTCAATGTGTCTCCCACTCCCTTTTCCCATTCTGCCATTGGTGCCAGTACAATACAGTACTTAAGGAGTAATTCCTGGTGGTCTAGTGCATCTCTGTACCCCCAATCCCTGCACCACAGCCATGGTATCTACTTGAACACAGCCTTTTGGCCATATTCAATACCATAACATTGCGGAACTGCTGTATTGATCTACATGGCTGAGTGATTGCCTGAGTTGTTTATCTGTATAGATGTCTTCCTGGAAGCAGTGCCAGGACAGAGCAAATGGCAAATAACAAATATCTCTGCCCGTAGAATGCCTCATTAGCATCCATCACAGTCATGGGGCCAGTCCTACATGTTACTGCACATCTTTGTGGCAGACGACCATGCAGCACCATGATAGCTTGGATGCTGACTTTGGAAAAGTTGGATGTACATGTCCTGATACCTTAATGAATCCTGGTCATTGTGCTATTATTTTGTGATTGTTAAGACAATTTTCTTAACTTTATTTTTTGTATGTAATATATGAACAATTTCTGTAAAATCAATAAAAATTGTATAGCAAAAAACTTATTTGGATAACAGAAATAGTTCATTTCCATTTAATGTTGTGTCCTAAACTATTTATCTTAATAGTGACCCACAAATACGAGGATAAATACCACATAAGGCAAATAAAGACAGATGAAATGATAAACTGTTGTGTGTGTGTGTGTGTGTATATATATATATATATATATATATATATATATATATATATATATATATATATATATATATATATATATATATATATATATATATATATATATATATATATATATATATATATATATTTTTTTTAATATATATATGTGTGTGTGTGTGTATAAAATATATATATATATATATATATATATATATATATATATATATATATATATATATATATAGATACATACACACACAAACACACGGCACACGGGTCTACTTCACATACCAGAAATACCAAATAACTGAAGACTAGATGACTGAGACAAGAACGCCAAAATTTCAAATAAATGAATGTCCACATAGCCAAAAAGTTTCCCAGAATAAGTAACCATTGTGTCAAAAATTCACGGAGAGCACACCGCCGCATCTATTACTTACCCAGATGGTGCCTATGCCCCCACACCCCCCTAAATAAATATACCAACTATGGGATTGCACTACAGTGGGGAAGAGGGTACAACTTCCCTTGTTGGCCCAATGGCTACTTACCCTGGGAAACTTTTCAGCTATATGGACGTTCGTTTATTTGAAGTTTCGACATTCTCATCTTGGTCATCTGGTCTTCGGTTATGTGGTATTTTGGGTATGTGAAATAGACCCGTGTATATAGATAGATAGATAGATAGATAGATAGATAGATAGATAGATAGATAGATAGATATATAGATAGATATAAAGAATGTGTGTGTGTTTATGGCAGATTACTGAATTTTCTGAAACTCAAACTTCATATGGTCAAGACCATATGTTCGACTTTTTGAAAACTCAGAGCCTTATATGGAGATCACAGTACAGTCTGGATCAGGGAATTTACCTTTCAGAAATGTACATTTTTGTTGTTTTGTTTTGTTCAAGTTTTCAGAAAGTCAAACAGATGGTCTCGACCATATGACATTTGACTTTCTGTAAACTCGATAATCTGACATAAACCCATAAATATATATATATATATATATATATATATATAGAGAGAGAGAGAGAGGGAGAGAGAGTGATGTATAGAATTACATAACTTTGTTGAGCCATGATTTTTTTTTTTTTTTTATCTTTTATTTGTTTTTCTCTTGAACCAGGGTAGATTTCTATTTTTAATTTTGTGCAATGTATTTTGTCTGTTAATGACATGGTTTGACAAAATGAGAAAGTTTTGTGCGCTAAGCATTCCTAATGTACCTGATATCAAGCCTGGCTTTTCCTGGAACCAGAGATGTTCTCAGAGGAAACACTAGGGAAATACACACAACTTTTTTATGATGTCCATACGAGAATTTTAGATTCATCTGGTTTGAACACTGGAATCAGCAAGGTTGCTTGCTTTGGTGCCTATTTGATTGGCAATAACACTCCTTGCAAGCTTGAGCTCCTCACCTGTGGCATATCCCCTTGCACCATGGAGAAGGATTCCAGACAAGGGTAATAAAAATAGCCAACTACATCCCTGACTGAAATATACATACCGCATAATGACTTTAGGAACCTTGAAGAATCAAACAGGTGTCCAGAATTTCTACAGGTCCTTTCAGAAACAACAATTTGAATAAGGAAGGTGAATGGGTTATTCCAGTGTCTAGACAGAAACCGTATATATAACTTACATATGCATTCAGGTCCTGTATATGCATTTCTATATGATGATCTGTATATGTATGTAATATATATGTGTCTACATAGATAGATAGACATGGTTACCATTGTTTTAGTTGCAGAATGCATTTATCATATGCTGCTGTTTTTGGTAGTTTTAGTTGTTGGTAAAAGTGGTCGCATTAAATTGCAATTAAACTGCAGCAGTTCAACTACAGTAGAGTTAAGGAAGTTTCTTGTTGCTCCTTGGTTGTGCAACTGTAATTAGTTAGTATTTTTAATTAATGGGGGGTTGGGGGGCCAAACTTTGTTTTGACGTGTTTTATGTGATTTCAAATGTAGCAGGTTTGTTTACATATGCAATCACTGACATTCGATGTTCTTGTGTTTTGTTGGTAGAGCTCACCAATGAACCTTTTTAACATTTTTACTATTGATCAGAGTTTATTGGCAGCCTAAAGGAATATATAAATATATGAATATATGTATGATTGTGTGTGTGTGTGTGTGTGTGTGTGTGTGTGTGTGTATATATATATATATATATATATATATATATATATATATATATATATATATATATATATATATGAACCACAAACTACAAAAATAAATCCAGGAGCACAAAGGCAATCAAGCGGACAACCGGATATAATAAAATAAATAAGAATTTATTGGTGAGCGCTTTCGGCTGCGAACTCCAGCCTTCATCAGACAATTTTAAAACTCAAAACACATTCCTTTTATAGCATCCACATAATCAGCAATTAACCAATTCAATTTAATTAATTAATTAGATACTAATAAGAAACTGCCAAAATACTGCTGAATTACAGCTTGCACCTATCAAAATACACTAGTATGACATTTCATTTGGCAGTACTAAAATATATATACTTGATAATACTAAAATATATATACTTGATGTTTTCATTGCACATACCTCTTATAATATATATATGTATAAATAAAGATGTATAATTTATATAAATATGTGCACCTAATATATATGTGAATAAATATATAATACCAACTATTATATACAAACAACCATCACCTATTAATGGCTTCTAACCTTAAAATACTAGTGAAAGAAATAGAATCATTTAGACCTGGGAACTGGGTGGCATTTAAATATACCTGCCACCAATATTCTTTTGATTCTAATGTATGTGTGTAGATAGATAGATAAATATAGATATGTATATATGTGTGGGTGTATATATATATATATATATATATATATATATATATATATATATATATATATATATATATATATATATATATATATATATATATATATATACACATATACATATATATATATATATATATATATATATATACAGAGAGAGAGAGACACACACACACACACACACACAAATATACATATATGTGCATGTTTAATACATATATGCATTTGGCATATATCAACTGTCTGATTTTATTTATTTATTGACATTTGATGACTGGGAAAAGTCTGACTGGGTAGATTACAAAAACAATTTAAGAATAATAATTTTACAATCATCAAAATATTGTAAAAACATCTACAGTTAAATAATTATACCAAATTAGACATAATGTGAAAACATCTGTTAGCCAGTTTAAAGAAATTAAAGGTAACTTAATATAATACAAACAGGAACTATAATGGGAAGTGGGAGAAAAAAGCAGAGTTAGGGTATATTTAGAGAGTGAGTCAGGGGAGAGAAATTGAGTGAACTAAGGAAGTGAGTGAAGGAGGTGTAGTAAACAGGTGTAAGGTATGAACAGGTACTTGTTCATATTTAGGGATACAGTTTATGCTGGGATAGAGCACGGACAGAGACAGATTTTGGTGTGGAAGTCTTTCAGAATGGATTTTAATTGGACTGAAGATAGGGAGAGAGAGAGGGTATTGACCTAATGGATACAGTTAAGGAGTTCCCAGTCTTAGGTTCATAGGTAGGCACTAGGCTATTGGCCCTAGGGCCTATATAGGCCTAGCCAAAAAGGTACCCTGACTTTCACCACCCAAGAAAATTATTTTCCTGTGCCCCTGTCGAGCAGAGCCCAGAAGTGATCCCTGGGGTGAATTTTCTATCTCCCATCCAATCATCAAGATTTTTCTTGAAGAGTGCTAATGAAGATCTTTGATATAGATAGGTAGTTTCTTCTAGAGTATGGGAAGTCTCTGGGACAGGAATTTATCCCTACAGCATGTTCTGTTTATTGTGGTGACAAGATTTAGGTCCCTAGAGCCTGTAGCTTGGAGGGATTGGGATTTCTTTAAGTGGAGCATGTCCAACATCTCTGGGTTTGACATAGCTTTGTATGTTAGGCAGAGATTGCCTCTGAGTAGGCGATATGCAACGGAGTAAAGCTGGCATTTTTTGAGATGGTCTGTGTAGGGCATCTGTTTGAGGCTGGTAATCCTCTTTGTGAGGTATTTCTGCAGCCTTTCTAGTTGTTGTAGATGTCTTGTGAAGTATTTACCAAAAGGGACGTTGTACTCTATAATGGATCTAATGAGTGATGAGTAGAGGGGAACAATGACCTCTTTTTCCTGGATGAGAAACCTTTTGTGATGAGCTGTGCCATGTAGAAGGATTTCCTGACTACTGTGGTGATGTGATTATCAAAGGAGAGACTACTGTCCACCTGTGTCCCAAGGTCTCTTATCACACTTTCGGTGTTAGGTAGACTACCGCCTATGTGGTAGTTCATGGGTACAGAGTTTTTACCAAAAGGGATGACAATGCACTTTTTGGCATTGAGCTTGAGGCCATGGCTTTGACACCAGGCATCTGTCTCAGTGAGGCCCTTTTGTGGGATGTCCACATCGTTTTGAGTTTTGATTATGGCTCCCAGTTTGCAGTCATCTGCGAACTTCGTTAGCCAAAGACCTTCTGTGTTAGCGTGTAGTTCTGAGATGTAGATACCAAACAGGAGAGGACCCAGGACTGAAACCTATGGTACTTCACTTCTCACTGGTCTGAAGTTGGATTTGGAGTCTGCTACTTTCACAGTTTTGGTTCTGTCAGTGAGCAAGTTGGCAACCCATCTTGTGACATAGGGATTTATACCTAGTTTAGTGAGTATATCTATAATTCCAGAGTGGGGGATGGTGTTGAAAGCCTTGGTGAGATCTAGATAGCTGTGTGAACCACCTTACCCTCATATACAGCTTTGGTGACCACTTCAAAGAAGTCTAACAGGTTTAGGAGACATGATCTGCCTTTTACAAACCTGGGTGAGGTCCAGAGTTTGGAGATTACCAATGTCATTGTTTATAAGTTTCATGATGATACATTCCATAGCCTTGCAGATCAGGCTCATCAGGCTAATGGGGCAGTAGTTCCCGGGGTCAGTGGTGGATCCCCCTTTGTGGAGTGGGATAACCATTGCTGTGCACCATTCAGTGAGACAAAGCCTGAGGTGAGTCTATGATTGAACATGGTACTTAGGTGGGGTCCCAGTTCTTTCTGTAGTTCATGTAGAATGCAGCCTGGGATGTTGTCAGGTCCCATGGATGCTGTGTTCTTCACTTTGGAGAGTGTTGTTTTTACGTGTGCAGCCATGATTACAGGAACTTTATATTCTTCGGTATAGAGATGGGCCCTTTAGGGGGTGAGAGGGAGTTAAAGTTAGCACTGAACCTATCTGCCAGGATGTTGGCAATATCAGTTGGTTCTGTATATTTAGTGCCATTGTGCTGTAACTCAAAGCAGATCTGAGTGTTGCCATTGAGATTCTTGACATAGCTTTAGCATGCTTTGTGGTTGTCTTTAGAATCAGTGGCAATTTTGTTTTCGTATCTAGCTTTGGAGGATTTTATGAGGGATCTCAGCTTTTTACTGAGGCTGACCAGGGAGTTCCTCCAATCATGATATTTTACTCTTTTTTTGCAACAGTTTCTTTCTTCTGTTGTAGAGTTTGTTTATGGCAGGGGACCACCAGATTGGTTTCCTTTTTTGGAGGATAGCATCTTGGTTCTGTTAGGGATTGCACTGCTTATAAAGTGCATTTGTGTAGGATTCAGCAGTCGTACCTCTATTGTCCATCTGCATGGATGTCGTGAAGTTTGCCACTTCTGTCTTAAGCGTGAAGTTGGCTTTGGAGAAAGTTTTTATGGTGGATTCCCTAATGGGGGGGTGTGGATGTCTAGGGTGATGAGCTTGTGGTTGGATGTGACCAATGAGGAATTGACCTCTAGTGTGGAACACCGGTTGTCCATGTTGGTAATGACCAGGTCTAGGATATTTCTGCCCCTGGTGGGGGTGTGGATAAGTTGATCCCCAAGGCGTTGGAATTTATGAATTCCCAAAAACGTTGAGTAAAACGGTTGGTATATGAGTCATTTTCCCAGTTAATGGTGGGGTAGTTGAAATCACCCATTATTAGGGTGTTAGGTTGTACCCTAATATTTTCCTGTGTATCAAGAAAGGAGGAGTGGGAATCCTGGGGCATGGTGGGTGATCTATAGCAAGCTACAATTTGATTGTGGTCTTGCCCAGAGATAGTTGCACTTGGATAATCTCGGATGCATTATGCTGAGAAACATTGTAATAGTATAGACCCATGCCCATCAGATTTGATAGCTTTGTGGACAGAGGGAACTGACATTTTTGGTTACTGGATTGTAATGACCAAGTGGGAGCATAGTTGTGTAGAATGGTGTTTAATGCTTGACAAGAAGATGGATGCTGGATAATTTTATAGGTGGTAAGAATCTGGATAAATGCTAATTTATGGGGCTGTCCTAACCAATTTAGGCTTTTTAGTGCTGTAGAGTGGTGGGTTCTGAAAAGGGTACTTGTTGCAAATTTAGTCACTTTATTATAGAACTGTTTAAGTTTTGCTTTTTTGTGATGCCTGGAGGTTAATAAGCATGGGAGTGCCATAAAGCAGTGAGGAGAGGAGGTAAGTAGAGGCAAATGTTTTAATTGCATTGGTGAGAAAGTGTCTGGCTCTGTAAAGCATCCCTAGTTTTTAATGAGTTTTTTTAATACAATGTTGTATATGGAGGTCCAAATTTAAGATTATTACCACTATCAACCCTAATAATTTGCTATGAGAAATAACTTCAATGGTTGTATTACTAAGTGAGAGTTATTTAAAGTTTGTTTTTTATGAAAAAAAGATTTGGAGAAAAAAAAATAAGTGTTTTGTTTTGTGAGGGGAATGAGTTTTGAGTTACAAAGCTATGCTTCAGAGGCTGTTAATGCTTCCTAAGCAATTTTTTTGGAGATGTGCCAGGTTGTCTGATGTGCATACGAGTGTGAAGTCATCTGCATATTGTCTTAGGGAGGTCTGTTTTGTGAAAGTGTGGAGGGTCGAAGGTTTTAGACAAGTCTGGAAATAAGGAATAAACTTGTTTGCCATTATTTATATCATTATGTGCAGTATGTATAAATGTTACAAGCGCAGTGTGTTAGTATTATAGGAGGGAAATAAGCCATGTTGTGTGGGTGATAGGTGTTCTTCCTGCAGGAGATAATTTAGCATTTGTTTTTTTAATACGTTTCAATTATTTTAGAGAGGGAGGAATATGATTGCTATACGTCTAAAGTTAGTGATGTCTGTTGGAATTTCTTCCTTTGTGTAGAGGGATACATTGGGATTTTTTTCCAGAGATAGAGGGAATGTGGGATTCCTGGACTGACCTATTTATAATGATTGAGTCAGGATAGGCAGTGCTGTTGGCTGCTTTTAGGTACTCCATTAGAAGATCAACTGCTGAAGTAGAGCATACTTTGAGTTTGTTTAAAAATAGTTTTGTATAGGATGTGGACACAGGTTTGAAGATGAAAGCGGATGTGGTGATATGTGGGCAAGGTTGGGAATTGATGATGGGAATTCATGGTTAGGGATGCTATACTGTCTATGAAATAATACTTGAATTCTATTGCATTTTTAGTGGTGAGTTGTTGAGAGAGAGGTTAGGGATGATTTTTTGGCCGGAATATTTCGTTAATGGCTGACCAGAATTCTTTTGGGTTGTATTTACTATTGTTCTGAAAGTTATTACAGAATAGATCTAATGTTGTCCTTTTCATTCATTCCTCAACTATTAGGTAACAGTCCAAGCACAGATCTGACTCAGCCGCATTTGCTAGACTCTTAGATCCTACTCTGAAGCTATTCCCTTTACTCATAATGCCCCAGTCAGCCTGCTATAACTCAGATCTCATTTACTGTCATATCACTACAGATGTGGATCCTTCTCATAGAGCTTTTTTGGGTGCTTTATCTTTTTACTGTAAGTCCAGTTTTAAACTTTTTTCTCTTAAACACCTTTTTCTACATCACCACCTCCCTTACCTACTTTTGTGAGTTTTTTTTCTTTTTTTCTACCCTCTAGAGGGTAATATTTTTGCTCTACCATTGGTGGTAGTCTATAAAAAAAAGCACTTTCCTTTTTCACATTTTTTCTTTTTTCTTCAGACATGTCTAAAAAACCAACAAGGTTTAAGAAATACACTTCATGTGGGCACAAGATTCCTACCTCTGATGCCCAAAGAGATGTGTTTACTGCCTAGGAGCTTCTCACTTACTTACAGACTGCTCCATATGTGCAGCTTTTAATTTCAGCACCCTTATTGACCGTTGGAACAAGTTAGTTCTAAAGAGCTTGCTGCCACCTTTGTCTTCATCATCTGCTCCAGGGACTCAAAGCCCTGCAAAGTCATTCATAGCCTCTTTGGAGGCAAATGAATCACAAAAGCAGTCTTCAACCTACTTTACTAAGTCTTATCCATCTTTGGACCCTCCTCCAAAAACTCAGAAGAAGTCAGATCCGACCTCCTCAGAGCCAAACTGAAAACATTTGGATCCCATATCCTCAGATCTGACAACTTCTCTAAGTCCCCAATGACCTGGTTCCATGGTTCTGTGTAGAGCCTGTTTCTCATCAGCTCTATTTTCTTTTTCTTCAGGAGACCCCAAGGAGAGAGTCAACCCCAGTCCACCACCTCCTCCATCAGATAATCAAGTAGCCTTTTAGAAGCCAGATTGGATAGGATGATGAAGACATTCCTCAGAGCTTAGATTCAGATGGGATTTATCACACCTCCATCTCCCATCAGATCTGTGAGCCTCCCTTCTACTTCCCATGCTGTGATTTCTCCTCCTGAAATCAGACCAATGAGTTCAGAGCCCTTAGATCTGAGACACACAAGTGTGTGCATGTCAGATCCAAAGACAACTACATCTTCAACTCCAGCTGCTTCCCTGACTTGTTTGGCACTGATTCCTTTGGTCCAGGATGAGCCTTAAAGCTGAAGCATCAGCACTAGGTCTGGGGGGCTGGGTTCCACCCAGAGGTTATCACAACTGTACCTACCCCTTGGAACTTTAATGTTGGACAGCTCAGATTCAACTCCTCCTTCTAGGCATGGGTCCTGGCAGGATCAGGGTATGGTGGTATCAGCAGCTTCCACTCCAGTACAACCAGCTCTGGCATCTTCCAGACCTTTTGCTTTCAACAAGGTGGAGAAGGTCTTCTCTCATCTGAGAGTTTCAACTACTTTTTCCTCTTTGGATCCTACAGCCCTATCTCCTTCTAGTCTGAGTTCTGATCCTCTCAAGCCTATTTCAGAGGGACAGCCAGCCCCATCAAGCATCCAGACAGTCCCCCTCAAGGACCTTCCCATCTCTTCAGATACCTTTCCAGATTATTCCACTGAGGAGGTTTCCTGAAAGAGAATGTGTAAGATGAGCTACATAGACTCCCCTTCAGGAGTTTCTCACTAAAGACATGGACTTTGATGAAGGGCAGTGGACCACCCAGTCTCCACCAAATTACATCTTCCAAGACATCTTAGAAATTCTCAAGCAAAAAGATGGTTGGTCCACTGATACCCCCTCCCAAGAGGAGTCAGTCTTTCTGGAAGCTTTTGGGTCTAGCCCATCTATGTCTTGGGTGACTCCCCCGACAGATGAGCTTATAGATCTAGTCTCTTTCTGGGCATAGAAGGAACCAGATATTGTAGAACCCATCATCCTGATAAAATTCTTGCCCCTCCTAAATACAGGACATACTGAAGCAAGGGACTTTCTATTGATGCTATGGTTGTGGCAGCAGTCACAAAGCAGGAGCTGGCAAAGCAGAGCTCTTCTCTCCATTGCACTAATGGAGAATCCAGGGAGTTGGACAGATTCTGAAAGCACATTTTTGCCTCAGCAACCTTTGCCTTATGGTCCTCCAATTAGTTGGCACATTTCCCATGACTACAGCAGGATTTGACCAAGGTACTTTCCAAATCTCTCTCCAAGTCCATGTCTGTTAAGTTCTGCAAGAAGTCTTCTCCACAACTGGCCCCTCTCTTATCTATCTCTAATGAGTCCATGAGGATAATTCCCCATTCTGTAGAGGGTACCTCATGGGTGCCGGATTCAGGCATAGCCATTAGTAGACATGCCTGGATGCACTTGTGAGATTTTTTTTTAAATCTTTCAATTCTTCTTTCATCAGTGTTCTCTTTGATGAAACATCTTTGTTTAGCCCTTCTGTAAAGAAGATGCATTCATAGAGTGAACAGGAGGGAAAGACCCTATCTGCCATAGGGATAGACTTTTCCAGGAATAAAAGAAGAGGCAAGAAGATGTGGTTCTTTAAATCCCAAGGTCTTTTCCAGGATTCATGTGGGGATATCTCCCCCAGAAGCCATAGGGGAAGTTCAAATGGACCACACCATCCTCATGACAGAGGAGGCCCACAGAACCATGATTTCTGAGATTCCTACTTGGATAAACCCTTTCAGCATTTCTGAAAGGTTGCCTGACTCCCTTCTCTTGAGACAGTTGATGGAGGCACTTATCTTTCCACCCAGACTCCTGGGTATCAAAACAAAAGATTCTTGGGTGCTAAAAATATCCAGAGGTTATTTCATACTATTCTGCCAGCTTCCCCCATCCTAAAGAAAAAGGCTTCCAGACATCACACCCAGTCAGAGGGAAGCAGCAGCTCAAGGAATATGAAAGCTGCTAGACAAAACAGTCATCCAGGAGATCCCACCAAACCAGAATGGATTCAGAACATACTCAAGATTCTTTTTAGTGCTAAAGAAAGCCAGGGACCTCAAAGCAATTCTGGATCTAAGCAACCCAAATCAATCTGTGTAGAAGTCAAAGTTCCAAATGGTCATGGTTCAGTCCATTTTGCCATTTCTATGCAAGGATTATTGGATGTGCTCCATCGATTTTCAGAATGCATATTATCACATCAAGATGAACAGATGATCCTGAAGATTTTCAGATGGAGGCCAGTCACTATCAGTTCAGAGCCCTGCCATTTGGTCTCACCATAGCCTCCACAGTGGTTACAAACTGTATGGCAGTGGTAGCAGCTCACCTGAGACTACTAGGATTCTGAGTGTTTACATACCTAGACGACTGGCTCCTCACCACCCTAACCAAGCATTTTCTGGAAAATTCTAGGGACTACTTTCTCCGGTTATGTCAATTACTAGGCATTTCAAGTCAAGATCTGCAAGTCTCATGTCCAACCTGTTCAGAGCCTGGAGTTTATAGGTGCTCATTTGAAACAGTCAGTCAGATAGACTATCGTCCACCACATCACATAAGGACTATCAGGTATCAGGTGGAGCAAATTATTGCACACCCTTCTCACCCAGCCAGACTGATTCATTTGGCCCTAGGGCCAATGACAACTGTCATAACCTTAGTTCCTGTGTCTCATTTCTATATGCACATGCTTCAATGGACCTTAGCTGTTCAGTAGTCAAATCTTCACCATCCCTTGTCTTTTCCGATCAAATTCACATGAGTATGCAAAGACCATGTACATTGGTGGATTCAGGTGGACAAAGTTTCCCAAGGCCGCTGTTTTGTACTTCTGCACCCAGTATCTATGGTTACCACAGATGCTGCCCAACTGGGTGGGGCATTTCTTGGAATGCACAGTCAAAAGCATGTGGTCTCCAGAAGAGACCAATTTGCACATCAATATCCTAGAGATGAGAGTGGTCTTCCTAGCATTGCAAGCCTTCAGGACACTCTTACTCTTGGGATGATTGCGATACAAACTGTCAACATGTTCGTGGTTTGGTACATCAACAAACAGGGGGAACCTGATCTTAATTCCTTTGTTGAGAGGCAGTAAGAGTGTGGCAGTGGGCAATCTCCTCCAACTGTTTTCTCATGGCAATGCACAAACCAGAGAGAATCCAATGAGCTGGGGAACAAACTTAGCAGACCCATTCTGATTCCTCATGAGTGGTCTCTCAGTCAGTGGCAGACAGGTTTTTCCTTCAATGGGGTCAACCTTGCTGCTGCCTCTTTGCATCCCCCAACAACAAGAAGTGCAGCAGGTTCTTTGGCCTAATCCCCCCTGGAGAAATTGCTGAGAGATGCTCTAATCCATGGTTGGCCCTCCAATTTCCTTTACATTTATTCCTCAATACCTCTAATTCCTATATTCTTAACAAAGGCACACCAGTTGAAGATAGTAGTTATCCTCATTGCTCCCTTTTGGCCTCATCAAGTTTAGTTCCCCTTCCTTTGGTCTCACCTTCACTATCCACCATAGATACTGGACCCTATTCCAGACCTTCTCTCTCATCCTACAGGGATGGATCATTCAGACATTACAGGCCTCAAGTTTACTGCATGGTTTCTCCAATTCCACTGATACTTAGAAGCCCAAGCTTTCCTCCCCAGTCCAACAGATACTTCTATCTTCCCACAAGGCTTCTACTAGGAAAATCTACAAAAGTTAATGAAAAATATTCTCTCTTTGGGCTCTACAGAGAGAAATGAACCCCTTCACGCTCCTGCCTTTGCTGTACTAGGGTTTTTAGTATCCATTTTTCAAGAAGGAGCTAGTTTCTCTACTATTAAAGTGCAATTGGTAGCTATTTCTAATTTTCATTCAGATGAAAATGCTTCCTCATTAGCTTCTTTAAAATTGTGCAAGTTATTTCTTAAAGTTAATTTCTTGATTAGGCCCCTAGTGAAGGACCCCATGCCTCCCTGGTATTAACAGCCATGGTGCAAGGGTTAACTCAAAAACCTTTTGAGCCATCAGCTAAATCTGACTTGAAATGTTTATCCTTGAAAACTGTCTTTCTAGTGGACATTACATCTGTGAGACACGTTTCTGAACTCCAGGGTAGCTCTTCCAAATCTCTTTATCTCATTTTTTATAAAGACAGTGGTACCTTGCAGATCAAGCCATCCTTTTTGCCTAAAGTAGCCTCTGAAATTAATATTAATCATGTCATTAATTTTCTTTCTTTCTTTCTCAAATTTGCTAACAAAGGAGAATACATGCTCTATCTTTTGGATGTACATAGGCAACTACATTTGTATCTTCATAGAACAACAGATTTCAGAAAGTCAAAG
This sequence comes from Protopterus annectens, assembly GCF_019279795.1. Classification (NCBI taxonomy): domain Eukaryota; kingdom Metazoa; phylum Chordata; order Ceratodontiformes; family Protopteridae; genus Protopterus; species Protopterus annectens. The sequence goes on from NC_056733.1 coordinate 1,094,314,330, forward strand.
CAATTGTTTGTCTCTTTTTCCCAAAATAAATTGAGCTCACCTATTTCTCATAATTACCCTAGCCAAATGTCTTTCTGATTGCATGTTCTTTGTTTACAGTCAGCAAGGACTGTCCCTACCCAGGCCTTCTAAAGCACTTTCCACCAAGTCCATGGCTACATATTTTGGTCTAGAGCTTCTATTGATGACATTGTGTAGCAGCTGTCTGGGGTAATGCTCATACTTTTATTGCTCATTACAAATTGGAATTGACTTCCAGAAACAGGGCTGCCTTTAGTTCTGCAGTACTCTGGAATATCTTTCCATGAGTGCCATCCAAGATACATGTAGCTAGGTACTGTGTGTGCTCCACGAACTCAATGAGGAATTAAACCCGCAATTAGGGCAGCTGTTTAATCTTAGCCTCACCTCAGGATACGTACCCAAGGAGTGGCATACGGCAACGGTGGTCCCACTTCACAAAGGAGGTGCCTCCACCGACCCCGGAAACTACCGTCCCATCAGCTTGACAAGCCTGGTCTGCAAAGCTATGGAAAGGATCATAATGGAACTCATAAATAAAGACATAAGGGACTTGCAGACTTTGGATCCAACCCAGTTTGGCTTTGTCAAGGGCAGATCATGCCTTTTAAACTTGGTTGACTTTTTCGAAACAGTCACCAAGGCCATTGACAAGGGCAAGGCAGTCCACACAGCCTACCTTGACCTGGCAAAGGCTTTCGACACAATACCCCACTCGGGTATCATTGAAAAACTCACCAGCTTAAATGTAAACCCATACGTCACAAGATGGGTTGCAAACTGGCTAAGCGACAGAACCCACAGGGTCAGAGTTGCTGGCACCATGTCAGACTTCAAGCCTGTCACAAGTGGTGTCCCACAGGGCTCAGTCCTGGGCCCACTTTTGTTCGGCATCTACTTTTCAGAAGTACAAGCAAACACAGGAGGATTATGGCTGACAAAGTTTGCAGATGACTGCAAACTGGGCACCATAGTTGAAAACCCATCTGACTCAGACATCCTTCAGAAGGGTCTCATAGAAATGGATAACTGGTGCGAGAGCCATGGCCTAAAGTTAAACGCCAAAAAATGCATAGTCATACCCTTCGGGAAAAACAAGGTTACCCCTAGTTACCATATAGGTGGCAATCCACTAAGCACAGAAGAGGTTATCAGGGATCTGGGGACCCAGGTTGACAGTAACCTTTCGTTTGACACTCATGTTGCCAAAGTAGTTAGGAAGACCTTCTACATTGCCCACCTGATCATGAAGGGATTCACATGTAGATCAAGGGAGGTCATCGTTCCCCTGTACTCATCACTCATCAGACCAATGATTGAGTACAATGCCCCATTCGGAATGTATCTGACCCGACACCTGCAGCAATTGGAAAGGCCCCAAAAGTTCCTCACCAAAAGGATAAGGGGTCTCAAAAATATGTCTTATGCTGCCCGACTGAAGGAACTCCAGCTCTATTCAGTCACTTACCGTCTGCTCAGAGGTGACCTATGAATGACATACAAGGCCATGTCCAACCCGGAATTAATGAACATGCTTCACCTCAAAAGATCTAAATCCATCAGAACTACAAGGGCAAGAGACTTAAACCTCAACATGGCTATTAATAGGATGTGCTGGAGGGACAGATTCATCACCCAGAGACTCCCTATGCTGTGGAACAAAATCCCGGTACATGTGAGGCAGAGCACCTCGCTGGCTTTGTTCAAGAGAAATCTTGACCAATGGATGGGAGATCGCAGGTATACCCCAGGGATAACCTCAGTATCACTGCTTGACAGAGGCACAGCAAAATAATGGGCATAGTATCCTTCAAACTAAAGGGGTGGCGAAAGCCACAAAACTCTGGGCTAGGCTTATAAATGCCCTAGGGCAGATAGCCTAGTATGAACCTATGAACCTATTAGTTGAAGAATGAATGAAAAGGACAAAATCAGATATTAAAGCTATGTATTCACCATAGCTATGCATCTGTGTTGTCCATTTTCATTTTTCCTCAAATTTCCACTCTCTATCCCTCTTCCTATTGTCTCCTGGAGTGACCTTATGGTTATTGCAGATTGTCTGCTCCAAACTTCTGCTATTACTAGATGTACTTTATCTTAACCTAGGATTAGCTCTTTCTGTAGTTTATAAGGCAGCAAACTCGATCTGTGGTATAGAAGGTCGACCAGGGCATTATGGGAACATCTGTTGCTGTACCAAAGATCTTTATTACCCCTGATCCTGCCCTGGCTGCTGAGTGTTTCCTGGTCCCAGAGGAATTGTTTGCATTTCTCTGTATCTCCTATCCTGCTCTAAAGGACCTCCCTAGTCTGTAAAAGACCCCTTTCATCCAATTCCAGTCATCCCAACGCCTGGCCAAAGATTTCTGCTGCCCAGTGACTTGATTTTTTTCTTCCCTGCTCTAACGGATTAAGAAACTCTGTACCTCCTGTCCTGCTCTAAAGGACCTGCCTAGTCTGTAAAAGACCCCTTTCAGCCAATTCCAGTCATCCCAACACCTGGCCAAAGATTTCTGCTGCCCAGTGGCTTGATTTTTTTCTTCCCTGCTCTAACGGATTAAGAAAGTATGCTATACCCAAGTCCTACTTCTTACGTGTATCTGTTTAATTTACACTTTAATCAGTGTAGGTTGTAAACTGCTTCTGTGTAAGTTATCCTGTACCAAGTATAGATAGTATTTAAGCCTCTGAGCCAGGACTCCAGCAGCCATACTCCTCTCCATCTGTGTTCCTACTGCCATATTCTCATACCCTTGGACCCATTATCTGTTTCACCCCTACCTGCTATTTCTATCACAGTTACCTTGTTGTATTCTAGTCTCTGCCCACTAGGTGGTGCTCTGAGCTAGCTTTAGGCTATAATCATTCCCCCCACTTTCCCTAGTTTCTTCTTCTCTGGATCTTCTCTCAGAGTGTCTCCTTGCCTAGCTGAGAATCTTTGTGCATTCTTCTGCTGCTCTTATCCCCTTCTTATCACACCCTCTAGCTCCATTATACCTCTCCTTTTTTTCCGCCTGCTCCACTATCCTTTCTTACCTCCAACCTGCTGTACCAAACTATACTTACCTCTGGCCACCTTCTCTGTACCTGGAACTTGCTACTCTCTGATTGTCTCTGCAAAATCTTCATCTACCTGCTCTAACCCGCTCCGTTCGCCCTGCGGACTCACTCCGCTCCCCTACCCTACCCCCAAATCCCACCCACCCCAGCACTGTTAGCTTTATACCTGCATAACCACACCCCTGCCCCTCAACTTCCTATCACAACCTACTGCCACTTAACACCCCCATTTCCTATAAGAATAATTCCTAAACAAAACTTACTAACCTTTACACCCTCACCATACCTAACCTTACTATTACCTTCTACATTTACCAACTAAACTTAACTTCCTTTCACATTTGTAATCTTTGCCCTCAGTCCACTCTACCTCCCACAACTCTTTCACCCCCTTCTGTCACCTCTATTTTTCTAGTTTTACCAACTACACTTAACTTACTTTTAAATTTGTAACCCTATAACAACTCTTATTAAAATTCCGTCTCTAAACCCACTACCTCTTACAACTCTCTTTCCCTCCTTCTGTTACCTCTATTTTCACCTGTTACTTGACACCTTTACTCCTACTCAATACTAGATACCTTCCTCTGCCTCACACCACCCTTACCTATTCAACCCAATGGCCTCTAAACATTACTCTATTTACACATACCTCCTACTCCTACCTACTATTCTAGCTTCTCTAACTCTAGCATTCACACTAACCTTCTTTGAACACTATTCTCTACTAAACTAGCACCACCACTACAAACATACCCAAACATTCTCACATATAAATTCCCTCAAACACATTAACATAACCTCTACTTCTAGCTATACCCTTCCAAAGTACCACAGATCTACCCATATCACTTACTTCCATGACAAGAAACTCCCTTACAACTACTTCAAAATCATAAAACTAATACAAAAACCTCAACGACATCCCCTCTTAGATGGTGATATCCATCCAAACCCTGGTCCCAATACAACACTTCCCAGTGACCCACTTAACCAAAAACACCACACCACCTCTACCCCAACAAGGCCATCTAACTCGCTTCTGATAGCTCACCTTAACATCCGTAGCATTAACAATAAAATATCCCATCTTCATGCACTCCTAGATGTACACAAATTTGATATCCTCTGTATTACTGAAACTTGGCTTAAACCTTCAACCAAAGATAAGGAGATTACCCCCCCCCCCCAGGATATAACATCCTAAGAAAAGACCGTATTACCAAAAAAGGTGGGGGAGTAGCCATATTTTATAAATCAGAACTCCAAGTATCAACCTTCAGTGTGCCCCTTCCCACAAACTCCACTGCAGAAACCCTTTCAGCCAAACTGCAAATCAATAACCATAAATCCATCTATATAATCTGTTCCTATCTTCCTCCAGATAACAATATCAGTACTCTAGAAAATATACTTAGTGGCCTATCTATCCACCTACCCCAGGAACCATTGTGTTAGGTGACTTTAATATAGACTGGACTACCTGTAGGTCCCCCAATCCTATTAACCACATAAATCTTTATGGTTTCTCACAAATGATAACCACCCCCACTAGAACCCACAAACAAAGTGGTAAGGAAACCTTACTAGACTGGATTCTCATAAACAGTCACCCTACTACTTATAAACCAGGAACCCTTCCAGACGACATCAGTGACCATGCTCTTACCTATATAATTAAAGAAAAACTTCATAGGCCCAATCCTACTATTTTCAAAACCTCCCGTTCAAAAAAAAACTTTCACCCTGAAAACTTACAAACAGAACTAAAGGCATGTGACTGGTCACCACTGCTTCATCTTCAACTTGATGAAGCAGTCACCTACTTTAATACTAGATTCCTTCAAATTCTAGACCTCCATGCCCTCTATCGCTCATCCCGAATAAAGACCAAAACTGCCCCATGGCTCACAAAACAAACAAGGCAAAAATCTGTCTGAGAAATAAAATATGGGCCAAGTGTAGGGCTTCTAAAAGCCCTTCTGACCACCTTTACTTTCAATAATTAAGAAATGCCACCAAAAAAGAAATTCTACTAGACAAAAGAAACTATTACCTTCACCTCCAACAAACCCACAAACAAAAACCACAAAATTTCTGGTCAGCTATGAACAAATGACTTCACCCAGGGCACACCAAGTCCCCCAACCCATCAGGAATCACTCATAATAACCCTAAACTGATAGCGGATTCCTTTAACAACTACTTTATAGAAGCCATACAAACTCTAGCTAATACTCTACCACCCACTAGCTCCCTCCAACCTAATACGACAACAAATTCAATTCCTTCTTTTCGCATACAACCAGTACCTACATCCCTCATTTTTAACCTCCTTCAAAAACTCAAGCCATGCACCCCTTCTGCTGACTGTATACCAGCAGAATACCTGCAAATTGCAGCTAAAGTCATTGCCTACCCTATTTCTATCCTTATTAATAGAACTATTTCAGAAAGTAAAATCCCTCTTATATGGAAGGTCTCTCACATCATTCCTTTACACAAAGGTGGGATATCAACTGACATTTCCAACTTTAGACCAATCGCCCTACTATCTCCTATAGCTAAAATAATGGAAAAATGTATCCACCAACAACTACTTGACCACCTTCTCCACAACAATTTACTTGCCAACTGCCAACATGGTTTCAGACCATTCCATTGTACCTCAACAGCCCTGCTATCCTTTTCTGACTGTATAAACAAAAATCATAACAATAACTCTCTTTCCTCAGCTTTGTTTATCGACCTTTCAAAAGCCTTTGATATGGTCAACCATAATCTGCTTATGGAGGTATTAAAAGCCCATTCACTGGATGCCCAGGCATTACTCTGGTTTAAATCCTATTTAGACAACCGTCATCAAGCAGTCCTTTGGGACAATATGCTGTCAACTCCCCTCCCCGTAATCCTTGGAGTACCTCAAGGCTCTATCCTAGGCCCACTTCTCTTTTCAATGTTTATTAATGACCTAAATACTAAAATTCCTCAAGCCACTTGCATACAATATGCTGATGATTCTACTTTAATCTGCTCTGCTAGATCCCCAACCACACTCCAGACCCTCACCCAGTCTGTATTTCATACTGTTGAAAATTGGTTCATGCAACACTGCCTCCTCCTGAACGCCAAAAAACAAAATTATTACTCTTTACTCCTACTCTAAAATCACCACAATTTAATTTTACTATAACCTCTAGCAATGGAACCACCATATCCCCTGATACCACAACTCATCTCCTGGGCATAACCATAGACAACAACCTTAGCTATGACGATCACATCAACACTACCATAAAATCTGTCAACAAAAAACTAGGTTTCCTGTATAGAATCAAACCCTTCCTTACACTTACAGCCAGAACCACTATAGCCCAAACTCATCTGATCTCTACCCTGTTTTATGCTTCTGCCATTTATACTAACCTTTCTAAAAACAACCTTAACAAACTTGCCACTAGCTATAATGACATAGCCAGATTCGCTACCGGCAACCCTTTTATAACACACCACTGTCTCAACCTCAAACAATTGGGATGGTTAGAACTGCAGCACCAACTACTCTGTCATCAACTTACTATAACCCAAAAGATACTTTTCCACCCTAATAATACCCCAATCCTCACAAATCTGACTACCCCTTACAAAAACCTTACAACTCTTCGCTCAGCCGATAAGCTTCTAGTTTCCACTATTAAATCTAAAAACAAAGCTGGAGACTCACTTTTCACTAACACAGTTGGCAAGGCCTGGAACCAGCTTCCAAGTGAACTTTCTACTCTCTCTCTTCCACACATCTTTTTAAAAAACATCTCAAAGCACATTTTAAAACTCACTGGCTTTGTCCCTGCACAAACCCTGACTGATTTTCCTCCTTACTCATTCCTGCTCTCCCTTTTAATTCACTTCTTCAGTGTATTATATCACTCAAATATTTCAATGTCCTTTTTGCTGTACTATGTTTCCTACCTTAAAAAAAAAAAAAAAAAAAACTTGTTTTTGTTTATTCTGTATTTGTTCCTAGTTCATTCCCTTCTAAATACCTCAGAACACAATTAGCATTGTTTTTTCTTTTTCTCTTTCACAAATATTGCAATACTGTTATTATCTGTACTTGATGATAGCTTTTTATATTAATATTGTATAATAATGTTTTTTTTTCTTTTGCTTGGAGCTTTTCTCCCCGGGCCTCTACTGAAAATGGACATGTATCCAGTTAGACTAGCCTGGTCAACAAATGTAAATAAATAAATAAAAAATAAATAATGGGTAAAAAGAGGAGCTTCAGAGTAGGATCAGAGTCTAGTAAATGTGTCCAATCAAATCTAGTGTCAGATTTGATCCCAAATAGTTGAGGAAGAGTGAAAGTGAATATCAAAGACACATAGTTGAGAACATAACTTTATTTTTTTTACTTCATTTATTTGCTTTTTAGTATGTTTACATAGCATTCTGAAGTTTTCAAGATATTGTGATGTTTTATATTTTTGCCACTCTTTCTACGCTTTTTGTTTGTCCTGTATTAGCATTCTACTCTTTTTGGATAGCCAAATTGCATTATTTGTTTTTACCCTCTTCCTTCTATGGGGTGTATGGCTATTTAGGAAAGTTACTCATAGGTTCATAGGTAAGCACTAGGCTTGCTGCCCTTGTAGGCCATTTCAAGCCTAACCATTTTCCCTTTTTGTGCTCAAAATAACATATGTCATTTATTTATAGATTGTCCTTTCCTCATCCCATGGTCAATATTCATATAGTACCTCTAATGAGAATAACTGTGATCATACCATAGATAATTTGAGGGTACCCATGCATGGGATAAATTATTTAGTAGCTGCATTTGTCCGTTAGTAGTACAGGGGGCAGTGTTGGAGTAATTTTTCTGTTTTCCATCACTAGATCAAAGTTGCGCTTGAAAATGGATGGAGATGAATTTAGTTTTAAGTGGATGGGGAATGAGTCTGTTCCACAGCGGTGGTATCTTCTGCGAAATATACCTATCCCTCCAAACTGTTCTGTTGATGTTCCAGAAGAGGTTTAGATCACTAGACTGAGTCTTCCCAATGCTATTTGACTTGCTGATGTACAGTAAATCCATTAGTGATGGGTTGGAGGATGCCTTGTAAGCCAGACACAGGTCACTTCTTATCAGTCAGTAGGGTACCCAGTATTGTATTGAAGTCATTTACAGCACTATCTAAGGGAAGGATTTTTAGGATGAGTGCCATGGTGGTACGGCAGTAACGTTGTTACCTCACAGCAAGAGGTTCTCCCGTTCGATTCTCGGCTTGGCTTGGGAGTGCCTTCTGTGTGGAGTCTGCGTGTCCTCCCCGCAGCTGGGTAGTGTTCGAAAGACATGCATGCATAAATGGGTGTGCCTTCATTGAAGGTTGGGTGTCGAGCTGGCACCTCGGCATTTCGTAAAAAAAAAATCTACTGCCAATCATTAGCAGACGGGAGTTCCGCTGTGGTGACCCCTTACCGGGAAAAAGCCGAAAGACAAACAACAACAACAACAACTTAACGGATGATAGGGTAGTAATGACTATTTCTGGGTTAAGTTTGGACAGGTTGTGTGTTGTTTTATAAAGATGCCGTTTAAGCTGATGTGTGAGATGTCTGGTTGTTTAGATTAGGAGATGGCCACTGACAGTGTCTGACATTGTATCTGCAGAGATGAAATTGTTAGGGCCTGATACTAGTATCCAGTCTACAAACAACCATTGAAATGGCAGACTATGGTAAAGCATGGTCAACAGGCATAAAAGCCACAGTAAAATAAAAGCAGGACCGAATACCACTATACAGAAAAAAACATAAATTTAATACTTTTAAATGTATAAAAACAAACATGTTTTCACTTAAACTTCTTCAGATTCAAATAAAATATATATATATATACTTGTTTGACCAGGATCCAGTGTAAAAAGGAATTTTATGTCATGCTATAACGTGTGGAGCTATTAATTAGTTATGTGAAACTGTATGAGTTCTTCCTAGATGTAGAGTTAGAGGTTGTGTCCAACCAATTGATATTGACATCACCTAGTAGTATTTGTCTTTTTGAGTTGTTATGGATATCCAATGTAGGATATATTCCAAGGTAGCTATATTGTCACCAGGAGGAATAAAAATACATATTTGTTTATATTTGTTTATTTTCAGAAAAGTAATAAAAAGCTCATATGCTACTAAAAGTTGTACTGTATATATGTTTTATTCTATAAAATATGACATTTTATATTTCATCATTTGTATTTGCACCTGCCAATGATCATGATGGTCATTTTAATCAGAAACAAAATATAGTGAGCTGTGTAATAGATTCCACTATATACACATACACATAGAAAAGCTTAATCATATGATTGTATGACCAATGTTTTGCTTGTGGAAGTAACTGTTTCAATAAAGAGTCCTTGGTAGGGAAGAAATGACTATATTGATAGAGAGCTGCAGGAGAGATGAAGATAGGAACCAAACAAGGGAAGACTTAGTGTTAGAAAAGTGAATGGGATGAAACCATGGTAAAAAGGTCAAGACTGGAGAAACCTACATAAAACTGGGGTCATTATCCTTTTAAATAAGCTACTTGTGGTGAATGACTGTTGAAAAGGAAGAGTAAGCTGACATACTCATAATATGTGTGGATTCTGACAGAATGGTTAGTAAAACTTTGTTTTGAAAATGGCATTAGAAGTAACAAATTGACCAAAACACACCACATCTGTGTGAAATACCTTTCAGATATTACAGCTTGTTAATTTCTTAGGTTATGCAAATTATAATAGTTTTTATATTTTCTTCACTGTGTAACAGAGCATGGTAACATGATAGATAAGGTATCAGTTTTAAGTTAACAGCAGTAACATTAGACTGCATCCAAGACATTAACTCTATAAATATCAAACCTCCAAAGATATGTGTTTTTTTTTTACTTTTCAAGTTATAAAATTTGTAATATTTCCTTATTTTGTCTATGTCTTTGTAAAGGACCATGGCAGCATAGTAGGAGAGACTTTATTTTAAAAATGTCATCGCTAACAACAAATGGGCCCCAGTACATGACATCTGTGTTCCATCTATGCAGATATATTACAATTTGTGATTGTCTTCCATCACTAGATCTAAGTTGTGCTTGAAAATTGACAGAGATTAATTTAGTTTTAAGTGAATGGGGGTCTGTTCCACAGCAGTGGTATCCTCTGAGAAATAAGGCATCAAGGCACTTGGGCTACATAAAATGAGTAGATGGCTTCACTCAGGATTTTAATGAATATTGGCTAGTTTGGTCATCATCTTTATGTGTGTATTCAGTAAAAGCAACCTCCACCAGATTCAAGAAAAGTCATTCCAGATTTAAAGATCTTCACATAAAATAAATTACACAGTTCACTAGAAAACAGTCAAAAAAGCAATATTTTTAAAACCAATCACAGCAGAAGGCATGACTTTGAAGGTCTGAAATGATTGTAGCTGGAAGGAACCCCCTTCAGCAGAGGATATTTCTGAGCAATCTGCAAACAAAAGTTCCTGAAATCTGCAACAGCCTGAAACACCTTGACTCAATATCTTTTGAAAGAAATATGGCAACATAATGGGAAATATTTCAGTAAGATAAAACTCGCTCCAAGATATGACATCTGTTTGACATACTTGCTGAGATATTACAGTTTGTCAGCTTATGGAAATTATATTTTTAATGTTTTTGTTAATATGTATGTAAGGGAGCATGGCAACATAATGGGTTACGTATACTTTTTGAAGGTTTGGATCCAAAACATAACATTTATTTAGCACACCTGCAGAGATATGTTTCTTTACTCATCAAGTTATAAAATTCATGATATTTTCCATATTTGTGCCTATGCCTCTAAAAAGGAGCATGGGTGTGTAATGGGTAGCCATTCATTTTGGAGATAGTATCACTAACAACAAATTGACCCCAAGACATGAAATCAGTGTAGATTCCATGCAGGCATGTTATGTTTCTGTCTGCCACCTTACGACTGTTATATTATTTGTTATATATATATATATATATATATATATATATATATATATATATATATGAAAAGGAACATAGGAGTGTAATGGATGGTGCTTCTTTTTCAAGTTGGCATCAGTAAGAGTACATTGTCTCAAGATTTGACATCTGTGTGATGTATCTGAAGCAGTATTACAGTCTGTTAATTTATTAGCTTGTCATAGTTACAAAATATTTCATGGTTTTGTTAATATCTATATAAGGCAACATGGCAACATAATGGGTAGTGTATTGCATTGACGTTAACAGTTACAAGGGTACATTGGACCAAAGACATGACATCTATGTTGCACACATCCAAAGGTATAACCATTTGTTTACGTATCTGGTCATGACAATAATATATTCCATGTTTTTGTCAATACCTGGGTATAGGAACATGGCAGCATGATGTGCAGCATTTCATTTTTAAGCTGAAATCACTAACACAAATTGGCCTCAAGAAATAATATATATGCAGCATGCATTGAGAGATATTACGGTTTGTTTTTCAGCCTAGGAATATTACATTATTTGTCATTTTTTTCCATGTTACTGGAACAGACCATGGAAGCATAAAAGGGGACACTTCATTTTTAAGCTACCTTCATTAAGAAAAAAATGGCCCTAAACATGACATTTGTATTAGAGAAGTACAAAAATATAGCATATTGTTTGTCAGATTATGAAAATTATTTTTATATATTTATGCAAGTCTTTGTAAGGCAGCATGGCAACATAACTGGTAATATATTTTGAAGTTAATAACAGTATGGGCAACAGTAAACTGACATATTACCTCTATATAATACAGCTGCAGAGAAATAACTGTTTGCTTAGTTGTCACATTATGAGAATATGACTTTTTTGTCATATTTCAGAAAATGATTCAGTCAGTAAGGAAATATGACACACTGTTAGCGAGGTCTCAGTATTCACCAAAATGAATCACCTACAAATAGTAGGTGTCCATATGGTATGGTTAAAGAGATATCATTGCTTGTTTTATAAATATGCAAGCAACACTGTTTGTTTACATTCTATGTTTATAGCCAATTATAAAATCACACTTCACAGATGCAATTTCAACACTTGTGTTACTGTGAACAGCTGTGTGTGTGCTGAGCAGTTTACACACTTAGATTTTTTTGTGCGCAAACATTTTTTTTCAGGTTTGCTGTCAGAAATACAACTTCTGAAAAGTAGCTTATGCAACGCTTTTTCTGTGGGAAATATTAACACATTTCCTGACCTCCCCCATAGTAAATGAGTTAAGAATGAAGACAGAATCATTTTTGGTGATGACAAAGGCATCTGAACCTTCAGACAAGATATCGCCTAATTTGTCCAAGTTTTTGAAATTTCGAATACTGATTTGGTTTTATTTAATAACTGAGTATATTAGATCAGAAAGAGGGATCAGTGCATAGCAAATGAGTGAGAGAAGTATATAATTACTTGTTTTTCTTTACAAAATAATACAAACCAACCTGAACATATTTTTGCACAGAAAATTATTAATAAGTACTAAATAAAGGGGAACTATAATAAAGTATCCAGACATTCCTACTATTCCAAAAAGTAACTGTGAACCAAAGGATTCTGCAAACTGTGACGTTTAGACAAAATGATTCATAAGTACATAGATACTTTACAAACAGATGATCTTTAAGAAGTGGTTTCCATTTATCAAAAAATATTGATCCTGATTTACTAGTCAAAAGCTATATTCTATTACAAATGTTATTTTAGATAGATAGATAGATAGATAGATAGATAGATAGATAGATAGATAGATAGATAGACACATCAAGATCAGTCTTTTCTCAGATTTTTACTTGAGTGTCTTCGTTAAGATGTTAATCCAGAACTAATTTGTCTGTGATTTGTATATTATACATAATGTATTTGCTGAGGTACATGACAGGGACAGACATCAGATTCTTGTTACTGTGGGGAAAATAGTGCTAATCCAATACATACTTGTTGTCCTGTGATCAAGTGGGGATGTGAATGGACTATGGGATCAGGCCAGAGTGGTATGGCACAGCATCTTTAAAAAAGGGAATTCCTAATGTTTGGGAATAGTCCTTGTTTTGGTGGATTTGGAGTGTAGGGTTTTGGAATGGGAAGAAAAGGTAGAAATTCAAATTGCAGCAGGGGATATAAAGACACATATAACAGCAACATGGAAGGAAGCGGTTCAGAATATTTATAATTTAATCATAGCACAGAAGTAGGTGCATATATTTTGGCTTGCTTACAAAGACTAGGTAGATAAAAATCTTAGGATGATAAAGGACACTTATGTTAGGATGATAAAGGATGGTTGAGAACCAAGAAATATGGAGAGGAAGTAGTTGAAGACCATGGGACTGGAGTGCATATAATATAGTCTTAATAACATGGAGTTCAAATAAAAAAAAACTTAACAGAAGTAGGGTACATAGTTTCTTGGACTGGAAAGGTGGGGTGAAGAAGGTATAACTAAAATTATCATTAAAGGCAGGGTTTTACTTTGAGATAAGTTCAGCTTGATGAGGGTATATTCTTTGTTGTTAGAATCTGGGTATACCATCCCAGTATGGATGTATGTTCCTGTTTTATGTTTTATATTTGTTTTTGCCTTCTTTTTTCTTTGCTGTGCTTTTGCAAAACAAATTATGTCTTATTTGGATTAATATGTTTGATTTATGTATGGGAATAGAGGCTATTAAGGGAATAATATGTGTATTCTTTAAAAGGATTATTGGAGAAAATTTGGGATTTCTTGATGTGATGTATTGGCATTTTTCTTAGAGGGCTGGATGTTTTGTAGGTGTGCATTTGTTTTGTGTGCTAAGTTGAAAGAATAAAAACAGCAAAAAAATAAAAAAATATATAAAGCTATAAACTGTAGTTGAAGTATGAATTTAAAGTGTAGATTGCTTGTCAGTGATTGCATCAAACAAAAAAATCTTCTTTCCTGTCGATTGCAGCACTTCCTCTCAAAAGCGTACCTTAACTGCCTTGTTATACTAGCATAACTGCTTTCATAGTTGTTACTGCTGTTCTGCATTTAAACATTTACTATGTCCACTAACAGCTATAAACATTTCATAATTTCCATTTATTTTTCATGTAGCTATGCTATGTTTTGTAATAATCATTATGTCATGCATTGGAATTGTGGACCAAACATGTACTACATTAAATGAGTCTCTTTTCAATCTTTTCATCTGCATCTTGTAGTTGCATTTATAATTTAATTCAACCACCTGGTAGACAATTAACAAGACAGAGAGCTAGAGACAGACAAATTAAGAGAACAACCACTTGAATTGCCTCCAGTGCATGTTGATGAGGAACTTAAGTTTAATATTTTATTCAAAAAACATTACCAGAGAAATATAGCATCCATCCCTTCTGTCCAAATTCTGCACTGCAGTGTCAGTACTGTAGTTTAAATATATGTACCTGGTGTTAGGATCAAAAAAGCCTTGTGTTCTTCCAAACATCAATGGCAAGTGTCCAGATTGGTGAGTTACTGACAGTAACTAAGCAAGAAGTAGGGTATGATAGGATATGAAGACAAACAACATTCAGCGACTTTTTGCCAAAAATGCTAACCCTCTAGGAGAGTTACTGTGAGGGATGTTTTTTTTTCTTTCTTAGTAATGATATGGAGTACTCCAAAGATTACGTATGATGCAGAGACACAAGGCTACATCTATTTTCTTTCCTTGTACTTGAGCATTTCCTCCCATCTCATGATTTTTGCTGAAACACACTTTTTTATTGCATTTTTCAGTTAAAAGTGCATTTTATCCACACTTTTAGAGCAATATATCCTACATATATTTACATAAATGGAAAATTTGACAATTTGTTTAAAAAGATGTTCACTTTTTTTCTAAATCAAGATTAGAATGCTTAGAAATTCAAGTAAATGCTGAAGGGCTTTACGACATTTAATCATGTTTTATTTATTTATTTATTTATTTATTTCACATTTGTTAACTGGGTTAGTCCAACTGAGTTTGCAAACAAGCTCATTTTCAGTGGAGACCCGAGGGGAAAAGCCGCAGCAAACATAAGTAAAAATAAAGTGACAATATACAGATATTAAATAATCGCAATACACAATAATTGTAAAAAAAAGGTTATTAACTATTTGCATTGCATTGATAGTAAGATATATAGGTTCATAGGTAGGTAATCTGCCCAATGGCATTTATAAGCCTAGCCAGAATGTGTTAGCTTTCGCCGCACCTTAGATTAGTTCCCTGTGCCTCTGTCTAGCAGAGCCACTGACGTGATCCCCAGGGTAAACTTTCTGTTTCCCATCCACTCATCAAGGTTTCTTTTGAAGAGTGTTAGCAAGAAGCTCTGCCTAATGTAGATTGGAAGCCTGTTCCAAAGCATGGAAAGTCTCTGGGACAGGAATCTATCCCCCAGCACGTCCTGTTTATTGTTGTGGTGAGGTTTAGATCCCTAAAGCATGTGGCTCAAGGGGATAAGGTTTTCTTTAGGTAGAGCATGTCCATCAATTCTGGGTTGGACATGGCCTTGTATGTCAGTCAGAGATGACCTCTGAGTAGGTGGTATGCAACCGATTACAGCTGGAGTTTCTTCAGTCGAGCTGGATAGGGCATCTGTTTGAGGCCAGTGATCCTCTTGGTGAGATACTTCTGTACTCTTTCCAGCTGTTGCAGGTGTCTTGTAAGGTACATCCCAAATGGGGCATTGTACTCTATGATGGGTCTGAAGAGTGATGAGTAGAGAGGCACAATGACCTCTTTTGATCTGGATGCAAACCCTTTTGTGATTAGATGGGCCACGTAGAAGGATTTTCTAACCACTTTGGCAATGTGATTATTAAAGGAGAGATTACTATCTACTTGGGTCCCCAGATCCCTTATTGCATCTTCTGTATTTAGGGGACTACCACCTATGTGGTAATTTGTGGGTACTTTGTTTTTTCCAAAGGGGATGACTATGCACTTTTTGGCATTTAGCTTGAAGCCATGATTTTGACACCAGGTATCCGTTTCAGTGAGACCCTTCTGGAGGAAGTCTGTGTCAGCCTGAGAGTCAATTATAGCCCCTAGTTTGCAGTCATCTGTGAACTTGGTCAGCCATAGTCCTCCTGTACTTGCCAATACCTCTGAGAAGTATATGCCGAACAGGAGGGGTCCTAGGACTGAGCCCTGGGAATGCCACTTGTAACCGGTTTAGAGTTGGGCCTAGCTCCCACAACTCTCACCATGTGGGTTATGTCCGTGAGCCAGTTGGCAACCCGTCTTGTCATGTAGGGGTTTATGTTCAGGCTGGTGAGCTTGTCTATAATACCAGAATGGGGAATAGTTTTGAAAGCCTTTGCGAGGTCTAGGTAGGCTGTGTGTACCACCTTTCCCTTGTCTATAGCCTTGGTAACTGTCTCAAAGAAGTCCACCAGGTTTAGGAGGCATGATCTGCCCTTAACAAAGCTGAACTGTGTAGGGTCCATTGTTTTGAGGTTCCCAATGTCTGTGTTAATGAGTTCCATGATGATGCTCTCCATAGCCTTGCAGACCAAGCTAGTCAGGCTTATAGGGCGATAGTTCCTGGGGTCTGTTGTGGCTCCACCTTTGTGGAACAGAATAACCATTGCTGTGTGCCACTCTATGGGTATGTAGCCTGTGGAGAGGCTGAGTTTGAGCAGTGTGTTAAGGTGAGGGGTTAGTTCATCTTTCAGCTCATGTAGGACACAGCCTGAGACACCCTCTGGTCCCATTGATGCTGTGTTTTTGGCTGTGGAGAGGGCTGTTTATCCTGAGTGTCTATGATTTCAGGGGCTCTACATTCTTCTGGTATATTTATGGGTCCTTTTGGGGGTGAGAAGGGGGTGAGGTTTGCACTGAACCTGTCTGCCAGGATGTTGGCGATATCAGTCACTTCAGTGTATTTTGTGCCATTCTGCACTAACTCTGAGCAGATCTGAGCATTGCCACTTAGATTCTTGACATAGCTAAAGAGTGCCTTGTGGTTATCTTTGGAGTCATTGGCAATTTTTCTTTCGAAGTTCGCCTTGGATGATTTTATGAGGGATCGTCGTTTCTTGCTGATACTGATCAGGGATGTCTTCCCTTCTTGGGATTTTACTCTTTTCTGTACTAGTTTCCTCCTTCTGTAGTATAGCTTGTTTATGGCAGGAGTCCACCACACTGGTTTCCTTTTCTTGGAGGAGTGAGTCTTGGTTTTGCTTGGGATAGCATGATCCATGCATTCTTGTAGCTGTCCATAGAATGCATTAGTAAAGGATTTTGAAGCTTGGACAGCATTATCCTTTAGCATGTGGGCTTTGAAACTTTCCACCTTGGTCTTAAGTAATGTGAAGTTTGCTTTTGAAAACTTTTTCCTTGTCCTGGGGTGGGGGCAGAATGTGGATATCCAAAGTGATTTGTTTATGGTCAGATCTAACCAACCTCCAGTGTCGAACACCGGTCGCCCATGTTGGTGATGACCAGGTCCAATATGTTGTCACCTCTGGTGGGAGTGTTGACCAGTTGATCTAGGGTGTTTGAGTTTATAAATTCTAGGAAATATTGGGCAAGGGAGTTAGTACTTGAGTAGTTCTCCCAGTTAATGTTTGAGTAATTGAAATCACCCAATATTAGGGTGTTTGGTAGGAACTTTATGTTTCCCAGTGTTTTAAGAAATGCAGAATCAGGATCCTGGGACATGGTGGGTGATCTATAGCAAGCTACAATTTGAATTGCAGTTTTGCCCATTGTAAGTTATACGTGGATGATCTCTGAAGTGTTGTGCTGTGCCACTAGCCTGGAGGTGTGGGTATCCTTGATGAATATGGATACGCCCCCGCCTTTTGTATTTCAGTCTGGGTTCTGTGGCCGAAATATATGGTATGAGTTGTAACCTGGTAGTGCAGGGGTGCTCTCTGGAGCCTTAGACTAGGTTTATGTTACTGCACATATATCGATTTTCTCCATACTGAGGAGTGCCTCGAGTGTGCGCATTTTGAGGTTTAGACTTCTGGCACTGAGTAGCATTACCCTCAGTTTTTTGTTACTTATACTATTTACAACAGTGGGTTTGTCTTTTGAGCCTTGCCTAAAACAGGCACTATGGGAGTGGCAAGAGCCTTGGCCAGTATTCGAAAGCCTAAGGGTGACAGGTGCAAGCCATCTCTAGCAAAGCAGCGTGGCTTGTCGCGCATGTCATACCAGGCGGACAGACACTGGATCCCCTTTGAATGACACCAGAAACTTAGACAATTGTTGAAATTGAGAATTTTTTCTTTATACCATGGTATCATTCTTGGTGAGGGCAGGATGCTACTCAGGGTCAGGGTCAAACCAGCCTGGGCTATGTGATCAGAGAGCTCTTCCATGTCTCTTTTCATGTAGTCCAGGGAGGTATGTCTCAGGTCATTCACACCAACATGGACAATGACAGAGAAATATTTGTAATTGTTCTGGAGTGACCTGAGTGCTTGTGTTATGTGGTGGATCCTGGCACCCGACAGGCAGCTAACAGTAACCTTCACCACATTCAGCCTAGTAAGTGGAACTCAGTGTGCCTGACTATAGAGTCACCTATTACTAGTAGGTTGTGAAGAACGCCAATGCCACGGTATCTTGAGATGCCAGTAAACCCTTTATAAAAGCCGTAATTCACTGCAGTGATAACTACAAGAATCTCCACTGACATAAACCACAGTTGACCGTTCTAAAATAATAAAAAACATTGATTTAATATAATATAAAATCCAACAAGTTAAGCACTTTCACCCGCTGCATTACGGGCTTCATCAGAACAATACTACAAAAAACTGTTACCATTTAAATAGATTTTTTGGCGCCAATAATGTTAGAATTTAAAGTAACACATACCCTTTTAAAAAAACAAAACCCATCCTATTAAATCTGTGCAATACATATCATACACTGTCTGTAATCTAAATAAACATCATTAATTAATACAAATCAATTTTATAAAAATTATGTAATATAATACATTAGCTAAATTAATATTTTGAAAAGTCACCCTAATACAGTAAATTCTAAATTAGTGGCCTCAATTACTTGTGTATAACTGAATTTAAATAATAAATGTAAACTAACAGGCAATATTCAAAAAAGGCTTAATAGTGATGTAATCATTAAGCCCTGGCAATGTGGAAGCATCAGCGTATAATTGCCACCAAATTTCTTTGTAAGATAACATGCCTTTATAATCTCCCCCTCTGGGATCTATTTGAATGGTGTCCAGTATAGCAAATTTAAAATTGTGTCTATCTCCACACTTCTTCACATACCTATATAAGGCATTGTTTTCATCCTTCGTCCTTATACTGTACAAATGTGCATAGATACGCTTATTAAACTTCCTCTCTGTCTTTCCTATATAAAATCCTGAACACACAGTACACTTGGCTAAGTATATTATCAATTTGGAATTGCAATTACCCTGTTGAAATCTAATGTTAGACTTATTCACATTGTCCAGAGTAATTCCTCCTTCCTCATATATAGCATAACACTGTTTGCAACTTCCACATTTTTTAGTGTGTCTGTTAGATGGGGCCTTAGTTATTTGACCTCTTTCAAGATAGTTCTTTATATTGCGTCCCGTTTTGTTAACAAATGGGGGTTGGGACCCTAATATATTGGCAATGTCATGATCTGCTAAAATTATGTTCCAATTGTTGACCATTATATTCTTTATTTTTGTAACATGTGGGCCATACTCTAAAACACATACTCTGCTAAATTTTGTATCTGTACTTGTAGGCCTCTCTTGATTGTTTGGGACAATATCTTTATTATAATAATTGTAACCTAACAAAGGGGTATATTTACTTCCCCACTCTTTGATAACAAGCTTACTCACTTTCATCATCATGTTCATGTCATAGCCTCTATCTCTAAATAGAGTGGTGATATATGACACTTCTAATATCTATGAATATAATGATGTCATTCTTATAGCTTGTATAAGCTGTCCTTTGTATATATTGATTAGTAATTTCCTAGGATGGTTGCTTGAATATTCCAAGTAACCATTGAAAAATGTGTTTTTCCTATATATTCGAGATTTAAAATTCATTTCTCCTTTTGATACATATGTATCTAAATAAGATATTCCTTTGTGACTACTAGATGATGTAAACTTTAAATAGTCATTGCTAAGGTTTATGTATTCCAAAAATTTTTCCAACATAGTTGAGCTACCATCCCATAAAATACAGATATCATCAAGAAAACGGGAGTAGTATTTTATGTATTTGAAAAATTCACTCTGGAAAACAGTAGTTTCCTCCCAATCAAGCATAACCAGATTCGCAGATATGGGGGCACAAGCTGCCCCCATAGCAGCACCTCTTGTTTGCCTGAAATATTCTCCTTCGTAATAAATATAATTATGTTCCAAAACTAATGACATCATATCTAGAATGAGACAAGCTTTGTCCCAATCAAATTCAGCATACTTCCTAATGCTGTTGGCAAAAGCTTCTAACCCTTCTTCTTTGGGAATGCAGGAAATGATTTTAAGTTATTTATTATTCCCACTACATGGGAAAAACTGTATGTTAAGCAATTTAATGTGGCCGACAATAGTATTAAGAAAGCATACAACAGAAAAAGTAAAAAGCTCCAAAGAGACACGTAGCAGTACAAAATGGGTAAGGCATATATATGGGGCAATAATAACAGCAACTATAATAATATCAAGAACGCCTATATAGGTGTACATGAAAATGAAGAACTAGACTACACACATCAAAGGGAGGAGAAATCAAATTTTTATTATGAAGGAAAAAAGGGCCAAAAGCGGGATTGGAAGTGGGGGAAGAAACACTATCCATACCAAAACCAAGGTTATCACAGATTTACAAGAAAAATGAATGCCCCAGGAATGAGGGGAGAGACGAGGTACTTATTTCAACAAACAACAATATAAGTATGGACACTGCTCAGAATATAGTTAAAGTTGGTATTATTAATTCTTACAAAAACTTTAATATATATAATTACACTGATCTCACACTGGACATTTCTCACTTTTAATTACTTTCAAAGGTATGAAATACATTCCCACAACGGGTTTTAGATTAGTAGACTGTCTCAGTGAGATCAAATTATATATTAGGAAACTGAACTTGGCTATTATGTTCAATAATACTTATGACAATATAGCGAATCAAAGGACGGGTATTAAAACATTGAAAAAGAAACGTAATTATATGCCCCCCATGCATCCTATTATTTCGATTTATGATAAATCAGTTACCAAACAAATGTACCAACTACAGAACAACATTAGTGGTAAAAGAACCAAATTCAATCTTTCCAAGGATGAATATAAGGTCTTACAAGATTTGAGGAATTACAAAAAAATTTGGGTTATGAAACCCGATAAAGGGGGAGGCATAGTAATATATGACAGCATTGAATACACTTCCAAAATGCATGATTTATTACACATGTCGGGCAACTATGAGATTGTTTCATTAAATTAAATCAATATAGCTTATAGGAGTATAGACATGCATGTGGAAGAATTTTTGATAGATAAAAGAATCACTGTAGAAACTTACAATTTTTTGAAGGTTGAATACCCCTCATTAGCATCCCTCATCGGAATTCCTAAAGTACATAAAAATGTTGACAACCACCCTTTAGACCCATCATCTCTGGCAGTAGATCTAAAACCTTTCCTATGGGGGTAGCAGTTGACACCATGCTTAAACACATCTATGATAAAATTCCCCATTTAGTGAAAGATTCCTGGGAATTTTTGAAAAATTATCCAGTTTATCTATGGAAAGATGATGTATTATTTGTCACAATAGATGTCATTGATCTTTATTCCTGCATTGCCAAAGAAGAAGGGTTAGCAGCTTTTTCCAACAGCATTAGGAAGTATGCTGAATTTGATTGGGACAAAGCTTGTCTCATTCTAGATATGATGTCATTAGTTTTGGAACATAATTATATTTATTACGAAGGACAATATTTCAGGCAAACCAGAGGTGTTGCTATGGGGGCAGCTTGTGCCCCATATTTGCAAATCTGGCTATGCTTGATTGGGAGGAAACTACTGTTTTTCAGAGTAAATTTTTCAAATACATAAAATACTACTCCCGTTTTCTTGATGATATCTATATTTTATGGGATGGTAGCTCAACTATGTTGGAAAAATTTTTTGGAATACATAAACCTTAGCAACGACTATTTAAAGTTTACATCATCTAGTAGTCACGAAGGAATACCTTATTTAGATATGTATGTTTCAAGAGGAGAAAGGAATTTTAAATCTCGAATATATAGGAAAAACACATTTTCCAATGGTTACTTGGAATATTCAAGCAACCATCCTAGGAAATTACTAACCAATATATACAAAGGACAACTTATACGAGCTATAAGAATGACATCATTATATTCAGAGATGTTAGAAGAAGTGTCATATATCACCACTCTATTTAGAGATAGAGGCTATGACACGAACATGATGATGAAAGTGAGTAAGCTTGTTATCAAAGAGTGGGGAAGTAAATATACCCCTTTGTTAGGTTACAATTATTATAATAAAGATATTGTCCCAAACAATCAGGAGAGGCCTACAAGTACAGATACAAAATTTAGCAGAGTATGTGTTTTAGAGTATGGCCCACATGTTACAAAAATAAAGAATATAATGGTCAGCAATTGGAACATAATTTTAGCAGATCGTGACATTGCCAATATATTAGGGTCCCAACCCCTATTTGTTAACAAAATGAGACGCAATATAAAGAACTATCTTGAAAGAGGTCAAATAACTAAGGCCCCATCTAACAGACACACTAAAATATGTGGAAGTTGCAAACAGTGTTATGCTATATATGAGGAAGGAAAAATTACTCTGGACAATGTGAACAAGTCTAACATTAGATTTCAACAGGGTAATTGCAATTCTAAATTGATAATATACTTAGCCAAGTGTACTGTGTGTTCAGGATTTTATATAGGAAAGACAGAGAGGAAGTTTAATAAGCATATCTATGCACATTTGTACAGTATAAGGACGAATGATGAAAACAATGCCTTATATAGGCATGTGAAGTGTGGAGATAGACACAATTTTAAATTTGCTATACTGGACATCATTCAAATAGATCCCAGAGGGGAGATTATAAAGGTATGTTATCTTACAAGGAAATTTGGTGGCAATTATACACTGATGCTTCCACATTGCCAGGGCTAAACGATTACATCACTATTAAGCCTTTTTTGAATATTGCCTGTTAGTTTAGATTTATTATTTAAATTCAGTTATACACAAGTAATTGAGGCCACTAATTTAGAATTTACTGTATTAGGGTGACTTTTCAAAATATTAATTTAGCTAATGTATTATATTACATAATTTTTATAAAATTGATTTGTATTAATTAATGATGTTTATTTAGATTACAAACAGTGTATGATATGTATTTCACAGATTTAATAGGATGGATTTTGCTTTTTTAAAAGGGTATGTGCTACTTTAAATTGTAACATTATTGGCGCCAAAAAATCTATTTAAATGGTAACGGTTTTTTGTAGTATTGTTCTGATGAAGCCCGTAATGCAGTGGGTGATAGCGCTTAACTTGTTGGATTTTATATTATATTAAATCAATGTTTTTTATTATTTTAGAACAGTCAACTGTGGTTTATGTCAGTGGAGATTCTTGTAGTTATCACTACAGTGAATTACGGCTTTTATAAAGCATCTCAAGATACCGTGGCATTGGCGTTCTTCACCATATATTGTCAGTTCAGTAGTTTTGTTTGAACGCTAACTGCAGTTTCCTTTTGGATTACTAATATGTTGGGTATGTTATTTTGCCTTAAGGGCTGTGATTGCATGGCACACTAGTTTTGCAAAGTATGTATATATATGAGGAATACATGATGTTTTATACCAAATGTTTACAGAAATGTGCACTACATATGTCTAATGCTTAAAGAATTTGGAAGCATTTAGTAAATTAAATTTTTTTAAGTATGTCTGTAAGTTGCAGAACAGCTGGGGCAGCTAAATGTTTGATGTAATAGAATATTTGTCTTAATATGAGTGGTAATATCTTTTTTTGCATATATTGGCCTGTATGGCCCTTACATGTATGTATGTATGTATTCATTTGTACATTTATGTGTAAGATATATATAAGACACACACACACACACACACACACACACACACACACACACACACACACACACACACACACACACACACACACACACACTCTCCCAGCATCAGTTGCAGCATACCTGGCTTGCAGACAGTAGCACAGTGCCATAAGCAGTCATGGCAGAAAATGCTGGTTACAGTTGTAGGAGGCAGCTTGCTTAAGTTACAATTGTTTTGGTTCACAACTTTAAAAAGAGCGGATTTCAGCTTTTTTTGAATTGTGAGAACTGCACAGAACAGTAGATGATCCAGCTACCATTCTGCAGTAGATGAGGGATGGGTCCACATTCTTTGCTGTGGACATCCTGAACAGCTTTACTTCAAAGCCTTTGAGGAATAAACTTTCAACTTCCTTAATAGAAAGAAATAAGCAGCACTAAGTTTTTTTAAATTCAAATAACTCTAAAACTAAAAATATAGTTGTACTATATTGTCTTAAGCAAAACATGTCTACAACAGCAAGTGATATTTCACTGATGTGTAATTTTTAAGTGCTTATACAATGACAAAAAGCTGCATAAATCAAATGTTTTTTTTTATTTTAAACAAATGTGAAGAGCTTTTAAACAACAAAAAGTGGAAATATAATAGGGAATATAATTCAAGTTTGACAGTATGTGTACAATGTATTCAGCAATGTATGAAAATATGATAATGCATAGAATTATAGCAGTGTTTTATGAACTGAAAGTTCAGCATAACACTGCACCAAATGTGTGGATGTTCATCATGTTGATCACTGCTGCAGTAGCCGTAGCTGTATGGGTTATATCCTGCCAAGGATGTAACATCCAGCCAGCTTCCAAAGCTTCAGGGCACCTTCCATTCACCAAAACTGTCAAGCAGCTCAAGCTGAGCTGACTAAAATGCAAGTTTGGGCACAAAGCTCTTCAAAGCCTTAACTGCTACAAAAAAGTATGCTCATTTGAGGCTTTTGAGGATCAACAGTTGGCTTGTGTTTTCCTGTGCTGGGCAGATAAGTTATTTTGGTGGGAAAAAAAATTAAATTTCCTTAATTTTGTTGATGTTTTATTACTTTCATCTTCAAGAAATTTATTTTAAAGCTAGGAGTGTTGTGTTTTAATAGACTGTATCAAGACTGTAGATTATCTTTAAAGAGAGCTCTCATTTTTATGTCAGTTTAAAAGTAACTGTAAACATTTTTCCTGTGCAGAAATTCTGTTTATTTTACTTTTGTAGGGCTGGAATGGTGTTTTAAAGTTTTGTTGCTGTATTTTTCTGTCAAAAAAGTAACTTTATGGACTGGTAGTGTTTATTGACAATTGCTGTTTGTCTTCCATAGGAATGAGGCACCATTTTCAGCTTGACCATGAAAAAGATTACTATTCCCACAATCAGTCCTTCTTCCATCCACACCAACAAAACAATTAAGCAAACAGCTTTTGCCACAACAGTAGGATAGCAATTTGCCTCAGCTACTGGTGGGTAACTCTGCTGTGGCCATTTGGTGTACCTCATCTTTCACTCAGGATCCCTCTGGTGTAGCACCTACAGCCACTATGGACTGGGGTTAGCAACACCCTCTGTGGCTGCTATCTCCTCAGTGGCCAACTGTAATATCTTTTTCAGAATATAACCCAAATAGTTAAGGATACTGCAGCAGTGATCATTTTAACATCTACTGTTTTGGAAAGTTTACTTACTCAATTGTACTGTCTATCTCCCCATTTTTCTGAAGTCTACTCTTAAAATAAAAATGTTGATGTAGGGATATATATATATATATATATATATATATATATATATATATATAAATATATAGATAGATAGATAGATAAGAAACAGATACAGGCTCCATGTTGTAATTCTGAGATCTAGAATTGCACGTCTCAGAATTATGAAAACAAAATAGCAAAACTAAAGAACAGTGGATATCAGCCAACACTTTTCTCCTTTAAAACTGCTTTTGCAAGCTCCATTCACCACTGATTGTAGACCAATAAATACCCTGTAACACTGCTACTTTCATATACAAACTCTGAGGTAGCTTGGAAAAAAAGGAATATTCTGCACTATAATCTTGAACTTAGTACATGTATGGTTTCATTCTGGGACACTCACGCTGTATATACATGGGTGTCATTGAGGTAGTCAAATTGTGCTATCATCACACAAAAAAAAGTCAGCACAGCTGATTAAAAATCAGCTGATCAAACTTTGCCAACTTGTTTTCTGTGCAAGTTTGCGAATAGTGGGGATCTGGGAATTTGTCCTTCCACCACTGTAGAGTGAGCTCAGAGTTGGTATGTATAATTAGCAGGGTGTGTGTGCAGTTGATTTGTGATTTTTTTTCATGAAGTTAAAATCGAGCATTTTCTCATATATAGTTTGATATAAATGTAGATGTAGATATAGACATCTTAGTCATAGGAGACTCAATTGTGAGACACACAGATGTCCCTCACACCAGGATGGATAAGGAAAAGGTCATGGTCAGCTGTCTGTCAGGTACTAGGATCCACCACATCACACACACACTCAAGTCTCTCAACAACAGGCACTATTATTATTCCATCATAGTCCATGTTGGTGTGAATGACTTAACTACAGACCTGTCAGCCTCAGCAACATAATTTGCAGGGTGATGGAATGCATCACCATGAATATCATGAACAGGAGAATGGGGAATCTATAGTCCCTAGACCTAAACTAATTTGCAAAAGAAAGATAATACCTACTAAACTTATTTGAGTTATTTTAAGGAATTGCAGAAGCACTAGATGAGGGTAATTTTATGCACACATCTTACTTCAATTTAACTAAAACTTTTGTTAATAAACCCCATGTGGGCATAATAAATAAACTGGTCAAATCTGATAAGATTTTTATGTAAACCACTGGATTTCTAGATGTCTCACTAATAGTCACCACACTATTAGAGTTAATAGCAAATATACTTCTAACTATGGTAACTGCATTGCACTGTACTTCTCTGACATCAAATCTGATATTAAAGGCCTTTGAGTGACCAAGTTTGTGGATGACTGTAAGCTTGGAGCCATTATCAACTCTCTCAAAGGCATTCAGATTCTCCAATAGAATGTGACTCACATACAAACTCATAGTATCAATTACAGTTGAAAGCTGAACAATATTAAAATGTAGAAATATTTTGTTTAAGAACAAAAACTGTGGTCCCTCACTAAAATAATCTAACGTATTAGCTCCCTAAGTTACTCAGAGCATCTAAATACCTGACTCTTCTCTTGTCTCCTACAGATTTCTATGAGCCAATGGCTGACCTGAAAAGCTTTAAATGACCCAGTCCTGCTAGATGTACTATATTATAATGAGAATTTTCACTTTATTCTTAGTGAGTTCACTATAGTACATTAAGGTAGAATAATAGGCCTGAAAATATAAAGTCAAACTTGTGTGTTCTTGTATGCATTTAGTTTCAGGGAAAGACAGTTCAGTAGAAAGGAAAACATAATCTTGCTGGCTAAGCATGAGATGTGCAGAAATAACAGTTCTCAGGGAAAGCTACAGAATGTTCCTTTCTCAAGGGAAAGATATGTGTACTTGCAATGGTATGCCAGATAAAGAATAGACAGTAAGGCACTGTGAGGTACATGTAAGACAAGTCCTGAAAACCAAGGCTAAAGAGGCACGTAGAACATTATAGGGTTTTGTTATGAAATAGTTAAATTAGCTTTTGGACTGATATGCAAAAGGTCTTTACAGTACAGACACGCAAGCTTGACTACAGAAGTTGGGTCAAATATTCAGCATAAAGACTGTTTCCGTTTATATTATTCAAGAGAATCAGAATATACTTGCAGAAACTGTAGATATTTATTAGCACTGTTACTGTTATTCAGCATTACAGATTTTCTACAGACTGTTATTGTTTATTGGTACTGTTATTGAAAACAGTATTTGAATATTGTTAGCATTGAATAAAGCATTCTGAACCAAACTACAGCGTGTGCAGAATTCATTCTGAAAAGTACAAAAAGACTTGGTCCATAAAGTCGAGACTGGCACCGGTTCAGCACAAGTTTGGTAATTAACAGGTAAAGACATTCATTCCAGTCTCATTTCAGCTGTTTCCAGTTAATTCCAATGTAATACAGTCTTATCAATTCTTTCATACTACATATCTGTAAACCAGTGGTAACAGAAATACAGGAAAAAAGGACGTAAATCTGTACTACATCATTAACAGGACTTGCTGACGTGACAAACAACTCTGTCCCAAAGAATTGTTCACCTCTGGAACAAACTCCTACTTTCTGTTAAGCAAAACATATCAGCCACGAACTTCAAAACTAATGTAGATGAATAGATGGGGAACTGCAAAATCAAGCCATGCTTAGCCACTCCCATACCTTATAGACAATAGAGCGATTGGTTGACTGTACAAGGTGGAATGACTAGACTTAGTAAGAAGGATGTTAGAGTAATATGTAAGTAAAGACAGGTATCCTTATGAAAACAAAATCACAAAAAATTGTCTAAAATCCAATGTTTGGGGGATGGGGTGATGAAAAAGAGGGGAGATGAGTACTTGAAAAGTAATTGAAAGTAGGTGAGACTGGATAGCACTGAGATGAGGAGAGTGTCTTCTTAGTTTCTTAAGGTGTCAGTCATTAACTCCTTTCAAAAATAATCATTGTCTAGCCATATCTGGGAGATAGAAAATGACAGCATATGTGGTTATAGCAATCTGTAACTTGTTAACCTGATAAATTAATCTTTGAGAAAACTGGAAGTAGGGTACTGGCTAAAGCTACACCTTAAATGGCATTATGAAGCATATGTTGGCATAGATAAAAATGTACACTGAATTGTTATGTACCACATGGAACGCTGCAATTACTCTCCAAAATCAGAAAAGATAAACCTGTAAGGGGCTACTGTAGCTTGTGACCCAATCATAACAGCACTTTCAGAGGTTTGTAACAACTGTTACATACCCCCAAAGTGCTGATATGGTCAGGTCTCACACAAGGGATTTTACATCACTCTGAAATGGTCCTGAATATCTTGCCTCATATTTTATTCTGTCAGTTTGTACAGTCAGTCTGTAAGTAATTTATTTAAATAAAGTAGAGCAATATTTAAAAACTCTCTGACTTCCCCTTTGTCAACATCTCCCACAGAATTCTTAAACAAATGAAATGTGTACATGCTATCTGTGCAACAGCACTCGTTGAATACTTTACTGTCTTTTAAAGCCAGTGAAACACTTTGACCTTTTTTCTTTAACTGGTAATATGTGAAGTAGCTAGAATTATAATTGGGTCTCACTGATCCTAACCATTTATTATGTGTTCTTGACATGGATGCCAAGTTTCACCTCTCATGCTTCACCAATGAGGTGAATTTCTTGGCCTACACCTCAAACACATAATAATATAGTTATGAGTGGCAGAGAAGTATGTAAGAGTGGTACAGGATATGTACAATGGTAGTGTGACATTGGTGAGGACTGCGGTGGGAGTGACAGATACATTTAAGGTGGAGGTGGGATTACATCAAGAATCAGCCCTGTGCCCTTTCTTATTTGCAGTGGTGATGGACAGGTTGACAGATGAGATTAGACAGGAGGCCCCATGGACTATGATGTTTGCAGATGACATTGTGATATGTAGTGAGAGTAGGGACCAGGTTGAGGAGACCCTGGAGAGGTGGAGATATGCTTTAGAGAGGAGAGGAATGAAGGTCAGCAGGGCTAAAACAGAATATATGTGTGTAAATGAGAGGGAGGGTAGAGGAATGGTGAGGATGCAGGGAGTAGAGTTGGTAAAGGTGGATGAGTTGAAGTACTTGGGATCAACAGTTTAGAGTAATGGTGAGTGTGGAAGAGAGGTGAAGAAGAGAGTACAGGCAGGGTGGAATGGGTGGAGAAGAGTGTCAGGAGTGATTTGTGACAGACGGGTACCAGTAAGAGTGAAAGAGAAGGTCTACAAGAGGGTAGTGAGACCAGCTATATTATATGGGTTGGAGACGGTGGCATTGACAAAAAGGCAGGAGTCAGAGCAGGATGTGGCAGAGTTAAAGATGTTAAGATTTGCACTGGGTGTGACTAGGATGGACAGGATTAAGAATTAGTATATCAGAGGGTCAGCTCAGGTTGGACAGTTTGGAGACAAAGCAAGAGAGGTGAGATTGCGTTGGTTTGGAGATGTGCTGAGGAGGGATGCTGGGTATATTGGGAAAAGGATGCTAAGGATGGAGCTGCCAGGTAAGAGGAAAAGAGGAAGGCCTAAGATAAGGTTTATGGATGTGGTGAGAGAGGACATGCAGGCGGTTGGTGTGAAAGAGCATGATGCAGAGGACAGGAAGAAATGGAAACAGATGATCCGCTGTGGCGACCCCTAATGGGAACAGCCGAAAGAAGATAATGATGATGATGATGATCAGAGACTCAATCATAATCCTGTTTGAAATTAAATATTAGGCCATGATAGAAGTGCAACTACAAGCCCAATTCTTATATAAAGAGTCTAACATTTTCTTTTAAACTCGGGATATTAACTAGGACTTCTTCCAGGATGTGAATTCCAAATGTCAGCCATATAATTACTGGACAGACCATGACCAAACACATTATTACCCACTGAGGTTGCAAAAATTCTGACTGTAGATGAACAAAGGCCTTTAGAAAGGGCATGCCACATGTGACGGCTATTAGGAGCAGGGTGAGAATGATCATGAAGAAGCTTGGAAGCAAATTTATGGTCAACCTACTAGTCATTTCAGTGCAAACTATACCCATTAGGGAAAGACAGAATTCATTCCTCTAGCCCTCACCTGATAGATATTTGGCAGCTCTGCATTAAAATATTATTTTTTTTTTGTTTAAGATATATGAAAGACAGGAAGACATTTGTCCTAAGGAGGTACTGCTGAGCATAAAAACTCATTGTCCTCATTATTGTCAGTGGTGCAACAGGTACCACACTTGCTTTTGATGCTGAAGGTAATGGGTTCTCTTCCCACAACAGGTTGATTGCTGTATTGAGCAGCATGGGGGGGGGGGCTGCACTCCTGAATTTGTCCTCTTTTGGGTGAGATGCCTAGTAACTGCTGTCCGTTTGCCAACTGTTCCCTATTGCAATATTACCAGCACACTATTTTTTTTTTGTTAATGTAATGTAACACAGGCAATTTTTCTTCAAGTACAGCATGCACTGTAATTGTAAATGAAACACTGAAATGCAAAGTTGTTTTCCAATAGCAATTTCTTCATTAGTTACAGTTCTCTTTAATGTGGAATTATTCGGTTTACTTTTACTTCTCCAGAGACTGCATATTGACTGATATTTATTGATTGATTGTAACAACAGAAGTTTGAGTGCCCTTGTATGGTTGAAAAGTTCTGAAATGGGAAGTTTTGTCATTATTGGTTCATATGTTTTGTTTCATTACTTAATGGAAATGTTCGAAACTATAAATTTAAAACACAATGTGACAAGTGGTGCTGCATTACACAAAGAATATAACTGAATACAATCAGGAAGGCAAATCAAAGAACACATGCATGCATGCGTGATCCTAAAAATGTGTGCAAGGGGTCTACCGTTTGAAAACAGCAAAAGGTGAACTTAATCCATCTCTGACTAGATACATTTTCTGTGTAAATTTCAGTGGCAGAGAAGATTACTGCTGTTTGTGATGTCTGTTTTCATTGTGAGACGCGATTGTTTTGTATATATATATATATATATATATATATATATATATATATATATATATTTTTTTTTTTTTTTTTTAATTAAATTCAAATATCTTTAATCATTGCAGAAGTAAAGAAGAAAGTAATATGCACACTGACAGGTTTGAACAGTGTTTATGGTAACTGGGGAGAGGTAGCCAAATAATGTGACACTGGAATGTCTGCTGCTGCTGTTGGGGCCGGGGTGCGATCTATCACCCTGTCTAGGGCCCCATTTGACTCTAATCCGACCCTAGCTGCACCCCAGCCATTGAATTTCTCATGCTTCTGACTTGTAGGGCAATAGCTAGGGCATGTGAAAGGTGCCCCAAAGCTTTGGAAGCTGGCCATCTGGTCCACTCCTTGGCAAGATATCCCATATAGCTTATACTACTGCAGAGACCTAATAATGAGTATCTAGGATTACAGACCAAGCTGATGTGCCTAACATTAGCATTTTATAAATGCTTTCTTCAGTGATTCATCCCAAAGCGCCTTTCATAAGGGATCATCGTTACATTAGTAGAATGTAAACACACATGACCTTTACGGTTTTGATATTGCTGTAACAATGAGGGTGATACTATTTCTTATTGTCAAAAAATAATGCATTTGGTGAGTAATAGAGGAGTAGCTTGGGCTATTACTTTGATTTCATCTCTGTGTTGTTCATTCCGAAATCACCAAATAAACAGTTTTCTGTTTAATAATCGGGCTATGGAAGTAGCGTTTGACGTGTCAAAGGGCTCTCAACGAATCCTCAAGTCTGTTGAGTTGGTCTTACTTTGCTTTGTGAACACTCTTTCTTCTCACTGGTATTAAAATGATAAAATCAAAATGACACATTTTTCAGTAATTATACATACAAGGTGTTGTGAGCACCGGGCAAAACAAAACTAAATTTCTACACAAACATTTGGTGCATTACAGCTCTTAAACGCCTGGTGACGCTGTTGGCCAAGTTTTTACTGTTCTGGGTAGTATTTAGATACTGGGTCTGGGGAGAAACACGTATTCTTTCCTTGAGCATTGGCCAAGTCATTTGCGCACAGTAACGTTGGGATTTTTTATGGAGGAAGGCACTTCAAAGTCATAATATCATCCTCACTGTTGGAGTAGTGCGGGACTAAATTTTGAATATGGAAGTACTACAGACTGCTTATTCTACAATGCGCGTCCTCCATTTGTACTCATGTTTAATTGCAGGAAGGCAATTTGTGTATTTTCTTATGCTGCTTTCTTTTTACAAGACAGTCGATTCCACCCTACACTATTCCGTTCAAGAGGAATTACCAAACGGTTTTGCGATTTCCAACATCTCAAATGATCTGGGACTGGAGCCTAAAATTCTTTCTGAGAGAAAATGGCGTATTGTTTCGGAAGGCAGCAGGATTTATTTTCATTTAAATCCAAACAACGGAATGTTGCTCGTAAATGAAAGAATAGACAGGGAAGTTATTTGCGGCCAGATAATTCCCTGTCTGTTGCACTTCCAAGTTGTGATTGAGCAACCTTTACAGCTACACCGCGCTGAAGTAGAGATTCTAGACATAAATGATAATTCCCCGGTTTTCCCGGTAAAGGAGATTGTTCTGGACATTCCAGAAAACGCAGCGCCAGGGACCAAGTTCCCAGTAGAAAGAGCCCAGGATTTAGATGTGACTACCAATGCTATCAAAGCCTATTATATTAGCTCGAATGAGTATTTTCGTGTTGATGTCCATATGGGAAACGATAACAAAAAATATGCAGAGATCGTGCTAGTGAAACAGTTGGATTATGAACAATTAAAAAAGTTCTCGTTGTTATTAACTGCAGTAGATGGCGGCGATCCTCAGAGATCTGGAACAGCTATAGTCCGTGTAGCTGTTCTAGATATTAACGATAACCACCCGGTGTTTAATCAATCTGTCTACAAAGTAAAAATAAAGGAGCAGCATTCTAAAAATTTTGTGCCGCTTAAAGTCACTGCCACTGATCTGGATGAAGGACCAAATGGTGAAATTAGTTACTCTATTACACGCATGTCTGACCCCACTAGTCGTGCTTTTATACTAAATAACAAAACTGGTGAAATAACTGTAGTGGCCCCATTAGATTTTGAAGAGGCTAGTTTGTATCAAATGGAAGTACAAGCAAGAGATGGTGGTGGTTTGACATCACATTGTAAAGTGGTGTTTGAAATAATCGATGTAAACGACAATGAACCAGAGATAATCTTGACATCTGTTACAAGCCCAATACCAGAGGACGCTTCTCCTCAAACAGTGATAGCTTTACTAAGTGTCAGAGACTGAGATGGTGGGGGAAACGGGGATATACGTTGCTCTGTTCTAGAACACGTACCTTTTAAGTTGAAATCTACTTTCAGGAACTTTTTTGAGTTATTAACAGACAATCACCTTGATCGTGAACAAAAATCAGAATACAATATCACAATTATTGCAGTTGATAATGGATCTCATCCATTATCCGGTACAGCTGTTGTACACTTGCAAATTTCAGATATTAATGACAACCCCCCACTCTTTACTCGATCACTTTATGAACTACAGATTGCAGAAAATAATAATCCAGGTGACCTCATTGGATGGGTACATGCTTTTGATATGGATTCTGATGAAAACGCCAGAATCTTCTATTCAGTTATTGAAGGTATGATTAATAATATCCCTTTATCTAACTTCATCTCAATTAATCCAGATACCGGGTATATCTATGCAGTAAAATCGATGGATTATGAGCAGAATAAAGAATTTACATTTCAAATCCAAGCTCGTGATTGCGGCACTCCTACCTTAACAAGTAATGCTACTGTAAAGCTATTTATCATAGATAAAAATGACAATGCCCCGACTGTATTACACCCTCTTGCAAACATCAGTTCTTATTCTGCAGAACTTGTCCCCAGTACTGTAGATGCAGGATATACCATCAGCAAAATTGTAGCTATCGATGCTGATTCAGGCCAGAACGCTTGGCTCTCTTATCATCTTCTGAAGGCTACAGATCCAACCCTTTTCTCTGTAAGCCTTCACACTGGAGAAATTAAAACAATTCGTGAAATGACGGAGAAGCATGGAAGACTGCATACTTTGGCTGTAGTAGTAAAAGATAACGGGCAGCCTTCTCTTTCCACAACTACAACTGTGAAAGTTTTAATAACAGAAAATGTTTCGGGTGCTCACTTGGAAATTACAGACAAGGCGAACTTAGAACAATCTGACTCACAGTTAACCCTTTATTTGATACTTTCTCTTTCTGCTGTTACTTTCTTGTTTCTGGCATCCCTAGTAATCCTACTGGTTACCAAAACTTGCAAAGCTAAGCATTTAAGACAGCCTGCTGTTAGTAATTTAGATAATGCTGCGCGTGTGGCATCCAGGAGAATTTATTTAGAATCACTTGTTAAAGAGTCCGTTCCTCGAGGCTACGAAGGTCAGCCAATAGCAGTCACTTTGAACCGGCAGAACAATTTCCAGGATACAAAGAAGTCTCGTGCTAGCTTAAGAATGGAAAACTGCGACGTAACTCCAATGCTTATAGATCTTAGTGCTCAAAGTGAAGTAAGTTACATTTTATTATCACTTAACTATTAGTTATCACATTCCCTTTTTTATGCGTGACAGTCCCTATCTAGGCAGTTTTGTGGGGAGAGGGGACACAAAATGACAAATGTCTTAAGACGTGAGGGTTTCTTCCAATAGTTGCATAAAATGACTATTTTGTTTCTGAAATAGCTTAGTATGACATGACCACAAAGACAGCTCATATTCTATTATTTTCTTTTATTTTGGCAACAAAATGAAGTCCAGTCCTTTGCATAGGTTGCATGCATGACTTGTTCTTCAAAATGTCACATTTCTATAAAAATATCCCACTTTGCACATATGAAAAGGTGGTAACTCTGTAACCTATTCATGCACACAGAGCATCTTGTAGAAAGCAGATGCTTTTCATTTTTACACTTAAAAGGAAAATGGTTTCCTTAATCCTAGTTTTGATTCTTCCGAAAACTTTTTATGTACAGTTCATTAATATTTGAAGGGGCATGACCTACTAGGGCACACCAGAGAGGAATAGGGGCATATTCTATTAAGAAGGCACATATAAAATAACATCAGTTGATTATGAATTCAGACTGGAAAAGTGCATTACAGAATGGTGAAAACTGAGAAGAGCAGAATCAAATGTGAAAAAAATCAGGAATTAAAATAATTAAAAAGTTACAGGAACAGTTGCATGTCATGTAGATGGGAAAAAAAGAAGGGCAACATCAGTTAATAGTGGTTTTGATAGGGTCCTTAAAAGACGTGTTTCTTAAATCACTTTACATTCAAATAATGGATGAGGAGGGAGGGAGGGAGGAATGCCATTCCAGAGCCTATGATTGAAAACAGAAGACATTCACCCCTGACAAAGTGTTTTAACAGAGGTAGCAGGAGGATGACAGAATGAATGCAAGTGAAATAAAGAGGGTAGAAGAAAACACATATTTGACAATTCATTACATGGTCGAAGGGCATAAGAGGGAGACCTGCCAAAACAAAAAACATCAAAGCAGTAGTGTGATCTGTATTCAAAGCACAGGCAAGTCATAGACTGATAGCAAAAGAATGGTAGCAGTGTCTTAGCATGTCAGCAGGTAAGTTCATCTTATGTTGCAGATAATTGCGATGGGAGGAAGGATGCTTATTGCGGTAGATTGGAACAGTGGATATCCACAGAGAGTGGGGGTGATAAAAATGAGCAGCTTTGTATTTGCAAGCTAGTGAGGTGCACCACTGCTGAAACATTCCCAATATGTAATTGCGTGTGTTTTTGACAACTGTTTTAACGTAAAGGCTAAAGATCTTGTAGTCAGTTATGATCAGGAGTAATGCTAAAATATTTCATAGAATGCCTTGCCAGTTTGAATTGCCAAAGCAGAAAAAAGTAAAAAGTGACAGCGGATCAACTTGATAAGGAAGTGTATAGGCTATAAATTTAGTCTTCCCATATATACATACATGTATGTGTATATGTATGTAGATCTATTTTCTTTATGAGTATTCAGTTATCAGTGAGCCATTTCTAAGCTCTTGGAGATTGAAAGAATTTGCCAGCTGGGGAATATCAGTGACGAGAACTTCAAAATAATTTCAGCGCAAAATGAGATGCTGTTGCATGGTGGTTAAAGAAGTTAAGTAAAATGTGTAAGAAGACTAATCTTTTTTAAACTCTATTGCTCTTTTCTTACTGCCTCAACTTAGTCCCTTTCTTATCATGTTAGACTTACACTGTACATCACTATATTTACTTACTACTACCTATGAGATTTGTTTGTAGGTTGAATTTATTACATTTCATTTAATTATTACTCATAAGCTATCATTGTCTCCTAGACTCATATCTTGTTATGCTTGTTTTTGCATTCAGTACTCATTTCTGTGTGGAGTCCGCATGTCCTCCCCGCGGTCGAGTGGGCGTTCGAAAGACATGCATTGAATGGGTGTGTCTTCGTTGAAGGCTGGGAGTCGGGCTGGCAACTCGACTCCATAAAAACCAACTGCCAGTCATTAGCGGACCGGAGTTCCACTGTGGCGACCCCTAACCGGGAAAAGCCGAAAGACAAACAACAACTCATTTGTAGACACCATTCATATACTGTAAATACCTTGTTATTGTTCATTCTCATTTTTTTATTTTATTTTAAATGCTTTACTTTTCTGGCGTCTACAATAGGCACATTCTACCCAGCTAAAGCTGTCCACTTTGAAAGGCAAACCATCAAATAAACATTTCATGAAAGCACAGCAGATAGTATCCCTGAAACTAAAATTTCCTAGTGAGGCAACTTTATAACTGGCTGATCGAAATTAACCAAAATATTATACAGCTTTTTCAGAAGTGGTTGACTAACCAGTATAGTTCCAATAAGTCATCTTTAGGATCGTTGCTGCAGGAATTTTTAATATGAATGTGAACCCGCTGGTGATAGATGTCAGTATTTTGCCTGATCTTTCTTCACCATTGGAAATCCCTAGTGTGTTGGTACATTTTTTGATGTTGTTACTAATAGTAGGAGACTGACAAAGCATTATAAACTTTATTTATTTTTGCCATCACTTCTGAACACTTTGTCTACCAGTTCATTAGGCAATTACCAGTTTGTTTAACTTTAGTTGCAATAACTATAACATTTATTGTAATTTTATTTTTTATAGAACTGTGTATTGTTATGGGCTTTATTATTTCTAATGATGTCCCAAAAGAAAAACTATGATCAAGTTGTCTTACATGTATGAGATTCATATAGATTATATAAATCCGTATTGTTTTTTTTTCAGTTTCAGTGAATATCATTAAATTATCTTAACCAGAAGAGTGAAGAATTTACAAACATGTCATAGCATAAGAAATTTCTAATTATTTCATCTTTCCCTTCTCTCTCTGTAAGCCAAAATCAGTAGTTTAAACTTTATTTGATAGTATATTTTTATTTAAAAGAAACACTGGGGTCTTTCTGTTAAAAAAATCAAATGAATTGAAAACTATTTATTTTACACATCTGCACTGGTATTGTATTAGACAGGCATCAGTAACCAGCAGGATCAGGTCTAGTATAATGAATGAGACATATTATCCTCTGGCTGATGGAATTAAGATTTATTCATTCATTCATTCTATAGGAAAGCATGTTATAGTTACCCCTGTTCTTACCATTCACTATCACTGGGAACAGGCTGTTTTAATTTTTATTATGGATGTAAAATCTGTGCATAATGTTGGAACTTTCCAAAAAGAAGAAGAAAAAATTCCCCAGCCAAATATGAATTACCAGAGTCCAACCATGGATCTTTTATTTGAACTTCTTCCACTTTCAGTTCTTAAACAATCCATTTTTTTGCCATTGTATCACTGCTCTATTTTTCTTCCTCTCTCTCTCTCACTCTATCTCATCCACTAGAAGAAAAACACCCATCTTAACTTAGTGATTTCAGTTAACACAAGAGAAATTAATCAGAGGGAGTATTCAAAAATTACAATAAAGACTTTTATGCAATTTCAAATCCAGATTACATTTGTGGTACTCAAAGATATCAAAGACACATGACCATGCACTTTATTCATCATATATTGGGAAAAAATCATAAAGTGCAATCAATACTTTCACAACAAGGGAATTCTACTCAAAATTCTTTTCCACACCACCAGATTAAAGTCAATGAATGTACATGTTTAGATATCACAAGCTTGAACACGTTTATCAAAACAGAATAGTTTAAGATTTTGGCACAGCACTTTTTATTTCATTTGTTGATATAAGGATCCTCCTATTAGCTCTACATCCCTACTCACAAAGCTCACACAGGCAATTTCTCAGATTTGTATGTAATCATATATTAACTCTTTGACTTTTCTACTGCATCTACAGTGTTTACCAAATACTTGTTGGCATTATCTTCTCACTTCAGGCTTACAGGCATTGGCATTTACTGTCATCTGGACTGGTACGTGATGTAGGTCAACTCCAACATAAAGGCTTTCTTTACTACTGTAAAGACTGTACTGCTTCAAAATCTAGGTATCTCCTTCAGCCTTCAGAAGTAAAATATAATCCCATGCTAGACTAAAAGATTCCTAGGGACCATTCTGAATACCAGCTATTCTATAATACCTTTACCTCATCACAGGGTGCAACTGGTGATGGACATTTTACAACTTAACTAATAATAAGAACATTCTTCAAGTTTCTAGGCTACATATCATCAAAATTCACAATCCCTATAACTACATCATGCAATAAGAAGGTGGATTGCTAGCATAACATTCTTGGAAACCAGCAATCAGAGCCTCTGGAATATACCTTTCCTCTGATACCAGCACTGCTGAATTAATTTGTGGTGACCCAGCTAGATAGTTATCAGTCAATGATTATTCTCTGTGACTCCAGTTATGACAAACTCTTTGAATAATACCCATGGAGCTCTGACCCAGGACCTCAAAGTACAAGGCCCTTTGTTTCCATCACAGATAGCACAGCATATTGACCTCAAAGACATACTAACAACCTAACTGATTTGGTCTGCCTTCAAGTAAGGTATAAAACCAAGGGCTCTAAACATTTCTACAAGCAACGCAACTGTTTCATTGTATATTTTAACAAATTGAGAACTAACCATTCCTATCCCCTTTGTAAACTAGGTATAATAATCTGGAAGTAGCCAAGTCAGATGAACATATTATTTGAAAGCATTTATATTCTGATTCAGGATAACATCCTAGTAACCTTTCTAAACAGAAAAATCTCAATCTGTCATAAGTGGAATATTTAATACACGGTGGTCATTCATTTCCCATACATTCACAATGCAGTTATTCAGAAATGCATAACATTTAAAAATAATGGGAATATGACAGTCTCTTAGACTTTTTACATGTGGGACTCTGACCTAGTACCTGCTACGAGGGCAAGGGTCTCATAGTCTCCTCCTTAATTACTATAATTCTTAGGTCACCATTACCTCCAGGCTGTGACAATGCAACTGTTTGGAGTTAACCTGTTGTCCATCTGATTTGTGTATTATTTCACTGTAGTGTAAAATATGCAAATTCAAATAATTGTCTTCAAGAAATGATTCAGTTTTAAAGCTGGGATTGAACAAGCACAGCCAAGTGTCCCCTGCTTTGAATGCCTAAATGACTCTGTTAATAAAAACAAGATCTTTATCATGATGACAAAAAATGGATCATCCAGAAGCAGAGCTGTATGTTTCCTGCAGCATTCACTGGCTTAATATGCTTTGCTCTAGGCTTCTCCAAATCTGGACACAATGCCCATTGCCTTTGCTATCAGCTAGTCAGAATATGGTATGTGCATTTCACTGAAGTCTGTAATTCTGAAGTTGCTATTAAACATAAAAAGAGAGAATATATATTTCATTCTCAGCTCCTTGCTGAGCAAGGCAACCATATAACACATTCCTTACACATATCTTTTAGGCAATTGTTTAGGTTATTTAGTCTTTATTAGCAAGTCTAAATCAAACCTCGGTACAAATTAATTAAACAAGTAAAATGCACAAAAATCCAACACTAAACTGTAACAGCAATCATTTTATAGAGTAAACATGTTTAATATAAACATTCTTCATCACACTAGAAGATTAAAGTACACACAACACAGCTTTTTAACACTTTTCTCTAAAGACACATGACTAACTAATCACATGACTACCATCTACCAATTAATACAAAAGTAAACAAATAGAAAACAAACACGTTTATTCAGGACTTTAAATACTTCAGTCAAATTTTAAATTGCACTTCAGCTTCAAGCTACATTGAAGACAAACCTTACCATTTAAACCTAAGCCTATATAGGCGTCAAAATACAGTTGCCACCAGCTTTAATAGCTGATTTATAGCATCTTCATCTCAACCTGCTTTACACACACACACGTATATTCCTTTGTGACTACTATTTTTTCCCACTGTGGGAACAATAAATCACTTAAAATCATTTCCTGCATTCCCAAAGAAGAAGGGTTAGAAGCTTTTGCCAATAGCATTAGGAAGTATGCTGAATTTGATTGGGACAAGGCTTGTCTCATTCTAGATATGATGTCATTAGTTTTGGAACATAATTATATTTATTATGAAGGAGAATATTTCAGGCAAACCAGAGGTGTTGCTATGGGGGCAGCTTGTGCCCCCATATTTGCGAATCTGGTTATGCTTGATTGGGAGGAAACTACTGTTTTCCAGAGTGAATTTTTCAAATACATAAAATACTACTCCCGTTTTCTTGATGATATCTATATTTTAAGGGATGGTAGCTCAACTATGTTGGAAAAAGTTTTGGAATACATAAACCTTAGCAATGACTATTTAAAGTTTACATCATCTAGTAGTCACAAAGGAATACCTTATTTAGATACGTATGTTTCAAAAGGAGAAAGGAATTTTAAATCTCGAATATATAGGAAAAACACATTTTCCAATGGTTACTTGGAATATTCAAGCAACCATCCTAGGAAATTACTAACCAATATATACAAAGGACAACTTATAC
Source organism: Protopterus annectens (assembly GCF_019279795.1). Taxonomy (NCBI): domain Eukaryota; kingdom Metazoa; phylum Chordata; order Ceratodontiformes; family Protopteridae; genus Protopterus; species Protopterus annectens. The sequence continues at coordinate 1,094,356,389 of NC_056733.1, forward strand.
GAGCTATAAGAATGACATCATTATATTCAGAGATGTTAGAAGAAGTGTCATATATCACCACTCTATTTAGAGATAGAGGCTATGACACGAACATGATGATGAAAGTGAGTAAGCTTGTTATCAAAGAGTGGGGAAGTAAATATACCCCTTTGTTAGGTTACAATTATTATAATAAAGATATTGTCCCAAACAATCAGGAGAGGCCTACAAGTACAGATACAAAATTTAGCAGAGTATGTGTTTTAGAGTATGGCCCACATATTACAAAAATAAAAATATAATGGTCAACAATTGGAACATAATTTTAGCAGATCATAACATTGCCAATATATTAGGATCCCAACCTCTATTTGTTAACAAAATGGGATGCAATATAAAGAACTATCTTGAAAGAGGTCAAATAACTAAGGCCCCATCTGACACACTAAAATATGTGGAAGTTGCAAACAGTGTTATGCTATATATGAGGAAGGAGGAATTACTCTGGACAATGTGAATAGGTCTAACATTAGATTTCAACAGGGTAATTGCAATTCCAAATTGATAATATACTTAGCCAAGTGTACTGTGTGTTCAGGATTTTATATAGGAAAGAGAGAAGAAGTTTAATAAGCGTATCTATGCACATTTGTACAGTATAAGGACGAATGATGAAAATAATGCCTTATATAGGCATGTGAAGAAGTGTGGAGATAGACCCAATTTCAAATTTGCTATACTGGACATCATTCAAATAGATCCCAGAGGGGGAGATTATAAAGGTATGTTATCTTACAAGGAAATTTGGTGGCAATTATACACTGATGCTTCCACATTGCCAGAGCTTAACGATTACATCACTATTAAGCCTTTTTAGAATATTGCCTGTTAGTTTACATTTATTATTTAAATTCAGTTATACACAAGTAATTGAGGCCACTAATTTAGAATTTACCGTATTAGGGTGACGTTTCAAAATATTAATTTAGGTAATGTATTATATTACATAATTTTTATAAAATTGATTTGTATTAATTAATGATGTTCATTTAGATTACAGACAGTGTATGATATGTATTGCACAGATTTAATAGGATGGATTTTGTTTTTTTAAAAGGGTATGTGTTACTTTAAATTGTAACATTATTGGCGCCAAAAATTTATTTAAATGGTAACAGTTTTTTGTAGTATTGTTCTGATGAAGCCCGTAATGCAGCGGGTGATAGCGCTTAACTTGTTGGATTTTATATTATATTAAATCAATGTTTTTTATTATTTTAGAACAGTCAACTGTGGTTTATGTCAGTGGAGATTCTTGTAGTTATCACTACAGTGAATTACGGCTTTTATAAAGCATCTCAAGATACCGTGGCATTGGCGTTCTTCACCATATATTGTCAGTTCAGTAGTTTTGTTTGAACGCTAACTGCAGTTTCCTTTTGGATTACTAGTATGTTGGGTATGTTATTTTGCCTTAAGGGCTGTGATTGCATGGCACACTGGTTTTGTGAAGTATGTATATATATGAGGAATACATGATGTTTTATACCAAATATTTACAGAAATGTGCATACTAGAAGATTAAAGTACACACAACACAGCTTTTTAACACTTTTCTCTAAAGACACATGACTAACTAATCACATGACTACCATCTACCAATTAATACAAAAGTAAACAAATAGAAAACAAACACGTTTAGTCAGGACTTTAAATACTTCAGTCAAATTTTAAATTGCACTTCAGCTTCAAGCTACATTGAAGACAAACCTTACCATTTAAACCTAAGCCTATATAGGTGTCAAAATACAGTTGCCACCAGCTTTAATAGCTGATTTATAGCATCTTCATCTCAACCTGCTTTACACACACACGTATATATATATATATATATATATATATATATATATATATATATATATATATATATATATGTATATATATATATATATATATATATATATATATATATATGTATATATATATATATATATATATATATATATATAAAACTTACAATACATGGAAATTAACATTTTCTTATTCTTTTCAGCATTTATAATGCATTGATAAATCAGCTTTTTTAATGCACTGTGCATGTAAGGTAATTTAAGTTATGTTGCTTTGAAGTTGGGATATTTGGCTTACAGGTTTGAAACAACTTGGCTAATAAAAGTGCATGCAAAAAGAGTGCCTAGAATCAGTCATTCTGCATTCCATAAGTATGCGCATGTGGTTATATCATTCAATTTAAAGTAACTTTAAACTTTAGTGGATATTATAATTAGGTATCTTACAGCATTTTTAAATAAACAGCCGTATGTGCATTATTTGTTTTAAAATTATAAATTGCCCTATTCTTTCATTACACATTAAAGTTGTGAACTGCAATAATAGAATGTGACAGTTCATTCTTTTAAGAGCTCACAAATGCAAAAACAATTTTGCATACAACCTCATTTAAAATGATATTTGGCTGCTATCTCACTTGAAATAATGGCTGGTAAACCTAAAGACAATAAGTTTAAACAATGTTTCCCTTTCATTTGCCCATTCGTTATCCATGCTTACTAAATGCATACATGGTTTGTTAAGTGATAGTGGTGGGACCATTTCCCCTATTTCAGGTCCATGCATTAACTGAAAAAAAATAACACAAGACTGACACATTGATCTTATAAAAGGAAAGAAAAAAAGGGAAATAACCATTCTAGCAATAAAAACTGCAAGAAAGAAATACTGCTAGGAAAAAAAAACTGGAAAGAAAAAATAAAAGCCAGTGAAAAAAGTTTGTCTCCCTCTACTCCAAAGAGGAGTACAAATCAGCATAAATAAAGATCTTCTCTCCTCAACCCAAGAAAACTGAAAAAAAAAGACAAGACTATTAGCATCTGCAACAGTTCAGTTTAAGAAATTGCACATTGACTGCTTGTCTGAACTTCTAAATAGACATTTATATGCTGAATTTTCTGTTTTTCTATAGTTTATGCAGCAAAAGCTATTTCATGTCAGATGGTCTAAATGTGAAAAAAAGAGTAGTCCATGATTTTAGACCATGCATAGAAAAGCTGTTGGCAAAAGACTTCAGTGCATGGAAATGAAACAGGATAAAATAAGGAAGGGTGAAACACAGAGCATGTAGTGAATAAATGGAAATAATGACAGGTGGGGATGTTTTGAAAGGCAGCCTGGTAACAGTCCTCACATGAACATCATTTTGTAAACTATTCTGACAAACTGACTGTGAACAAGTTATCTATATGATGTGAAAATACCACACAAACTGAAGGATTTAGTAACTAGGAAGTCACAATGGGTTAATATGTTTTCTGATGATTTTATTGATTAATTGAATGTGTTAATTAACTAAATTGTGATGTAATAGGTGTATATATACATCTTGAAATCAGTTGGTTTTAAAATCTGATGAAGCGTGCCTGGTAGCACATGAAAGCACTCATTTTATACTTGGAATAAATTCTGTGCATGTTCTACATTTATCTTGTGGTGGTCTTCTCCTGCTGTTTTTGGATACTCTGACAAACTGTAACTCTCTAAATCCGTAGAAGTGATGTTTACTTACTCAACATTATCTTATATACTACAAAATCAAAATACAGACAAGAGGGTATTGGTGCCCACATCACACAAAAAATAAGGTAAGTAATTTACTATATTACATTTGGATACTTGCAGATTTGTTAGGGATTCTTTTATTGTTTTTCACTTTGGGAAAGTTATCTGTCAGGAAAGTTATCTGTCCAGAAAGATATCTCAATAAAATTAACACACATCTACAGAAGTTATAGCAAAGGTTTTTGTAACTGATAGAACAGATAGAATAATGTTGCACTTAAATGTATAAAAACTCTGCTGGTTATGCTTAAGGTGGTACTACGATCTTCACATTCTCTTCCCAACTTTGCCTGACTAGATTTTTCATTAACTATCTCATTCTTTGGTGTGAGGATCACCACTGCTTTTCTGCCTACATACAAAAGTATCTGAGCAGAGGGTTGAGATACTTGTACATACTAACTTTTGTCAGGTACTTTTCTGTGCTCTTCCTGCTATTGTTAACATCATAGGCTCCATTGTCATGCTAGAGTATTTTAATCTACACAGTGCTAGTGCTAGTCCAATGTTGGTATTTTTATGTGAAATAATTCAAACACCAACTATTAACAATATTTGTAGCAGACATTTAGCTCTGATTTTACCACATTAGAGAATGTATGAGTTATTTGTCATCTCTAATAAGAAATGGAAGTAAGGAAGTTTTCAAAAATTCAGGATAGGAAAGAGCATTCTAATTTGGCAGGCAAAGTGGAAACTTCAAAGGAAATAGCATAATCCCTAAATTACTGTTATATAGGAGGGTAGTTCCAAACTGACAGCTCAAAAAAACAGGGATGACAATCTGTTCTCTGAAATAGCAGTGTTCTCCTTGCAACTCCTAGTGCTGCACAATGAAAATAGCCTCCTTCTATATAAGATGGGAGTTGAGTTTCTGAAAATAATTTGGCTGTCACAGTTTCCTGAAACACACATGACATGTGCAGTAATGTCACAGATTGAAAAAAGGCTTTTTTCAGTAGGTCAAACCTCTGCACTTCCCACATAGTGGCCAAGCACATCTGAGACTTTTATATCCAAGTGCATTGCTGCACAACATTGGGAAAGGGAAAAACACCCAAAAACAATGCAGAGTAGTCATGAGCAATCACTGGTTTTGTTCTAACATGACCAAGTGATCTCTAAGGGACTGTCATTTTGGAAACACAGAACAGCTTGAAAGAAGCCAACCAGTACACTTATCAGTACCTACACTGGTGTCACCTGTGATCATGCCAGCTCCATAGTGCTTTTCGGTGGATAAGTCTAGCAAATCAGTTTCTTTTTAAACTGGCTATACCAGCCTTATTTTCAACCAATCATTGCTCCAGATAATTTTCAGCCAGTGTTTAATTATATGATCTTTTACAGAGACTATTTTGAAATAGTTTAAGAAACCACAAGTTAACAACAAGCACCCATGTTAGTTCTTTCACAGGACTAATATTTGTCTGTCATTAAGATGCAGAGAACAAGCCTTCACAGGTACAGATAGAGACCCCAGATAGTACAACGTAAAGAAGCCCTTCTCCTTTTTCCTCTAATGATGATGATAGTTTGCTTTATTTGACTGAAACAGATTCCTCTCCCTCTCTAGTATTCTGACATGTATGAAGGTATTCCCCTCAGTAATCAGGGTCTCCACCACAGGACATCATTTTGCAGACACAATACATTATATCAGATAATTTCTCAGTTGGACTACAGGGCATACCTTACCTAAAAATAAAAGGTACAAAAAATGATGAAGCTGCCAGTCTGAAAATGGTCAGTTCCACTTTTGTATGACACTTTTGGTATGCCTTAAAATCAAAAGTCAGAACTCAGTTTCACAATCAGCAGCAACAAAAACATGGATGATAGGCTGTATGAGGCACCTATGTGTACTTTTAAATGTGCCCTGCTCCATTCACCCTTGCTATGCTTGGGATTCACTTTACTCCCTTTCCCTACCCATTTCCCACCCACCCCACCCCACTGCCTCTACTTTTGTACTAATCTAATCTCCACCCTGCCTCAACTAGCTAATCAATATTCAGCTTTACTAAATGACAGTATCTCTCTAACTCTACTATCAAGACTATGTTATCTATAACTTCCTACCTAATTGGTCATCCCACATTACAAGCCTAAGTTCATCATTAAATGTATATGTAATCACCGCAACTGGCTGACAATCTAACAACACCAGATTAATATCCCTCTGCCAAATACTCTACACAAAACACTACCGACACTTCACTAACTCATAGTGTTTCTATCTACTCTTACTTTAGGTTCTCTTCTTAGTCTTGCCTTCCTAATCTAGTACTAAAATCTCACAATTACAAACATCATCTCACCAAGTTCTAAGACTTAAACCCTAAAACTCCTATTAAAACCCACAAAGATAGTACCTAGTCTCTTCCCTGACACTCATCATCTCTATTATAGAACTAAACTATTCAGTACACCCCCCAAAACAACCTAAAATCATACTCCTCAGCAAATAAACCATGAGCAGGTATAGACACTTGTAACATAATGTCAAATCAATCCTTTTAGATGGAGATATTCATCCTAATCCCAGGCTTGATGACCACCACTCTGTTAAATTCAGCAGAAAAAAAAATCATACCACCCAAACCACACAACCTTCACTGCTCACTAACCAGTTAACTTTCTTTACCACAAATGCTAAAAGAATAACAAACAAAATTACTAAGCTGCATGCTTGGATTGCCTTCCACAAACCCAATATCCTGGTCATAACTGAAATGTGGCTAAAGCCTAACATCAATGATACTGAAATCCTACCATTTGGATATAATATAATATGAAACAACCACAGTAAAAGAAAAGGTGATGGTGTCACATTAATGTACCCAAACCACTACAACCTAACAGCATATAAAGTTCCTATACCACAATTCAACAAAGGTGAACTTCTTATTACATTCCTAAAACTAAATAAACAAAAGGAAATATGTATAATCACATTATATATATATTCCCTCAGATGATAATATCAATTTATTAGAAGAAATCCTATACTGGACTTCAAGTAATATCCGTTATGAAACAATAATACTAGGAGATATAAATATAAATGGGCTAGAACTTACATCTACTACCCAAAATCTAGTATCAGCTTATTTGGCTTTAAACAATGAATGCAGGATCCAACGTATTTCACTAAAAACTCAAATTCTTTACTGGACTGGATTCTTGTATCTGACCCCAATAAATTTCATGAATCAGGTACCTTACCTAATTCTCTCAGTGACCCCTCCCCAGCCTGCACTAAATGATTTACAAACATATCCCTAAACAACAAGCAGTAAGAAACATACATAACCAAAGTAAATTTAACACGGACAAATTAAATGCAATGTTCTCATCATTCAGCTGGAACATACTAAAATCCACCCCCTTAGGCTAAGCTATAATGACATTTAGTATACTATTCTTTAACATTTTTAGTAAAATAAAAAGCCCAAGGAACAAGAAAATAAAAGTAAATGGTGCCCCCACCCCACTCCCGGTTAACCAAGACTACTAGAAAATTAATGCAAAACAGAGACAAACCTTGGAAAGACTGGCAAAAAGACAAAACGTGTCAAAACCTCCAACAATATAAAATACTATGCAACCAGGTAAAGCAACAAATAACCTTGGAAAAAAACTTCTTCTTCTTTCAGCTGTTCCCATTAGGGGACGTCACAGCAGATCATCTGTTTCCATTTCTTCCTGTCCTCTGCATCTTGCTCTGTTACATACTCAAATAAATTCCAAAGTAGTTGTAAAAGAGATCCCAAAAAATTCTGATCAAGGATCAACAAAATATTACAAAGTGGGCAAAAACATAATCCCAACCCATTTACAAATAGTACTGCAGTGGGTCTTGCAACACAATTTAATAATTATTCTGTAGATTGTATAACATCCATTAAAAATGGTTTTAACTCATCCTAACTTTACTCAAATGAACAATCCCAGGGTACTTCTGTGCATTCAACTTTCAGCAGTGCCTATAACCACTATGAAACATTTGCTAAACAAGTTAAAAGTTTGCTCTACCTCTGAAGAAAATTTACATATTCAGTTTCTAACATACCTCCCAGCTGTACCGAATTACTCAGTTTCTACTGAGTCTTGGGGTCCAAATAATGAGGTGCCACAATTCCCAAGTGGCACCCCTTCATTTCCGATTTTTATTTTTAAATTTTCTTTTTTTCATGCTTTGGAGCTGACGTCATCATGTGCTCGATGACATCAGCTCCATCAGCCTGTCGGAATTGAGCTGGCTGGCTGCGAGTGTGGAAACATACTGAAAACAACTTTTGTCTTTGGAGCCTCAACTTAAACAGTATGATTTCAAACTTGCTTTTCTGTTGCAAGTAGTGTGGAAATGGATGAGCAGAACTGCTGTGTGTGCAGGTATGGGAAAATGGATGCTTTGTATTTGGAGCCTGCTTTAGCCGAAAATGCTTTTCTGCTGTGAGTAGTGTGGAAACAGATTGCTTTTCTGCTGCAAGTAGAGTGGAAATGGATGAGCAGAACTACTGTGTGTGCAGGTATGGGAAAATGGATGCTTTGTATTTGGAGCCTGCTTTAGCCTAAAATACTATTCTGATGTGAGTAGCGTGGAAACAGATGAGCCAAATTGGTGCCTGTGCAGGTATGCTGCTCGGGAAATGCTGAACTTGATTTTCTACTGTGTGTTCATATGCAAATATTACAAACTACTGGTGTGCTTTGTAGCCGGATGAACCTGATTTCTGCTGTGTGTGCATGTGCAAATACTATGAACTACTGGTGTGCCTTGTAGCTGGCTGAACTTGATTTTCTGCTGTGTGTGCACTGTGCAAGTATTGCATGGAAACAGATGAGCTGAACTACTGGTGTGCTTTGCTTTTTGTAGGCAGACTTACTAGTTTACTTGCACTCAGGAAATGGATGCTTTGCATTTTATTTTAAGATGCTTTTCTTTTGCCAAACTGTGTGTGTGTGTGTGTGTGTGTGTGTGTGTGTGTGTGTGTGTGTGTGTGTGTGTGTGTGTGTGTGTGTGTGTGTGTGTGTGTGTGTGTGTGTGTGTGTGCACTGTGTAAGTATTGCATGGAAACAGATGAGCCGAACTACTGGCGAGCTTTGCTTTTGTAGCTGAACTTAGTAGCTTACTTGCGCTCAGGAAACAGATGCTTTGCACTTTATTTTAAGATACTTTCTTTTGCAAAACAGTGTGTGTGTGTGTGTGTGTGTGTGTGTGTGTGTGTGTGTGTGTGTGTGTGTGTGTGTGTGTGTGTGTGTGTGTGTGTGTGTGTGTGTGTGTGTGTGTGTGTGTGTGTGTGTGTGTCTGTGTGAAGAAATATCACCATTGTCTCTTTGTGGACACACACTTTATTTTGTGACAGACCTGACTTACCAGAGAGTTTGTGTGTGTGTGTGTGTGTGTGTGTGTGTGTGTGTGTGTGTGTGTGTGTGTGTGTGTGTCAGTGCCCCCAGCTGAATACACTTGGTGGCTAGAGGTACTCAGGCTCAAACCCTGTACCTTGGGTACAAGGTAAAAAGAGCCTAAAGTCTCTCGCCACCACCACTTGTGAATTTATGAATTTATGCCAATTATTTTTGTTCTATTCCTCATTAAATCTGTGGTTTTCAGGATTTTTGTGGTAATGGCAAATCAGTGAAGTATTGAATTCACTAAATAATCACAGGCATTTGAATTTCAGACTTCATATTCTTCAGAAAATAAATGGTAACACAATACCTTTTATTCTAGCATTTTTTTAAGTTTAGAATATCAGTATTTGAAATTTGTCCCTATTTTGGGGCTGTATACCCCCATTATTAGCTTTGTCCAGTTTTTTTGTGCAAAGAGGTTGAGAGCTTTGGTGAGAACTGAGAACTGAATTCACTAATTGATGGCCATTTAAGTTTCAGTCTTCCTGTCTTTCTGGAAACTGCTAATTTGGCATAGTGGTATGTTTCTCTGACTATAGTGCACAGGGTCCTGGGTTCAAGACTTGGCAGTGAATTACATGGTGGTAGCACAACATTTTATTCTAGCAACTTTCCAAAATTATATAAGCAATGTTTAAAATGTGTACCTGGTTTTTGGCATTTTGTCCCACCCCCCCCCAAAAAAAAAAACTGAAATTGAAAATAAGTGCGAGAAGCTGTGCAAGAGGCCTAAGACATACACTACTGTTGCTCTCTCTCTCTCTCTCTCTCTCTATATATATATATATATAGTGTATGTGGAAGTAGACTTTTATGATGGAAATGTTCTGAATTGGAAAGTTTTGTCATTACTGGTTCATGCATTTTGTTTCATTGGCTACTGGAAAAATGTTCAAACAATACATTTTAAAATGCACTCTAACTTAAGTCTAACAAGTGTGCTGTATTATACAAGGGATATAATTTAATAAAGTCAGGAAGGTGTATCAAATAATGCATGTATGTTTCTTGTATTGTGTGCAAGCCAGGGGCCTATGATTTGAAAACAACCAAACGTAATCTTTATCCACCACTAGCCAGATGCATTTTCTTTGGATGTGGGGTGGGTTTCAGTGCTGTTTCAATGAATGTGAGTTTAAAGAGTAGAGAAGTTTTAATGCCAAGTCTATTTTCATTGTGAGACAGTGTTGCTTTGTTTAGCAGATATCTATTAGTGTTTGTGCATTGTGCTATAAAATGTAAAAATAAAATCAAAATAATCATTGTAGAAGTAAAGCAGTATGCACACATTAGTGTTTATGGTAAATGGGTCGAAATAGCCAGGTAATAGGACATTGGAATGGCTGCAGGGGGACTCTGGCGCCATATTTTGGTTGTCTGTTCTTAAGTTTGTGTTTGAAAGTTGGTGCCCCACAATTCCATTGGAGTGAGTGGGGGGTTACTTAATTATGTATGCAATTTTTATGTTAATCAGCATACGGATTTGTACATATTTTTCATGGGCCTTATCCAGATTTTTGATGTTTCCAGGTTGAGTGGTATGGTTTCCTAGGAATAGCAGCTAGTAGCATAGCCTACCCTATTTCCATCCTCATAAACAGATCTATACAAGAGTCATATGTCCACAAGCTCTGGAAAGAATTACACATCATTCCCCTTCACAAAGGAGGTAATTCAACTGATATCACAAACTTCAGGCCAATAGCAATGCTATCCCCATTTTCATAATTACAGGAAAAATGTGTGCATAAACAACTTTTACAATATCTTGCACAGAAGCAACTTTTAACCTCAACCCAACATGGTTTTTGACCATCCCATAATACTAGTACATCTCTACTCTCATTCATTGAAACAGTCAATAAAGCCAAGGAGAGTGACAAATTTGTATCTACATTATTCCTTGATCTATCAAAAGCCTTCAGTACTGTTAGCTGCACTTCTAACAGAAATGTCATCATTAGGTCTTACAACAAATACCTTTAAATGGTTTCACAGCTAACTCAAAGATAAAATTCCAGTGAATAAAATGGCAGAACAAAGTCCCATGAAAAAAAAAAAATACAACTTCAAAATGTGTTCCCTCAATAGCACCAGTATTGAACCAACCTCTCAAACTAAGCTGCTAGGAATGATAATAGATGACAAGGTTATATTTGATTACCGCATACAAAATGCCATAAAAACACATAAAAATTAGGTCTGCTCTACAGAGCTACAATCTTCTTCACCCCACTTCTAGAATCGCACTAGCAAAAGTGTACCTCCTTCCTACTCTCCACTATCATACCCCCATTCTCACATACCTCCAAAAAATCAAATATTCAAAAATTTGGAACAATGTTATAATAAAATTGCCAAATTTGCCACTAGTGCTCAGTACCATACCCATCATTGTATTGCACTAAAAACCCTTAACTGACTAGAAATACCCAACTACCTAAAATGTAGTCAGTTACTAATTGCATATATAAGATCACTAACTATCTTGACCCTTGTACTGGTCTAAATACAACCCTAAAAAATACCTGTCCAGTCACCCTCTATGATCAAATGACCAGAAGCAACTTACTTTCTATAAACTAACCAAATCAGCAGGACACTCCTTTTCCTTCTCTGTCGCTAAACCCTGGAATTCCCTTTCTACTTTCATTAGAACAGCTATCGTCTACCAATCCTTCAATCTCTATCTAAAAGACCACCTAAAAAGGAATGGCTCTCCTCCTGCTCTATACAATGATAACCATTTACTGTTCTACTTAAAGCTCAAATCTCCTTTCAACCCCTTATCCTTGAAAATATTCCTATCAAATCTCTCTTAGTATCTCTATAAACATACTGTTTTCTTCACAACTCTGCTTAAACTCTAATATATCCACATAAAATCTCACCCCTGTTCTTCATATTTTGGTGAAAACCCTATATCACAACTTCCATCTGTCTCTAATATATACTTAACAAAACTTTATCTAGCATGGTCCTATTGTTTTAGTGCATTCAGTGTAGCTCTGTTCTCAGAACACTTAGGCATCATGTCTATCTTCTCTAGTTTATCTGAAAGTAAACACCTCCATAACAATCTTAGGCTCTCATGTCAACAACTGACTTTCATTCTATCACACCTACTATGTTGCCTCTCAATTATGTAAATATTTGACTTTGTGTACCTACACCAGGAAAACCACAGGAAGACTGAACAAACACAAAAAAAAAAAAATAATAATCCTGCTGCAGTAAAACAATGTGGAGACTTGCAGAGACTGGTAGAAAAAATACGTCACACCAAACAGTTAAGCACTTTCATCCTGTTTTTTTTTTTTACAAGGACTTCATCAAAACTGACTTTAACACAGACAAAAATTCTTTGAATACCAGAAATAAAACATCCATGTTCTGAAAAAGCAGTAATGAATGGCATCAAACTAAATGGGATTAAAAACTTCAGCTTGACAACTGAACTAATTGAAACAGCCTCATTAAGCCCAGAAAATGTTGTTGCGTCTAATTTAATTTGCCATTCCAGCTCTCTTTTGAACAAATGTGCATCAGTAAAAAAAAAACTCTTGTCATCTTTTAAAACATGATCAAAAACTAAAAATTTAAAACAATGATTTGGATTTCTATTAATGTACCCATATAAGGCATTTGTAGTTTTGTTGTTACATCAAGCAGATGCTCACGAATTTGAGTTTTAAACCATATTCCTGTCACCCCTACATAAAAAGCAGGGCAGAAATCACACAGTGCTAAATATATGACTCTCCTGCTTAAACAATTATAAAAGCCATTAATAAATACAGTATGATTGTTAACATGAACTTGATTTACTTTTAAAATATGTGGGCAAGAAGAACAAAAGCCACAACTATACATACCTGCAGCTTTTACAGTGGACACAAATCCTTTTACTAAAGTTAGCAGACCTTTCAAGAAGCTGATTAAAGGAGCTGTCCCTTCTGAAAATAAACAAAGGCTTATCACCAAAATGGGCTAGGAGGGAACTGTCTGTTCTGAAAAACTCCAGTTTCTAAGCATACATTCTTTTATGGTCTTACTGTCAACTGTATAAGTAAGTTCTACTAAATTTCCCCTTTACAATTCCAGTCATCATATCATAATTTTGTATTAACTCTACAGAGACAGAATGGGATAAAATAGGTTTATAAAAAACATTGTGTCTTTTAACACATACCTCTGATTTTATCCCCTCTATGAAGTCAAGGGGGTAACCACATCACAAAAACATGCCAGTTAAAATTTCAATTTCTGATATAAAAATGACATAATCTGAAATCATCCTTGCAAGACAAACCATTTGCCCCTTGACAACATCTTTCTTCTGTGCCAAGAGTTGGCAACTTTGAAAATGCAAATACATATTTGAAAAAGTTTTTTTTTTCTGAACACATTGGATTCACATTGTTCACTGACTAAATGTTTAATCAATTGAACATCTAAATAGTGGGTCTTGTCAGAATCAAAGTTCCAAGTGAACTTTAAGAATCAAAGTTCCAAGTGAACTTTAAGAATTGACAAGTATTGTTAATATAATCTAAAAAGTCTGTTAACTTAGACTCAGTATCATGCTATAAAATAAAGATGTCATCCAGGTAATGTCAAAAGAAACTCCAGCTGTTACAGAATTGACTGCCAAACAAAAATTATTTCTCCCACTATGACATAACTAAATTTGCAAAGCTCGAGGCACAGACAGTGCCGATTGCCACACCCGTGCTTTGTTTGTAATAAACATTATCAAGCATTACAAAACTGTTTTTAAGAACTAACTCCATCAGACTTGTGAGCACATTAATCTTATCATTACTTAATATTCCTACATGGCTGAGTATATCATTAAACCACACTAGGCCTTCATCTTGTGAACTCACAGAAAATAAGTTTGTAACATCAATAATTAAAAAGATTCCATTGGAAAGAAACTTTAATTTATTTATTTTAGCCACAAAATCCTAGGAATCCCTGCATATTTGTGGAATACTGTCCACACTTGTTTTCAACATGATGTAAATAAACTTAGCAATGATGTATGTTTTTGATCTGCTGTTGTCAGCAACTGGCCTGAAGGGAGGGTGTATTAATACACTTGTGTATTTTTGGCAAGCCAAAAATAATACCCACTGCTGGTGCATCATTTTCTATGAAATTAAATTATTTTTCATTCCACTGCCTCTACATAAGCATATAAATTGTAACATCAATTTTTCTATGACAGTACAATCTAATTTTTACTAACAAGCACATAGCCAACACCAATTAGTAATGTTAACATATCTCTTCTATATTGTTCTTTCTCCATTATCACCACCCCACCCCCTTTGTCAGGTTTCATTATTCCTAAGTTAGAATAATCAGCAATTTCTTTAAAAACAGCTTTTTCTTCTTTACTAAGATTGTGAAAATAGTTGATACAAAGTTTTTTTTCAAGAAATTTCTTATTTCCATTTCTACAAGTTTTTCATTATGACATTGTTCAAAAGTGGATTAAAACAGCTGTTTCTTCTAAGCTCACACACAACATTAGTCATTCACTGGGAATCAAAGAGTCAGATTCAACTTTCATGTGAATAATTTGACATCAATTAATGTTTTAACAACATCAGCCCTTCTAGTAGGAACAAAGGACAGGCCTTTAGATAGAACATTTGCATGACCAATATTAATGTTCCTACTGGAAAAATTATAGACACTGAACTCACCTAAGGAATTCTTAATATTAACATTGTCAACATCTCTAATGTCAGTCATTTCCTGAAATTGTTCTTGTTCTGGTAACTTTGTTTGGGTCTGGCCCCTCTCTCTATATAGTAGTTGCTGCCCTGCTGGATGCTGTCTTGCTGTTGTCTGGTCCGAACTCTTTTGGACCATCTTAATACTAAAGGGTTTGACTCAATCACTTTGGGGGAGGCAGTCATATCATCCATCTGTGCCCCATTAATACTCGGGTATAGTGTGGAAAGGTGGGCACCATTACCAACTAGTGGCCTTGTATAAGCCTCCCCTTTTGGGTAGCATTCTAAGTCTCTTTTAAACTTGGAAAGTTTTCTTTGATAAATTTGTTGACATGAATGGTTGACCTGGTTTAATTACTATAATAATGTTCAAATAATAAATCAGTCATTAGAATGATTCAAAGAATCAAGTTCATCAGAGAGCTGCTCTAACATAATATTGTTATGTTTAATAATAACTTTGTGCAACTCAGAACCAGCTCTGTCAAAAACTGCTACTAAATCTTTGTAATAGTCAGTGCCTGCAGTTACACCATTGGGATTCTTCTTCAAAAAACATAAACCTTTAGGTGTAGCATTAGCTTCACGGTTCTTTTGCAAGTATCTATTGTCTAACTGTAGTTTTTTAAAACATAGCAGCAGTTTTTCAAATAAAAAAAATTGTTGTTGTACAGTACCCTTATTCTTGTCAGAGGATTTACAGGCAAAAGGGAGAGCAATGTGGAAGAAAGATACCCAGACCATTCCAGTTGTAGTAGGAACACAAAATCTAATAAAAAGAACCTACAGTCATACTTAGATATGTTACCAATACATGTAACTCAGTACGAATTGCAGAAGGAGTCAATGCTGTGCACATTGCAGGTGCTGTGAAGAGCACTTTTGGCTACATGAAAGATTGAAACAATTTTATTTCATGAACTTTAATATACCCTGATTTAGGAACGTGGTCCATTCTAGTCATGATACTAGAAACCTAAAAGACTTGGAGAAATTAAACTGAGATAAGAAAGACAGAGGAAAGTGCAAAAATATAAAGAACAAAACCCAGAGATTTTTGAAAAGTATAAAAAATAAAAAAAAAAAAAAAGAAAAGAAAAGAGATCTGGCATGGTGATATTTATGCAAATGAGACAGCCAGACCAATCAATACAAAAAAGCAGCTCCAAAGATATTTGAAAAGAAATACAGGTAAAGGAATCCTGATATAGAGCATTTCACAATACAAATAAATAAATAAATAATAAAGAAAAGGGGCAATGTAGTGAAGAGGATTAATAACGTTGAAGTTTAACACATAGAAACTGAAGTCATGGATTATCTGTGAAGTGAAGTATTTAGTGTAGAAAATCCAGCACAGGCAATGTTGCAGTATGATGTAACAATGAGTCCCCAGATTAAGGAGAAGCAAATGGAGCAGGAAGTATCTGAAGAAGTAGTAGCAACGTGGGACAGAAATCTGATATGGTGCAATATTTATTTTAAGGAGAATGTAAAAGTAATCAATATAAAAAAAATTAATCACCAATGATATTTGAGGAGAAACTTAGAATATGAGAAGGAAAGAAATGTGGAAAAGGCATAAATATTGTGGCAAGTCAGCAATCTGCTGGAGCAATCTGGTGTCAATCAGGTTGTGACACATGAATGGTTAAGGAGAGGTGAACTGAAACCAGAAGGTGAAGGGTTAATAATTATGGCCAAGGACGGTGGATGACATACAGGTTGGTTTATAAAGTCAATCCATTGAACATCTGTGGGAAACACACATGCAGGTTCTCTAATAAAGAACTGGAAACAGTTGCACATCTTGTTGCTTGGTGTGCTATACCCATGACAGAGGCCCTGTGTACTGAAATGCATACTAATATGACAAGACTGTTGCAGTGGGAATTGTACAAACACTACAATATTGAAGTAGGTGAGAAGCATTTGAAACATGAACCACAAAGCATTGTAGAGAATGATGAAGTTTATATCTAGTGGGATCACCCATTATCAACAGTTAAAAAAATACATGAGAAAACCAGTTATAGTAGTCTAGGAAAAGAAGACAAAAGTAGCACTGATCATTCAAATTGCCATACCCACTGATTACAGTGTCTTATGTACTGAGAAACGCAATGCCATAAAATACAAGGATTTTCTGCCAGAAACAAGAGCAATATGGAAGAAAGATTCCAGACAATTCCAGTAGTAGTGGTAGCAAGAGATCTGTTAAAAAGGAATTTACAGTTGTACTTAGATATGCTACCAATACATGTAACTCCGTACAAACTGCAGAAGGAGTCAGCTCTGAGTATGTTGCTGGTGCTGTGAATAGCCCTTTTGGCTAACATAAAAAAACTGAAACAATATTAATTTCATAAAATTTAATCATAACCTGACTTGGAAATGGTGTCCATTCCCATCATGATATTAGAAACCCACAAGATTTGGAAAAAATTAAACCAAGAGAAGAATTTGCTTAAACAAAGGAAACAACTGCTGGTACATACATAGAAATCATACTGGTAGTGATTGATTTCTTGTGAAGAACAGCTATGAGGGAATTCATTTCCAGGGCGTGTACACAGCTACTTCTAACTTTTTAGACTTTACACTCTATGAGGTGTATGGAAATGTATCCTAATACATTTACATTTTGCTGCATGTCCTGGATACATTGCAGGCTTTAGCAAATACTGATTCTTTAAACACATGGGAGCAAATTATAACTGCTGTGATTAAAGATTTTAAATTACATTATGTTCTTGATATCCTAGATGCTTTCTCAGCTCAGCTGCATCATGGGTAGTCATAAGATGATTTGTATGACTCAGAACAAAAACAAATACTGAATCTGTTAGTCTAAACTGCAACAGCTGGTCATGAAATGCTGTTTGTATTACCATTGGATAACACTGCAGCCGCTGTGGTGCAGCAGTTAGCATTGTTGCCTCAGCAAGAGGTTCTCCTGTTCGATTCTCGGCTGGAGCGCCTTCTGTATGGAGTTTGCATGCCCTCCCCACAGTTGAGTGACATTAAAGGCATGCAGGTAGGTGCAAGCGTGAATGGGCATGCCTTTGTTGAAGGTTGTGCATCGGGCTGGCAACTCGGCACCATAAATTCCACTGCCAATCATTAGCGGACCGGAGTTCCGCTGTGGTGACCCCTAACCGGGAAAAGCCGAAGGATCACATTACCACAGATAACATTATTGTAGGCATGCAAAACAAAGCAAAAAAATTACTTCCTTTAAAGAAATTTATAACCAATTTAACTAAGCACTTCTTCCTCTCATAGAAGAGGCTTCATGTGGGGACATAGTGGATGCCCACTTACAGATCCCAATAAAATCAGTCCATCAAAAATATACTCTGTTTTCAGCTGTAACATTTGGTCTAACCACAGCCTACAGAGTATGTGCCAAATGATTAACTCCAGTGTGTGCATATCTGAGGAGACAAAACATAACCAATCCCCATACCCAGATGATTCTTTTATAGTAGCCAAGACAGAGAAATGACTGTTGTAGCATATCATTTTCATAGCTTTCCTTGTGCAGTCTTTGGTGCTAACAGTAAATTCCAAGAAGTAATTCTTGACTTCTTTAACAAGTGAAGGATTGAATGCAGTCTTAGACTTAATACTCATAAAATTATTTCTGACTTTGTGGAAGCAAACTGAGACTGAAAGGGTCTAAACTATTTTCTCCCAACAATAAGCCATAACAGTGTGGTGCTTTTTAAAAGCCCTTGGAATATGCCATCTTGTGTTCTCTTATTTCCTCATGCAAGCTGTGAAATATTTAGAATCAGTGCACGTATTCTCCTGGGACATTCCTACCACGTGTGTGTGTGTGTGTGTGTGTGTGTGTGTGTGTGTGTGTGTGTGTGTGTGTGTGTGTGTGTGTGTGTGTGTGTGTGCGTGCGTGCGTGCGTGCGTGCGCGCGTGCGTGCGTGCGTGTGTGTGTGTGTGTGTGTGCGTGCGTGCGTGCGTGTGTGTGTGTGTGTGTGTGTGTGTGTGTGTGTGTGTGTGAATAAATGATTCCTATATGGGCAGATCTAAGCAACCTGTCTAGTTGTGCCCACACTGCCTCAGATTATGATGCAACAGACTCTTCAGATTTTCTGTTGGGAATTCATGTCAACAATGTGTCAGTTAAGGGCAAAGGTTGCAAAAACAGTCTGCTCGCATCAGCCTGGAGGAAAGGAAAGCAGTTTACATGGCATTAATGTCTTTTCAAGATAAGTTTTTCACAGGCCACATCCATATCAGTATGTAGAACAGAACTGTAATATAATATATAAACACAATACTAATATGATATATAAACAACCAAGGAGATACCAGATCTTTGCAACTCTGAGGAGATATTATGGATATGAAACTTGACTACATAGTACAACCCAACAATATCAACAGTGCCATCTCCTAGATTCACAAAATCATCTCGTTGACTTCTTAAGAAGGATAATAACTCTAGATCATGAATGGAAATGAAAGCTGCAGACTTTTCAAGGCATTTTGCAAATGTAGGACAACCTAGAAGTGGAGTAGTTTGTCACAGACCTTAGTAATTAACTCCAGATCTTTTCCATCTTAATTTCCCATGTGCCACTTTGGAGGTTAGATGCTTTTTCATTTCCAGTGATTCAGACCTTAATTTATGCCTTCTTACCATTTCATCTAATTCAGAGACTACTGCCAAAAGCAAACCAAGATATGGTCAGTCTCATCTTAACACCTATGCCTTGGCTGAGACAGCATTTTTTTCTACTAATGAACCTTTTTTTTTTTTTTTTTTGCTGTTTCTGCTGCATTCTGAGAGTGGCAAAAAAATGAAAAAAATGCTGCATGCAATCTTTTAATTAATAATTAATAAAATTTTCCTTTTCTCTTTTAACTATCCCTCTGGTTCTCCCCCAAACATCCCAAGGAAAGCCAGGAGAGAAATAAAAAAAAAAAAAACACATCTACAAATACAAAAATGAAATAGAGAGACTGATGGACACTGCAGGAATGATAGGAAATGTCAGCATCAGGTATTATGTTGGTGTGACTACATACTGCACATACGCCAGGGAGGTATGCATATGATAAATGGGACCATTCTAGAACAGCAGAGTATAGTTGCAGTGGGTTGGGGATGGCATAATGGTTAAGATGTTACATCACATACTAAATATACAGAGTCTCATGCTCACTAACTGGCTAAACTACTTTCAAGAACAGCTCATAAGGCTCATCTAGTTACTACAGCCTGACACTACATACCAAAGGAGCACAGGGGATAGATGAGGGATCAGATATGATATGTATATATATATATATATATATATATATATATATATATATATATGTGTTGTGTGTGTGTGTACACACACACACACACACACACACACACACACACACACACACACATATATATATATATATATATATATATATATATATATATATATATATATACCCATATAAAAACCCATACAAAAAAACCCACTAGTGCAAAACCAAACAACTAAACACCCCATGCAAAATGCAACACAAAAACACCAACACCCCTACTTAAATATGCTACCCCACCCACCCTATACACTTACTAAGATAGGGATTCATATCCAGACTGTGCTGGTAATTATCCCCACTGTAATGTGCTTAGGTGAATCGTAAAGAGTGAACTTTGCACTGAGTGGTTAGTGTTCTTTTTAAGTGGGGTTTGATTTTTTTTTATATATATATATATATATATATATATATATATATATATATATATATATATATATATATATATATATATATATATATATATATATATATATATATATATATTATATATATATATATATATATATATATATATATATATATATATATATTATATATATATATATATATATATATATATATATATATATATATATATATAATATATATATATATATATAATATATATAATATATATATATATATATATATATATATATATATATATATCTGAGGGAAATGAATGGGTGTTACTTGATCATGATCAAATGAATGGGAAATGGATGGTGGGTCAGAAACAAAATGAATGATCCATAATGAATGAATGTAAATGAATTTTAGAGATTGGCTAATAAATTTGCCCTAATGAAGGAAAATGGGGAAGTGGGGTGGCGAGAAGGTGGAAGAACAAGGAGAAATAAGGTAAGTAGAGGAAAAGAAGGAGGAATGAGAAATAATATTTAACAACTTTAATTAAAGACTAAATGCAGTGTTGTTTCTTTAATCTTTTTTGTTTGTATGGTTTTATCCTATTAATTTTTTTGTTTTTTTTTTTACAGTATGGTACCAAGAAGTGCAGAGGATAAATCCCAAGTTAATTGAAATGCAATAAATAAAAATACATATTATTTCTCATTAGTGTAATAACATTTTTCTATAAATTTGTCATGTGTAACATTAGAGTGTAGAGTCTAATCAAACTACATGCTACTAGCTATAAAAAACTAGGCTCACGCTTCACATAGGATCATCCAGCAGGAACCCAAATTAGATCCATTGGGAAAACAGGCCTATACAACACAAGGGGAAGTACATGATTGATTTGGGGGTGGGAATACACATTTTTAGAAAGCCAAATTTTTTAGCAGCTAAAGCTATATTTAGTCCTAGCACCTAACCCAAGTATAGCTAAGTAGAATAAGATTGAGAAAGAGAACAAGAGCCTTTACTCACAAAAGACAAAGAGAAAAAAGAAGAAAATCACCTTCTTTGGGAGAAGAAAAACAAGTATTCAACAGGTAACAAGGTAAAGAACCAGCAAAACATAAAAAAGACCAAAACAATCAGTATAATTGGTTTGGAAACACAAAAAATATCATTTTTTAAAAAAAGTGGGTTCATCATTGTGTTAAAAGGTGGGGTGCACACTTAATTAGGTCATTGGACTATTAGTCAACATTGATGCACCAAACTTAGAAATTAACATCATTTACATACAAAGGGATTGGGCAGGAAATAGGAACCCAGCATGTAAAGGAGATTACATATTACCCATGAATATTGGATAATTAATAGAGTCAGAATAGTACCATAGTAGGTTGGAGGGGATGTAATAATAAAGTTGTGTAAAAAATTGTAATAGTAAAGGATTAAGTAAGGATTGGTATACCTAAGAAAATGGATGGGGATGTGTTTGTAGGAAAACAGAGGTTGACAATGCAGGAAAAACTACTATCCTAATAATTTGTTTGTACAACAAACTTGGGGATCCCTTCAACAAACACTTTCATTCAATATTTTGAAAGCTACAAATTTGCAACTTGAAAGAATGTGTTCAGAAATGGAAAAAGGGGTCTGGGGATGGGAGTTAAGTGGGAAATTAGTACATAATAGAATATGATGGCAAATGAAATAGATGAAATAACTTTCCTTAAGATTTTTATCATCTCCCTTTGCACCTATTTTTTAGGTGTGCATGAAAAGTGACTCTCATCAAGTGAGAATTTCAACTGGGCAGCATTTGACTAGTGTAATGTCTGTTTAAGAATTCATCATTAATTGTTGCATTAGCTGCTTAATTGGTTAGGAGAGCAATTAAGGGGACTAGGGTTTTTTATTTATAACAGCTCAAAGGGTGGAGATACTCAGGTTTGAGAAAGTCCAAGTTTAAGTGGACGAAAGCACTTACCATTGGGAATTATTTCTTTGGATTTGTTTGGTGATGCTATTTGTGCTGTTATTATATCCACGAGTTCAACTGTGATTACTGGGAACTGTTCCTTGGACTTGTTTGTCTTCTTATATTCAGCTGCTTTTTCTACCATTGGGAATTGGTACTTTGGAGTTGTTTGGTGCTGCTATACTTGGCAGTTACACTCACGAGGTACAACAGTGACTATTTGGAACTATTTCCTTGGTATGATTTAATTACAGCATTTTGCTGCTATGTTGCTGTTATTTTAATATATTTTGGACACTTGAGGGGTGTGCGGTCAATTGGGATGTGCATTTGCAAAGTGTTTAGCTTCAGTTGCAGCTACTGAGCATTGGGAGCAGCTACTTTGAGCTTACAGCACTCCAGTTAATTAACACTTTCACACCATTGCTTTTACTTGTGGACCGAAAGGTCTTACCTCATTGGAACTGTTAGTGTGTTACAAGCTGTGTTCATTTGTTTTTTTATCCTGGTTTTTTTTTTTTATTTTTAAATAAAATCATTTGATTTACAACTAACAAAACATTTATTCAGGCTTACAAAGGTTACCAAACTGGATTATTCCATTTGAAGTGTTTTTTGATCCACCCAACCGCTCTATTCTTGATTCTGTTAGAATATGTGTCTTTGACATGTATGAACCCAGCCTTGAACAGCATTTTACCACAACAGGAAATGATGACACAATGCAAATATGACTTTATTAATGTCAATGATTGACTTAGCTTATGGTGTCATTTTTAAGGGGTTACAATATATATCAAGCTAGGAGGAGATGGTAGACAGTCCTAACTGCTTTAACAGGGATGGTGTGCATGTATCCCTCTCAAAGCTTTTGTATATTGGCTAATAACCTTGTCCACCTCTACACCCCCACATTGCCTTTGTAGACAATATCAGTCCTCAAAAGATTCCAGCATAACAAAACAGAATCTGGATAACATAAAAGTATTGCTTCTCAATGCTAGGAGCCTTAACAAAAAAATAATCCACTCCTCCAAGCACTCCTTATGCTCAAAATCATCATTATAGGCATCATTACAGAGACCTGGTTCAAGACCATTAAGAGCACCCCATCAGTGCAGGGTTTCAATGCCTACCCCACGCTCAAGCACAATGAACTAGATGAAGGCATTAAAGGCAGCAGTGTAGCCATATTTGTAAAAACACATTTCATCCACAGCCTAGTAAGGCAAGATAACAATCTTAAACTCCTGCATATCCAACTCACCATTTACAAGCCCCCTTATCACATAATGACTGACTATAGAATCTATCTATGTCCTTGTAAGCCCATAACTCCTACCTAACTAGTGCAGAGTCCCTATGCTATAAGCCAAATTACATTCTTCTAGGGGACTTCAACTATCCATCCATTAAGTGGGAGATGAATATATCCCTTAACATGTATGCCCAGAAATTTCTGAACTTCCCCATTACAAACCCTCTGGACCAGGAACAATAAAATCCTGGACATGGTGCTTACAAATATAGGACAGTTCTACTCCCTACCAATTGTAACCCCCTCCATGGTCAAATAAAACAACAACTCAGTCACATTCAACTTAAGAGTGAAGCCTGAAGCTTCCTAAATAACTCTGTGTTCAAAGATTATGCTAAGGCTAATGTACTGAAACTGAGTGATGACCTTGTTAAACTCAATAGCCCCTTCCAACTCAATGACCCCCTTTGCTTATGCAGAATCCTTTACCATCAAATTCTGTGCTCATGTGAATAACTGCATAAATGTATCTGTCCCCCTCTAAAGCAAATACAATGCCAGATTCAGAAATAAACCCATATGCTGGGGCCCAAATATGAATAGGCTGTACAATAAAATTAAAAATGCATTGCATGTAAAAATAAATGTAACTCAAAATGCAAAAATAGCTCTTGCTAGATTTAACAGGGAACTCTGGGCCCCAATCAAATCAACCAAGCCCAAATATAAGGAAAAATGCCATTCAGGCAAGAGATAACCTCAAAGTATTCTTTAACTGTGTTACAAATATTAGAAACAATGCCCAACACTGTACAAAGCTAAAAGTAAATTACATCACCTACTCAGACCCAGAAGACGTAGTCAACTAACTAGCAGATAAATTTAGCTCTAACTTCTTCCCCTTTCTCCTCGTACTTCCCCAGATCTCATACCCATATCTTCACATCCTTTCTAAATATTCTATGAAGACATCTGCAAGGCATTAACCAAGACCAAGAATGCTATTTCTATGGGCCTAGATAACATAGGCTGCTTACTGCCTAGCCTGAAATAGGACATATCAAACCTCCTAGAGAGGCTATTCACCGTAGCTTCTAAACAGACTCTGTGCCAGATGAAATGGAGAATAGCAACTGTCATTTCCTTACACAAAGAGTGTGGGGTGTTAGTGGGCCCAGGAAGTTAGTGACCCATAAGTCCAACCAGCCTTATTTGTAAGACTATAGAAAAAGTTGTTAAGTAAACAATACATAAGAACAAAGGAAACCTGCAAACTCTCAACCCAAGCTAGCTCAAATCTGCCAAGGGCAGATTCTTCTTACTTAACCTGGTTGACATTTTTGAGGAGGTTATTGAAATGCATTCAACACCATTCCATGCTCAGGTATTGTTTATCTACAGCCAAAAGATAATCTCTGTGTAACTTGTATAGTAAATTGACTCACAAGTGAAACCCTGGGAAACCTGTCACTAGCAATGTACCCCAGGGTTCAGCCCTTGGGCCACTCCTCTTTGGCATTAACTTCTCAGAGGACTAAGTTACTGTTAAGGGTTTATGGCTAACCAAGATTGTGGATAACTGTAAACTTGGTGCCATAATAAACTCTCCAGAGGACACCAGGTGGACCCTCCAAGAGGGCCTTTCACAAACTGATAACTGGATGTCAAAACCATGGATTAAAAGTATATATAAATACCAAGAAATGTATAACAGTATTCTTCATCAAGTAAGGCTTCCCTTTTTATTGACAAGATACCCCTGCAAATTGATCCAGTAATGACTAGAAACATATGTAGGCAATGAAGTGTCCTTCAGTCTCTATGCATCCACAATTGTAAGAAAGTGATTTTTCACTGCAGAGCTTATTATTAAAGGTAAAGCACCCAAGTCCAGGGGTGTAATCATTCCACTGTATTCCACACTCATCAGGCTGATCATAATGCCCCTTTGGTATTTACTGGTCTAAACACTTGACACAACTTGAATGTCCACATAGCTTTTTTATTAAGATAATCAAGGTCTAAATTGTAAAAACTATGCAGATCATCTTAAAGCCTTGCCCCTCTTCTCAGTCTCATACAGGCAACTGAGGGGATGATCTCTGCCTCATGTATAGAGCCTCACCAGTCCTATCTTGTCCAACCTACTGCAGTTCACAGGTCCAGTGGGACCACAAACACAAGCTCAAGAGATTTAAATCTATTTTGTAATATAAATGGAATATGTTCAAGGGATAGATATGTATCACAGGGAATACCACTTCTTTGGAATCACATTTCTCCTCACATGAAGAAAAAAAAAGCATTTTTAAACTATTCAAATGTAATCTGTATGAATGAATAGGTAACTGCAAATTGAATTTTTACATCTGTGTTGAGGCATGCTTTTCTATCCCTTTAAATTGTGTCATAACCAACATAGCTGACAATTATTCTTTTACAACGATACTCCTAAAAGAACTTAGTGTAGTTTATTTTGTTGTAAAAGTTGCAGTTATCAAAATGTTGTATACACGTATATCAAGACTTGACTACATCATTCAAAGGTTACATATTTGATGAATGTACCAAATTTACGAAGCTTCTTTTTACATGGCAGCTCTTAGTGGACTTCCAAGTAGACTGCCAAATAAAAGCAATAGTATTATTACAATTATATATTATTACAATTACTATATACATAAAGTACAGTTAATTTAACCAGCTTGGTGTAGCTGTCAAAATGTGAAAAACATTATTTCAAAGGCAACTTACTGCATCTTAAATAAGGTTTGCTTGTAGGCGAACAACTGAAACACTGAAAAGGGTTTTAACTTAATATTATAAAGATGAAACTAGGAAATGTATAGTAATATAATAACAGCAGATGTAAGAGCATCAACATATAAACATAGCATGGATCTAGATTAAGCTTTTCAAACAGAAAGCCTCACTGATAAAAAAATCAATGGCATAAATATTGTCTTACTTGTACAGAGTGAACTTGGATAGCATTAGAATACTATTTGAGATTTCTTTATGTGTAGAAAATAATTTGCCCATGATATATATAGCAAAGAAGAAATTGCTTAATGCCCCACAGAGTATCTTCCCTATAATATTACCTAAAATTGGTAGATTTTGTCAGCAATGCTCTAGCATTCTCCAAGACGTTGGTAAAAAGGAAGATTCACATCTTCTGGAAATGGATTTTCTTTATAATTTGCAATTGCCAGTGTGACACCCGTGCACTGTCCCAGTAATCAAGGAGCCTTAATCCTCACCACTAACACCAGGGAGGGATGTGCACATTGGGAGGATAACAAGTACACACAAAGTAAAGTACAATTTCCCTTAAGAGCACACAGAGATACCAGTCAGTCTGGGGCAGGTTTCTCTCTCTTTACAGATCCCCAGCAAGACTCCCCACTGGCACAGCTATAGAGTGGAGCCTTAGCCAGGGTTCCAAGCCAAGTCCTTCCAGCACTCTCTCTGTCCAACCAGTGCTTTGTGTCCCTCCCCAAGTAGCTGACACACACAAACACACACACACACACACACACACACACACACACACACACACACACACACACACACACACACACATACACATATTTTTAGATTTGATTTATATACAAACACACACCTGGGGAAGGCTGGCATGGGTTTACTAGCTATTTCCCCTTCTGCCCAGACCATAAGGTAGTTAGCATTGCCACCAGAACCCCTGCTTATTAGCTACTATGAGCCCCTTCCCAAAGGGTGACCAATTCCACTTTGTAATGTTACTGTTATCCAAAACAGTAAGTGTGACCATGGCTAAGGCTATTTAGGAGTGGCCTATACAGTGTCACCAAATGCATGCAAGTATGCTAAGATCTTAAATATCTCTACACAAAATCAGCCACAATTAAAAGTTTTAATATATATTTAATAATTAATAAAAGCCCAAGACAATACTCTTTAACTCAGCACAGTGACAATAGAGATTAGAATCACAGGAAATACTTTAAAAAATATTGTAGGACAGTCACACATAAATACAGAAAACATTTAGACTGATCTGACTATTCTTCTATCTATCTCTAAGAGAGCAACTATGATCTAGATCTTACTTACAGAGCAAGGCAAAGTGCTGGTGAGTTGTTAACAGGTCCAGAAAAAAATACAAAATGCACTCTTTCTCTCTGGGATAGTTCTTAAGTTAATAATACACATTACTGCTGGGTAAGCTAGATGACATCAGTACTTGACACTTGAATCTAGTTCCCAGGCTAAACAGATACCAACATAATTTAACATGTCTCTATGAAAAATACTTATCCCTTAGAAGCTGACAATTCTGTCTTAGAAGCTTGCCAGAAACTGGAAGTAGTAAAACAGTTACCTTGGAAACCTGTAATTACCTCTCTTTCAAACAACAGAAAGAATTTCCAGTTGCAGACATCCTGTCTTCTAGTTCTGGTAAACACGCTTGTAAATTCTTTATTTATTTTCTCAGAGTTTGCAAGTTAACTCTGTATATTCCAACTTTTACTATGAAACATTGCATTTGCATTGGTATATAATTTATACACATTTCTGCTCTTTTCCAGCAGGGTGCACTGTGGTTACAATCTTGAAGCTCAGTACAGAACATATAGTTTTCTTACATTTTTAAAGCAAGCATACAAATCATATTACTATTCACAAATGACATAGAATTATTTACAAAATTATATCTAGCTGGCCTGGCAGTGTCACAGCCAGCACCAGAGTTCTCTCCAAAACTCCCACAACCTCCTCTTCGGTTTATAGGTAAATACTAGACTATCAGTCTGTAGACTATTACAAGTCTAATAACCAGAATTCGGACTCAAACCCTGTACATTCTATTGGGAGAGGTTAACACCTTAACCATTACACCATCATTCATCGTATTTAGGCAATGGAGCCATCGTATAGGTAATTGTAAAAGCAGATGTATCTGTTAGATTTCTTCAACTGACTCCCAAAACGGCTTTTAACTGAAGCCGGATCAGAAAATAATGGTGCCACAGCTCTGCCTCCATATCAGGGTATGGTAAAGCAAATTCAGGGGATTTTAGCGAAAGGCTAACCAATTAGGAGGAGGTGTTTGAGGCTATGAGTAGATATTTCCATGAAAAAATGTAATAATCAATACATAAATAAATCATAGAGGATTTGAATAATCTCACAGATGCCAAAACTGGGTTTCTCTCGAATTTCTGTGACTATAATTGTGATCTTTAAAACAGCTTAACTAAAGCTGTAAATGTGAACAAAATATGAATTAAGTCCAAATTTGTATTTCAAGATATAACCCTATACCTAGGTACAGCCATCTTTGAGGTAGCAGTTCATAGTATGTGCAGTGCAGAGGGTAACTCCTCTCCATGCAAAAATATCTAAAAGCATAACAACAAGTTTTTGAATTCTCTATTTTTGTTTGGATTTCGGTTTATTGTTCAAAGTGTCAACACTCCCCAGGGTGAGGTCTCAGCCTTCTGATCGACAGCGTCTAAAACCTCATCTTGCTGTCTAGTATTAGCAAGCATCACTACTAATTTCTTAACAAAACAGGACCAGCTTTCTTGGCCTGGTTCCATCGACAGATCACAAAAGAAATTGTTAAGTCCTAGAAATGTATTTGTCCTGCATAATTTCTCCAGAGTGAATCTTTACATTATAGTGTATCAGTAACTTTGCTGAAATGCAGTGATGCTGTCGTTAATATTTAATTATTAAATTATTAACTAATTAATAAACATAATAGCCCACGTTTTGCTGAAAATGCTAAATCCACATGGCCCCATTAAGTTGCAAATGTCCACCTCATATTCTACTGGGCAATAAATATGTTGTGGATCAGATGCTAACAAGGGCCTGCAGCCACAGTTAAAAAAAAAGACCTTGTCATGGAATGCATTAAGGTCCTTGGTGAATCTCTTCACTGTAGTATAGGTAAGTATTAACTTACAATGAATTAATAAATAAATGAACCACGTAATGCAGGAGTATATGTACTACAGGGGATCAAAACCCGGGGCCGTTTAACTGCTGTTGTAAGTTACATATTGAACATCGTATTATTGAAATCAGTATCTTGAGAAACCCTGTCTGAAATATAAAAATGTATTATAGAAAAATGTGCGGTAAAAAAGCACCGAGTAAAAATTTTAACGCATTTAAAGTCTGATACGCTGAGTGTCGCTGTTGGCCAACACTAGAACTAAAATTTAGGGATGAACGTCAGCCATTTCCTGGCAGCTTTATTGAACTTTACCGTGGAAGAAGCAGACACATATGGAAAGGCACGGCAAACAAGAAAGGTATTCAGAGCTACAGATTTCAGTAAATTAACGCCCCAGTATCATATGGTTGGAGTGATTTCTACGAAAACGGGGACGAGCTGCTACCGAGAAAAAAAAAAAAAACAGATTCCGGAATGGGTACCCTTTACTGGATCTGGGCAAAGCAGTATGTATGCATACTACACATATTCATCCTTTGTACTGCAAGTGCATTGAATCTGCAATATTCTGTCTACGAGGAGCAAGAAAAGGGCTTTGCTGTTTCAAATATTGGGAATGATCTGAGACTAAACCCTCAAACCCTTTCAGATCGAAGGGCACGTCTTGTTTTCGATGGCGGAATTGAATATTTCCAAATAAATATAAATACCGGGATGCTGTTAGTAAAGGAAAACATTGACAGAGATGAAGTATGTGGGCAGACTAGTCCGTGTACTTTATCTTTCCAGGTTATTATGGAGCGTCCTTTGCAGCTTTATGGTACTGAAGTTGAAATTTTAGATTTAAATGACAATCCACCAAAATTCCAGAAAAAGGTATACGTTCTAGAAATACCAGAGTTTACTACCCTAGGAACCAGATTCCCCCTAGAAAAGGCACACGATTTAGACGTGGGGATCAATGCGGTCCAGGACTATCAGATGACCCAGTCGGAGTATTTTCAGTTGAGTACCCAAACTGGAACTGATGATAATAAATATGCTGAACTTGTGCTACTGAAACAGCTGGATTATGAAAAGACAGATAGAATAATTTTACATCTGATCGCCAGAGATGGTGGTAATCCTCAGAGAACTGGGACAGCAGAAGTGCACATTACTGTTTTAGATGCGAATGATAATTATCCTGTATTTAATCAGACAGTTTACAGAGTTAGACTTTTGGAAAACAGTGCAAAAGATTTTGGGGCTCTTAAAGTCACAGCCACAGATTTAGATAAAGGATTATATGGTGAAATTATGTACTCTTTCAGACAGATTTCAGAATCAGACTCTAAAATCTTTAACTTAAATAAGCGCACAGGTGAAATAACGGTTGTTAAAACACTTGATTATGAAGAAAGTAAATTTCATGAAATAGAAGTGCAAGCCAAAGATGGTGGTGGATTAACAGCTCAATGTAAAATTGTTTTTGAGATAATTGACGTAAATGACAATGCTCCTGAAATCACTGCAACATCCATTACTAGTCCTATAGCAGAAAACTCCTCACCTGAAACAGTGATAGCTCTTCTGAGCGTCAGAGACCGTGATGACAGAGAAAATGGGAAAGTGTATTGTTCCATTATAGACCATCATCCTTTTAAATTAATCCCATCTTTGAAAAACTTCTACCAGCTGATGACAAGCAAGCAGCTTGACCGGGAAGAAAGCTCTGAATACAATATTAGTATAGTAGCAGTGGATGGTGGGTCACCTCCATTATCTTCCACAATAGTCATTCATCTGCAGGTATCTGATATCAACGACAATCCACCTGTATTTAACCAAGCATCCTATGCAATATACACAAAAGAGAATAATAACCCTGGGTCTCTGATTGGATCAGTGAAGGCATTTGACAGGGACTCTGACCAGAATGCTCAAATTGTTTACTCCGTTGCTGAAAACCAGGTTCTTGGTTTGTTAATGTCGAGTTTAATTTCAATTAACTCGGATACAGGTGACATCTATGCAGTGCGGTCATTTGACTATGAAAAGATTAATCATTTCCAGTTTTCAGTAAAAGCTCGGGACTCTGGATCTCCTTTACTTAACTGCAGCACTGTTGTAAATGTATTTATTTTAGATCAGAACGACAATGCCCCCCAAATACTGCATCCTTTGCAAAACAGAAATGACCTGCCATCTGAAATAGTACCAGTTGCCGCAGATGCGGGTCATATTGTTACTAAACTAGTAGCTGTTGATGCTGATTCTGGCCAGAACGCATGGCTGTCCTTTCAGCTACTCAAGGCCACCGATCCTAGTCTTTTCACGGTGGGAGTTCATACTGGGGAGATAAGAACAGCAAGGCAAACTACAGCCAAAGATGGCAACACACACAGACTGATTGTAGTTGTTAAAGACAATGGACAACCGCAGTTATCCTCAACTGCTTCACTAAATATATTAGTAGCTGAACACTTCTCAGGTACTTATTTGAAAAATGCTGACGTGGAAAACTTGGAGGACTATGATCAAAAGTTAACAGTTTACTTAATTATTTCTTTGTCTGTTATTTCTTTCTTGTTCTTTGCATCCTTATTGGTGCTGCTGTCAATCAAGGTATATCGATTTTATAGCAGCAAGCACTCTGTTGCCTCTGGGTTGAATTTATGTACCTCTAAAGTTATATCATTTCCTGCTGGTTATTTAGACTGCAGAGGTGAAGAATCTCTACCACAACATTATTTTGCTGGGGCTTGTCCAACCACCGAATCACAAAATTCTGGACAGCGTTGTTCTCTGCCTTTTAACCAACATAGTTCCATAACACGGGAGGAAAATCGGTTATCCAACGTACTTGTTGATACTAGCAGTAAACAGGAGGTGAGTAGTATTTATGCTTTTCTGCTGCCGTTGATTGCTAAGTTTTAATATTGTACAACGTTTTGTCACACTGCATGTTGTTTTAAAATATGTCTCTTCAGAATTAGAAGTCGAAACATTATACTTTTTGGGGAGAAACCTGGTTGTACAGATTGAATTCTAATACTCATTTCTTAAGCTAAACAAACATCGTGCTGTCTACTCTAAGGGCTCTGTATCTTAAAACATTTATATATGTCACTAGTTTTTTTTTTTGGGAGAGCGCTCAGTAATGAGTTATAGGGAGCGCAATGACTGCAGCTTAGGGTTTCTTTCCTTTCATCTCTATGTAACACCCACAGCCATGTGACTTATAACTATTGCAGCAGCTGTATACCTACACATTCTGTTTACTTCTTTGAACACAATGTGTTCTCCTGGATTTATATATAGTTATGTTGTAGCTTCATATTATAAAATCAGTTAAAGATCAATTGCAAAGTGTTTTTTTATCATTTCTTCTTGTTATAGTTATGCCCTCAGTTTGTGAATTGGGCTTTCTTATTCTAAAATGCATAGGTTTTACTTTAGTTACTTCGGTGGACCTATGTTTATTATGTTTAGCAAATTGGTGTTTGTTTATTGCATCCTGAGCTACTGATCAATTTCGTCCTGATTCCATGTTATTCGGTCTCCCCTTCCGATGATGTATTGGGGGGGGGGGGGTTCTGCACTGGGTTGGCATGTTTTTTGTAGTCTGCAGCAGTTTTTATTACAAAGTAAACAGATGTGTTCAGCTGAATATGGAAAAATAAAGAGGAAGTCACCAGTCACCTGGTCATTGATTAGAGGGAAAGCAGGTAAATCTAACATTGTTCATTTTGACATTTGTATTACTGAAAATGTTGAGAACTTCAATGATATTAAGCAGTTTTAATATTTTTAAAAGCTAGGTTAATTAAAACATTATGAATGTTGGGATGTTTAAATTATCTGCCTCTAAAAAAAAAGTGCCACTGGGTTACAGTTATGTCTTCACTTTATTTTCAAAATTTTAAACATGTTGGAGCTCTTACGTATTTGGTGAAAGAAAATTATTCTAAGCAGTTTGTTAGACTTTATAATTACGTAATATAAGTAGAAATCAGGTAGGAAGCCATAAGCTATACCACCTTTTTTGGTTCAATTAATTTATTACATGAGATGCAAAAAGATTTTAGGTGACCAGATAAATTTACTTTGGGAGGAATTGAGGATATTAAAAACTTTTGGGGGGCTTTTGTGAAAAGAATTTAACATGTAAAATAAACTGGGAAAATATTCATTCTGAGTATAGCAAATGTGAAGAGAAATGAAAACTTCAAATTAAACCATCTGTTAGAATCACCTTGACCTTGGAATTTACAAATGTTAGTGGTCTGTAGTAATAATGTTAGTCACAGATATGATGATCATAATATTATTTTTTCTATACATTTGTTATTCAGTGTTTCAGAATTGTGGCTTTTGTTTGCTGTTTATCTGTCAGAATTGCCTTTAGATACAGTTGAATATAGATAACATATTGAACTTTTCTGTCTTGATTATTCTTTAATAGTCAGCTGTTTCCCCATTTATTTAATAGTTAAGCATGTACACTGTTGCAGTAGTATAACTTTCTTCTCTATTATTTTCTTGTCTAATGATGCCCTTTATGAAGACTGGGTGAAGATGGGTGAAGGCTGCCAGCCTAGCCAGATAGAATTTTGGAGATAATTTCGTCATCTGTAAATATTAAAGTAAACCACAGGCTGTTGTGTTAAATGGTAAAAATAGTGTTACATGTGGAACAGGAAAATAATGTAACAACAGTGCACTCTACTGACCAAGTAAAGCATGTTGTGACCCTTTGATGTTAAAACACGGAACCAGAAAGTCTAGAGTGAGGCATCCTGCCTATTGTTTTAAGGCCTGAGTTAATGGCCGGAATTTGCATGTATAAATGTCCTTTGTTGCTCTGGTTTCTGCCCAGAGGTGAAGAATGTAAATGTAGTTTCTGTTAACCTGGGAACCCAGGGAAGTGGAAAGAATGATATAATGTGTGAACCAGGAATGTAATTAAAAAAAAAAGAGAGAATCAGAGAGCATTAAGCATTTTTGTCTTGACCATCCAACTCACCATAACTGTCTTTCTCTATATGTAAGTTTATCTTAGATTTGTGTTTTCTCTTAGAAATAGCAAGAAACTAGAAATATTAGTGTTTTTCTGTGATGTTAGAACTGTACTACTGAATTATTTTAATTATTTCTCTGTGATCTCTGAACTCTTGACTAGCACTGTGAAGTAAAAAGTATTGTCTTGTGTTTTGACTATTTGTTATTAAACATTCTTAAACCCCATTCAACTGTGGCTGTTTTTGTAGAAATAATTTAAGCCCTTTAGAGTACTTGCATGCCTTTGGTAAAATGGTACAAAGCCACTCCAATAGCTTTAGCCCTGGGCTATACTACCAATTGGATAATAATATTGCACAGTAATAATTGGACACCCTTTTAAGGGCCTTTGAGTAGCTGATAAATATTAGTGGGTGTTGGCAGCTGGTACTACCATATAATCTGGGAAAAAAGGGGCACAGCTGAAAAACATGTGTTAGCCTTTCCCAGGAGTGTCTGTGTGGTTGTATAAACTCTTCTCAAAGTGTTTGAGTATGTGTGTGTGTGTGTGTGTGTGTGTGTGTGTGTGTGTGTGTGTGTGTGTGTGTGTGTGTGTGTGTCTGTGTGTGTCAGCTACCTGGGCAGGGACATGAAGCACTGGTTGGACAGAGAGGGTGCTGGAGGTTTTAGCTTGCCCACTAGGCTGAGATCTGGACCCTATAGCTGTGCCAGTGAGGAGTCTTATTGGGGACCTGGAGAGCGATGGAGTGACCAGCCATGAACTGACTGTGATCTCTGTGTGCTCTTAAGGGAAATTGCACTTTACTGTGTGTATTTGTTATCCTTTCCTCCTATATGAGATGCCCCTCACTGGTGTTAGTGGTGAGATTGAGGCTTCTTGATTGCTGGGCCAGGGCACGGGAGTCACACTCTTTTTCAGGGAAAAAACACATTTTGAAATTTCTTCAGCAATACCATCATGAGAGAGATTCCATTACTTATAGGATCATAACAGATTACTTGGATGTCGACCCAGAGGTCATTTTAAGCCTAGTCGTTTCAACCCAATGTAATACCATAGACTAGTCAATACCTAAGATGTTGTGCTCCCCCAAGCACTACACTTGCTTCTGTTTTTTTTTTTTTTTTTTTTTTTTAGTTTAGCCCAACTAATGTCTTGGTCTCACCCCTTCTTCTATCCATAATATTTGACAGAAATTTGTTTTTCAGACCAACGCATATTCTGCCATCCCATTCCTTACAAGTTTTCCTAGAAGGTGTCTCTTTCCTGTATAAATCACATATTTTAATTTGTGATATGATAGCACTGTATCTCCTGTTGCAACACTTTTCACATGGTTAAAATTAAGCTTTTTTCTGTGCATTCCAAGGCACAGCTGGGCCAATTCTTACACACTCTTAGGTTCTTTACGCACCTTCCTTTTTCATAGTACAACAGCATAGGACTCAAACTCATGGAAAAAACTCTCCTTTTCATTCACAGAATGTGTAATTTGTGGTGTTTTTTGGAGTTGATTTATTTCCTGTAATAGAAAAAAAAACAACTGTATTTAATTAAATAAGCAGTGCATCAAAATGTGTACTGTGAAGTAAGACTCTGTTTCTAAATTACTTGTCTGAGGATTAAATGTAGAAAAAAATGCACCTGTGATTCCATTCAACAGTGGATGCAAAACACAGGATAAAAAGCTAATCTATCATTTTAAGACTAATGGTAGGAGAACTTGGTATAATTCCTTTTGAAGTAAAGAAATACTGAATATCTACTTAAAATGTAGTGGAACATGTAAAAATGGAGCATGGATTCATATCAGAAGGATCTTATTGGATGATATTACCATTTTTTGACCAGATAAGCAATATAGTGGACCAGAGATTGCTAGTGGTTGCAGATTAGTTAGACATTTTAAGATAACTGACACTGTACCATTCAGAAGATTAGTCATCTAAGTACCTATCTTTAAAATAGTAACAGTATTGAAAAACACTGTGTGGACAATGAAACACATGAGGTAAACTACATTTTCCAAGAATAAGAATAGACAATTACAGAAAACCAAAGCAATCATTTCTGGGGCCTGTCAAGGTAATTTTTACACTGATGTTGTGGAAGATCTTGAGGGAAATATGTTTTTTTGCAGGTGAGAGAAATATATGCAACACAGCAGAAATACAAAATGGTTAGGAAGCATAGGAAGAGACTAAATAAGCTTGCAGAAATGGTCTGCACTTTTTAACAGCTGAAATTTAACATAAAGAAATGCAGAATTCTGTACCTGGATAAAAAAAAGCAAGGAAAACTGTTTGCAACTGAAAGAATAAAAAAGAAGCACAGGAAGTAAAGGTTTTAATAGACTTGGGGAAGGTCATATCAGAATGCAGCAAAAGGAAAACAAAGTTATCCCTTTCTGCTAATAGCTAGTAAAGCCCAGTTAAAATGATGGCTAATAGTTATGGAGACCTCACTTTTGCAAAGAGTTAGACAGTCTAGTGACAAAATGTGGCAAAATATATACAAGAAGCCTTATAAAACAATATAGAGTCTTGATTTAAAGAAGAAAATGGACAATGATGGAATTTTGTAAGTACCTCAGAGGAATCATAAGGTCCAAGAGACAACAACCTTTTAAACACATATTTGTATTAGAGCAACAGTATGGAATTTGAAAATACAGAGTAAATAGCATAGAAAAGTTTGAATATCTGTTTTGTCATGTGCATTGTAGTGAATGATTGGAATAGCCTTGTTGTAGGTATTGTGGAGTTGTGCTAGTAGAAGATTTAAATGTGCAAATCTAACAGAAGGCAATTATGAGCACCAAGAAGCAATACTGTAGGATTTACATTATCTCCACAATGCTTTGCATTAGGATGTCTAGCTGGATGAAACAGTCCCTTGTAGCTATGTACGTTTGCTTTTTTTAGATTGCTACTATTACTGTGGAAACAATTACTGCTATCTCTTTAAAGTGCTGGTCTCTTTGTTATTTATTTTTTCTTGCAGTTTGTTGTTTTGTGCAAATTTCCATTAAGAAAGTCTGTATATGGAAGTATTTGTTTCAGCTCACATTCTTTGGCAAGAAAGCATTACCTATGCTTGGATCTGTGGGAAATCAGCTCTACAGTTTGTCTTGTTTCATCTTCATATCTTGGGGCACTATGTGAAGCTACAAGGTAGACTTAAAGGATGTAAAGATAGATGCAAAGATAAACTCAAGAGACTTTTCATACATATGCCTGTATGCAAATACAGCAGTGGTAAATGTAACCAACACTCATGTCATACAGTAAAATATATATTACAATGTTGAAAGACCACCAATGCATCAACAAGTATAGCTTTTGTGGGGGACAAAGAACCTGAATGGTTTTAACTAGTTTCTTCTATACTCAAAAATAGTCTGATGACTAGTTAGCAAACCTATACAAATGTGTTTAAAACTCAATTGCTTAAACAGAAACATTCCAGTACACATTACAATTTAATCCAAATGGATGTAGATTGCATTTAAAAATATATATTTGCTTATAATGCAAAACATATTCATATCCTCAACCTACCCACTGTTTCTAACTTGTTCTAATGTCCAAAATGAAAATCCTGTAACTATGTTGTACTTCTAAAAATGCTTGAGAACTGGAATATCCATGTTTTTGTTTAAAAGATCATTTAAATGTTCAGGAATTCTAACAGTTAACCTTGCACTTTCTTGCTCCAATGTATAGCTAATTGCAAGCATTTTATATTATAAATAGCATTCCCTGTGGCATATCAACAATTTTTGTTTTATCTAATAATCTTTCCAAGAAATAATTCATAAAGTACTACATATCATATATTTACATTTCCCAGAAAAATGCATTGCATACTACACATAATTTATTAACTGACATTACAGAATTACAAAGAAAATTACCTCCAAAAATGTGGATCTGAAAACTACTTCCATGACGACATACAACTCCAGGTTGTGAAGGAAACAATTATTTTACCTCAGAATCAGCAATAATAATCTATCAATGCATCAACAAAATATATTTTGTCATACTTGTCATATAGCTATCCACTTCATAGATTCTGATAAGTAACCTTGCCATAGTTTCCTGAAATCTTATTAAAATTACTTGTGTCACATGAACATAAATTGTCCAAGTTAATCTGTTGACTGGAGTCTAGTGAAAGGATAAGGTGTATACGATGGTTATTGCTTCTGTGTAAAAATTCTGTGAAACATTCTTTTAATGAATTCTCCTACTATTACCACAAGCACTGCAAATCTAAAAACAAAATCTATACCATATTTAATCTGATAATTGAATTTCAGGTCAAAGCTGCTTTTATTAAGATATTGTTAAAATGTATCTGTTTTATATCACTACAAAAAATAACTAATGGTTAATCAGTTGAACAATA
This sequence comes from Protopterus annectens, assembly GCF_019279795.1. Taxonomy (NCBI): domain Eukaryota; kingdom Metazoa; phylum Chordata; order Ceratodontiformes; family Protopteridae; genus Protopterus; species Protopterus annectens. The sequence continues at coordinate 1,094,395,452 of NC_056733.1, forward strand.
ATATTAGACAATCTGAGCTCCCTGTGCTTGAAAGTTATAAACATCTTCATTCTCAAAAATAGCTCTAAATTAGTTGGCATTAATTGGAGCATAAATAGCTCCCATTAGTAGTGTATTTTATTTTTTGCAAAAATATTGATAAATGAATAAAAAGTAGTCATGGGTGGTTAGAAATTCAAGTAGTTCACAAACTACATCAGCCATTATTGCTAAATAACATCTAGGCAATCCTTAAGATCATGTGTGTGTATATATATATATATATATATATATATATATATATATATATATATATATATATATATATATCGAGTGAGAGAGTGAGGAAGAGAGATATACACATATACTGGACACATCTAATGATAAAAAATAGTCATTTTCTCAAGTCTATTCTATTTTTCCTACTTAATTTGACATTGCCTATAATGGTTGAGGATAGTGTAAAGTACATAACAGTGTAAATTTTTGTACAGAATATTATAATGCTTCAAGAAAGTTCTGTATACCTTAACTGACAAGGAATTCTAGAGATTGCTAAAATCTTTTATGTATTTTGCAATATCAAAAATCTTATTAGACTTGATCCCCAACAGTTTGGCTTTTTGAAAGGTGCATCCTGTCTGTTCAACATGATAATCTTCTTCAAAAGGTTTATAGATAGTGTAGATAGTGGACATGCAGCACATCTGGCATACATACATGAATACATACATACAAATGTTTCAAGCATGGGCATTAATGCCCTTCTAGCTTGCCAATATACCAAAACACTTGTTCCCATAATAAATGTCCAGGCTGTTCTTAAAAATATTTAAACTAGTACTTGCTTTAATGTAATTTGGTAGTCTGTTCCAAGCATCAGCTACTCTGTCAGAGAACCAATTAGTACACTTCTCATTCCTATAGAATCTTCTACATAGGTTATCTGATGATTCTCTAGTACTTTTTGATAACCCCAAACATTCCCAGAGGTAGTTGTCAGTAAATACCCTATTATACCTGAATAATATCTCCTCTTAAATATCTATAAGAGACACTGTACAAGTTCAGATATTTTAGTCTTTCATAATAACTTAGATTTTCATATCCATGGATGTCTTTGGTATATTTCCACCGTGCTCTTATCAGTTTATTCATGCTTGTTTTCCTATAGGGTTTCCATATTGTAATTCCATACTTAAGTTTGGGTCTAATGTAACTAATAAAGAATGACATCATTATGTTTGAGTTCCTAGACTTTATAAATCTTTTTATACAACCTATAGTTCTATAACTATCATTAGCCATTTGGTTGATATGATTAGAAAACCTCATAGCTGTATATACCCATAAACCCAGATCCTTAAATGAGTCTACAGTTTTAATCACTTTGTGCTGTATTAAATATTCACCTTTCAGTTTATGTCTCCCAAATCTCATATGCTTAGTTTTTGATGTATTTATCAAAATATTATTCTCCTGTGCCCAAATGGTCCGTTTAGTCAAATTATTTTGCAGACATGCCTTATCTGTAGCACTTGTAATCAGTTTACCCAATTTCAGGTCATCGGCATATAGACTGTAGAACACCTCAGATGAAAAAATAAGGTCTGAAAGATACAATCTAAACAAGTAAGGGCCTAGCACAGAGCCCTGTGGGACACCTTGACTGTAACCAAGGATTTTACCTGTCCAGTTGGTGTGTGATACTTGCCATGTCCTATTTGTAAGCCATGCTGCTATCCATCTTATCAACAGTACATCAATACCTAGTTGTACTAATTTATTGATTAGTGTATGACCCTGTCAAATACTGAAGTTAAATCTATATAAATCACATCACAGCACAATTTTTCATTCATAGTTGTTATTATATTGTTATAAAATGGTTTACTATCAAATGACTGAAAATCAAAAGACTGAATCCCAAATAACTGAAAATTCAAAATATTGAATACATTTTTAATCCAAGGGGCAAGCCCCTCGCTTCCTTCATGTGGGGGGGGGGGCTGCACCCCCCACACTCCCTGCTAAATATATATACCAACTCCAAGATTGCACAACAGTGGAGAAGGGGCAAATTCCATCATTCAATATTTTGAATGTTCAGTCTTTTTGGAATTCAGTCTTTTGGTTTTCAGTCATTTGATAGTAAACCTTATAGAACATCATGTTACAGGTGGTAATAGATCTATTTTCAACATATGCATACTGATATATGGTTTCAAGTCCCAACCTATCCAGTTCTGACAATAACTTATTCAGTATTACCTTCCCATTATTTTTCCACAACATGAAAGTAGACTTAAGGGTCTATATGATTCTGGGTTTGTTACTCCCCTTTCCCTTAAAGACAGGTTTAATAAGTGCATGTCTCCAATCTTGATGAATCTCCCCATATTTATATGACCTAGTGAATAATAGATGTAATGGCAGTATAAGTTCTTGCTTAAGTGTTCTCAGGTCATTGTTACTTATTCTGTCTCCTCCCTACACTTTGTTTGGATCCAGTTTGCACAGTTCTTTTTTAATCTAATCTAATCTGATTCCAGTATCTGGGGTTACCTGGATGTCACTAGGACAACTTACCACCCCTTTTGTGCAGCCAAACTGTTTTGCATAAGATTTTGTAAATATATCTATAATCTGTTGTGTCTGAGAATAAATTTTAGAATCTGCACACAGTTTATCAATTTGTGTATCTTTACTCCTTCCACATCTTATGTATCTATAAAAAGGTTTCCTATTATACTCAATATCTTTATATACATTTTCTTCAAAATTTTCTTGATCTTGTCTAACACTATGCTTAATTTGTTTGTCCAGGTTGTTTATTTCAGTTTTCAAAGTTGTAGTTTAGCCTCTCTTCCATTTCTTATATTTTGTCTTTCACCTTAATCAGGTATCTTGTACTTATGGAAATATACCCCCTGATGTTGCATGCCTAGATCCTGATGTTAAACATTTTTTTTTATGTTTTGCACTCAAACAATTTCTCTTTCAAAACTTTCCACATTCCATCTGCAGTTTTTCCACTGAACACCTCACTCCAGTTAGTTTTATATAGTAACTGTTTTGCTTCCCTATAATCTGTAATTAACCTTCTGTGCATTGGCTTAGATTTCAGTTTGGAAGAATTATCTAGCAACAAATTAACCTTAATAACCCCATGATCATTGTGCATCAATGGTGGTAAAACTTGACTTGAAGTTATAGTAATTTCTTTGGGAATACAAACAATATCTAGTATATTCCATCCCCGGGTAGGTTTTTTTACATTCTGAAGCATTTGTTGTTCCTGAATATACTCTGTGAATAATTTCTTTACTAATGTTGAATCAATATTACTCAAGTCTGTTTCTGGTATATTTAAGTCCTCAGCTAATATTATTCTTCCCTCTTGTGTTTCATGTAAAAAATGTATGAATTCCTCTAGATCATCTGCACTTGAATTTGGTGGTCTATACACTCCAACAATTGTTATATATTCCGGGGTTATCTTTACTGTCACAGTTACATAGTCTATAGTTTTGGTGTTATCATTGAACATGTAATAATCACAGGTCTCACAGCTATCTTTAATCCTTATCATAACACCTCCACCTGATTTTTTGTTAGAATGTCTGTTACATTAAAAACATTTATACCCTGTCCGAATTGGTTTCCAGTCATTGTTTTTTAACCATGTGCAAACAATAACAACATCAGTCTTGTGGGACCGTAGCTAATTTTCTAATAAAAAAACGTTATTATTAATGCTCCTAGCATTAACAACAATCAGAGATGCATCAAATGTTGCTATCTGTGAATTGTTACATTTTTGACCTGGCAAAAATCCTGGCTAGTGTTTTTCAAATATTGCAAAATATCTGCTGCAAAAATTATCTTCCCTGATCTAGACAAATGCACACCATCCTATCTGAACACGTGTGCCCAAAAGAAGCCTGGATGCTCTACACATTTCCATTTTTTTAAAACAGGACATTTTTTCCATGTAGGTGTTTATCCAAAAAAATATTTTCATTCACTCTGACCTGACTATCCTTTCTTTAGGTGATTTGTGAAAAATATATCCTAACAGCAGTACAAGCTGTACTATCTAGGAGGGCTGTCAGTTCCCAACTAACAGTCAGAGAATCTTTGTTGATGACATCATTTGTACCAACATGAATAAAAACAGATCCATACTTCCTTACATTAAGGCGTTCCAAGGCTTGTTGCAGAACTTCTACTTTTGATCCTGGCAAGCATAACACTACTCAATGTTCATTATCATCTCTGCAAATATAAGTATCAGTTTCTTTAATAACTAAATCTCCAATTGCAAGAATATCTTTGCTGACTATCTCTAAAGAATCTTCAGCTTCTAATTCATTCATTTCTGCTCTATCAATTGTTACGAAGGATAGATCTTCATCACTATTAGTCTTATTAATTCCACTGTTTTCATTGCATATTAAAATCTTATCCAGCTGGTATTGTAAATCCACAGCTTGAGTCATGTAGCCAACATCTGTCTTTCTCTTCTTTTTTCTTACAGTAATGTTCTTCAGTCCTTCCACATTCAGTTTTGATTTCTTCCTTTTCACCTGCCCCTTGCCTCTTTTTTCTACCTTTCCCATTGGAAAGGTGATGCCTTTTTCTGTAGACTGAGGGTTTTCTGACAGACAGATATCTTCATTCCCTGTCACCAGTGTGCTACATAACAAAGCAGAATCCTTTTTACTACGTATTCTCTTTCCTTTACAGTCATCAGTCTGTTTCTTTTTTTTCCTTGTTTTTTTTTTTGTTGTGAACTTCTCTTCTTTCTTTTTTTTCCTTCTAAACAAACTGAATCCTCAGATTGCTGAGTTTATGCATCCACAATTCCATAGTTCTCAGGGGCATCATCATGTTTCATAGGAGTTGAATGTTCTTTGCATAAAATAGATGCATCATTTTATAAATCTGTTCTATTTGTTCTATGCCTAACATTATTTAGTTCATCAGTCCAGTCATTAATATATGATACAACAGTTCTCCAAGCCATGCCAATTGCACATGTGCAATCATCATCAAGTCAAGATTTGCTTCTAACAATGGTAAGCAAATCATCCAACTTTTGACACGAGGAACAGAGATCACCAGTGTTATCAGCTGTTACCTTTAGATATGCATAGCATTTATTACACTGTACAAGATACTTGTGCATTAGCAAATCATTAATTGCATACTCATTTAAGGAATGCATATTCAGCTTTAAATGAATACAATATTGCAAAGGAAAAATATTACACAAAGTCAGCCGCAAAGAATTCAAAGGAACCTAAATCAACTTCTATGACAAAAATTATACCAGCAATATCCAACTAAATAATAAAATACAATAAAGTTGTTCTGACCATGCAAGTTCTACCAGCCAGACAGAAGTTGTAATTTCTTTACGTCTTTGCTCACTATAGCTCGCATTCGCACTTCCTTTTAACAGTAAAAATAAATAAAACTTCTATTACCGGTCAACTCCACAACAAATCACAAATCAAGACAGGATTGTTTAGATATTCTCAGAATATCTTTACCTTACCAAGTCCTTTGACACCATTCACTGTATGGAATCTTGCAAAAGATAAATGCTTTAAAAATCAACCCATATGTGGTAAGATGGGTAGCAAACTAGTTGAATGAGAAAACATACACAGTGTAAATTGCAGGTGCCTGATCAGAAAACAGAAAAGTGATCATTGGTTTTCTTCAGAGCTTTGTATTGGGACCTCTCCTTTTTCTTATTTACTTTGTATATCTCGAAGCAGAGAGCTAAGACCTCTGGCTAACAATGTTTGCAGATGACTATGATACCCAATCCCTCTAGAATGCCCCATCTTCCTAGTAAACTGTACTAAAATGGGCTTAAACTAAATAACAGAAAGTGTAGTATTACTATGTTTGGTAGACAACTCCTCGGCTCATCATGTTGCATAAATGACACAACACTACAGAAAAATGTAGTCAGGGACCATGGCACATAGGTTGATAGTGCCCTCTCTTTTCATCATTATGTAACAATGATTGTGTGGATTTTTTTTATGTATCCTGGCTATTTTCCACAGTTATATTATCAAGGTCTATGGAGGTTACTCCTTCTTTATGCTCCACATTGATCAGGCTAGTTATCAACTACAGTACCCCTTTTGGGATGTAGCTCACTAAACACATCAAACAATTAACATGATTCAACCTAGGATCACAGGCCTAAAGTTCTTGAACTATAAATAGAGTTTGGAAGCTCTCTTCTTTTATTCAGTGTCTTATAAACCTATTTATTTATTGACATATGATTACTGGGAAAGTCAGACTGGGTAGGTGCCCATTTTCAGTGGAGACCCAAGAAGAAAGCTCCAGAATATTATAAAAACATTTTAAGAACAATAATTTTACAATCTTCAAAACTAATACAATAAAATAGGGAAAAATCTAAATTTTAAACAATTAAAATTAGATATAACTTGAAAACATTGGTTAAGAACAGATACAACATATGTGACAATGATTCAATATTTGGATTTAATACTTAGATAAATTTTATCCAGTTCAGAGAAATCTTGGTAAGTTAGTATAATACACATTGCAATATGAAATAGGAGAAAAACAGGGTTATGGCATATTTAGATAGAGTGTCTGAGGAGAGAAATTGACTTAAGTAAGGAAGTGAGTGAAGAAGAGAGAATAAGGAGGTATAAGGTATGAACAGGTACATGTTCATATTTAAGGATATAGCTTATCCTAGGTTTAAACAAAAACAAAGACAAATCTTGGCTGGGAAGTCATTCAGAATGGTTTTAAAGAACTGGAGGGTATTGATCTGATGGATACAGGTACAGACTTCCAGGCCTTAGCAATATGGTAATAGTACACACCATGCCCATCAAATCTAATAGGTTTGTGGACAGAGATGAGTTTTTGGTCACCAGAATTGAATGACCAAGTGAGATCATAATTGTGTAGAATGGAATTTAATGCTGGACAGGCAGATGGATGGTTGATATTTTTATAGGAGGTAAGAAGCTATGTACATGTTGGTTGATGAGGTAGTTCTAACCAGTTTACACTTTTTAGTGCTATAGGGGTGTGGGTTCTGAATGGGCTATTTGGTCCAATTATTCCATTTTATTATTAAGTTGTTCAAGTTTTGATTATTGTGCTGACTGGAGGTTAGTAAGGAAGGGAGTGCTGTAAAGTAGTGACGGAGGAGGTAAGTAGTGGTAAGTGTAGTTTTAGTTGAGTTGGTGAAAGAGTTTTGGCTCTATAAAACTCCTTAGTTTTTATTTTTTATTTTTATTTTTTGGTATATGCAGGTTGAGCTTGTTCCCATATTAAATAGAACAAGGAGGGATATGGAAGGTGTACTAGAAGATAATATAAGTAAGGAGGATAGGAGCCATCAAGAGTTTTGTAATTCTTTTATTACTACTTTCAGTATAGACAGTGGAACGTTAAAAAGGATTCTTTTATAAAAACTAGGTTATCATGAGGGATGATGTGATGGCCAATGAGAAGTTAGGGAAGAAACCTGTAGTAGTATATAGAAAAGGCACTAGTTTTAAAAATATCTTTGAGAAAGAAAATATTGCAACAACTCATAGAAATCCTGCAAGTTTGGCAACTGCAGTTACTGTAAATATATTAAAATTGGTGAGCATTTTATAATTCAGGGGCAAAAATACTATTTACGGGAGAAATATAATTGTGAAACTACAGGTATTGTTTATATTGCAATATGTCAATCATGTTTGGGTTTCTATATAGGTAGAACTGAACGAAAGTTACAGGGACACATCTATGAACATGTATATGAGATTAGGAAGGAAAAGGCCACTAATGTCTTATTTAAGCTTATTCAGCTTCACCCTGGGCATGATTTTAAGTTTACTATTATTGAGAAAGTTGCTAAAACTACTAAGGGAGGACTGCGGCCACTGTTATTAGAAAAAAAGAGAGTTATATTGGCAATTGTATTTGAATGCATGTAATTGACCAGGACTGAATAAACATATTTCAATTGCTTGCCTCTTAAAACTTAAAGCACTTTGTAGATTATTGAGGTAAAAAGTAACACATTTATTATCTTGTTTGTTTTTTATGGAAATGTATTCTTTTATGAGGCTTTAGAGTTTATTGCGGCAATACATCTAAAAGTTAAACTGTTAAGTGTGACATAGCTTTTTAATGTATGTCACTTTAATAATAAGCTTTAGTAGGGGCTTGTGAACATGTGATTTTAATTAAGTATATTTAAGAGGTACTTTTTAACTTTTGTATTATCTGTAAAAGTGTTTTATTGTGAGAAGAAAGCACTTATGCTGTATATTTATTAAAAAGGTGGTTTGCAGTTAGTCCAGCAGTGGTTTGGTGCTCTTTCCTTTTTAACTTCATATATTTCCTCTTGGCCCTGACAGGCAATATTATCACATCACTCTCCTTTTCTCCTGTTTCCTTGTGTATACATCCCAGAATGTCTCCTTTCACACTTTTTACAGCATTCCCCTTACTATTTTAGCAGTTCTGTATCACATACCAACTACCAGCCAAATATTTCTTTCTTTGTAGTCTACTGAATTTGATACGGTACTGCAGATGTGATGCTACAGTGGTCTTTACAAAGAAACCAAAAAAATTCACCTTCTTTGAAAATTTTCTCCTCAAGCTATGAATCCCTGTACTCTTTTGATCTTTATCATTGCCTTTTCATATTATTTCATTGTAGTGCATGGAGTGCTACAATTACACTTCAAATTTGGAAGAAAGGCAACTTTGTTAAACACTTTTCTAGCATAATAAGCAAGCAATAATGCCCTCCAGGGTATGTGTTAATGTGCAATTAATGCAGATCGGGCCTCTACACCCCTAGCAGGGCATTAATTATACATTAACACACACCCAGGAGGGCATTATTGCACTTAGAGAATGGGGTCTCTGTAAAATTGTTGTGTTTTACTTACATATGCATTATTTTAAGTTCTATTTCATTTTTTTAATATATTTTTGATGTAAAATAGTTCCTTCGCCTAATGTTTCATACTTGCTGAAGTATATGCTAATGGTATTGGAGAAAGCATTTTACATCCAAAATATATTAAAAAAATAAAACAGTAATTAAAAAATACATAAATAAGTAAAACACAACAATTTTACAGAGATCCCATTCTCTAAGGGCTGGCTGAGATCATTCTCTCTTCACTCTTTTGCTCTCTCTCTCTCTCACACACACACACACACACACACACACACACACACACACACACACACACACTTTCATGGACACATTCACTCACATAAGATCAGTGTCACCCAATTTCTCAATATCTCACAGAATTCAACTGCTTTCATACACACACTCAGTCTCTCTCTCTCTCTCTCTCTCTCTCGATCTCTCTCACACAGAGTCTCGTTTGCTTACATACAGTCATTCACTCACACATCACTCTCGCTTTCCCTCTCACTCTCTAGATCTGTTTCTCTCCCTCTCTCACACACACACACACACACACACACACGCCGTCTCTCTGCTGTCATGCACGCATTCACTCATACATGCAGACAGAAACACATACACACTCGATCGAGTGCTCTCTCTCGCTGTCTTACACTCATGCATGCATACAGTCCCTCACACATGCTTTATTTATTTCTTTTTTCTTTTTTTATTTTACGCTCATTAAACAGCACAAGTGCTGCTTAGCGAGTATAAAGTAACAGCTCGTTTGCTCTCTCACTGACACGCATGTATACACACTCTCTTTCTCTCTCTCTAACACACACACACACACACACACACACACACACACACACACACACACACACACACACACACCGTTTTTGTTTTATTTTTTGACATTTTACACTCACTAAACAGCAGAAGTGCTGCATAGTGAGTGTAAAACAATGACGGCCATTTTGTTTTCCTCAGTCTGAGCTCCACAGCGGTTTGATAAACCGCCATGAAGCGGCGGACTCGTTTTTCACCGGGCATTACTTGTACATTAATACCCTGCTGGAGAACAGGGTACTGATGTACAGTAAGCCCATTTTCTAAGGGTGCTTAATAAACTTAACTTTCAGCATTGTTAAGCTGTAGTCCTCACTGGATCATAAACAATGACCTCCACATTACAGTGTTAAGAGACACTTTAAAAACTTTAGAACACCTCAGACTGCTACACTTTTTTTGTAAGTGGCAGTGTGAGCTATGTTAAAGCTGTTAAAGGTTCACAGATAAAACTTGCTTCTTCTTTTTCTTCTTCTTTTTGTCTGTGAGGCAGTGTTATGTGTGTTACAACTCTCAGAACTGTAGAACGCTTAATTATTCTAATGCTTCTTTTCTTGTTTCCTTTTTTTTCTCTCTCCATCTTTTTCACTGGAGCAGAATAAAGGTCCTTTTACTACAAACTAGGGCTACCACCCGTTCCATTTTGCACAAGACAGCCCTTATTTTGGCAGCTGCATCCTGCAAAAATATGAAAAATGACAAAAGTCAGAAGAACAAAAAATACTTAAGCTTCCTTGAATAATTGCGCACAATGATTATTTTGCATCTGAAAATACATTAATATTATATGAAACAACTGATATAACTCAAATTCTACATTAGTAAGCATTTTGTTTTTGCAAAAAAGTGAAGTCCAGTCCTTTGTGCTTATTATGGGTATTATTTGTCCTGCAAAATATTACATTTCTATAAAAATGGGTTCTTAAAAAGGTGGCAAACCTACTGCACTTATATATCTGAGAGCAATAATTATCTTACAGCTTTGCTTTGTTGCAACCTGCTTCTTTGTGGATTCATTAGGATTCGTGGCGAGACCGTCTGTTTCTTGTTTTTCATTTTTCATTTATCTTACAGCTTTCAAAGCTGCCAAACATTTAGGTTTCCTACACCTTTTTCTTTCTTTCCCTCTCTGTAAGTGGTAGTGCATGGAACAGGAATAGCACCATACACTACAAAAATTAATTAATTAATTACATTTGTTGGCCAGAATGATCTGGCTGGACTATAACAGACCCCTTTTCAACAAAGGTATGGGGAGAAAGGCTCTGTTTGTAAGTATGCAGATAATTTTTAGTTTTACAACTCAGTATCTTAAATGTAATAAACAAACATAGGTAAGACAATTACATGCATTATTGCTACTTATGAGGGAGTGCAGAGTGTCATATTCTGTGAAATATACAGTTACAATTTTTATAAATCTGATATGCAGATTCCATTTTCATAAACACACATATACAAGTACATTTTTAGCAAAAAATCTGTGAGACAATAGGAATACATTTTCATGAGTATGTACCAATTCATGAACTGGAAGCCACATAGTTGACACTGAAATTATGAAGGGTATGAAGGCTTAGATTGTGCTTTTCATGTGGTTGAGAGAGAAGGGCTTTGAGAACATTTGATTTGGATTTGGTTATGATGCGTTTTACAGGTAAATTGTTCCATATTAGTGATATTGCATTGGGTTAGGGAGACTTTACAAGTGAGTCTTGTATTTTAGCCACAAAGATTGACACTTTTTGTTGTAAAGACAGTGTCTGTTTGTACTGTCTCATTAAGGTTGTAGTTTATTGTCTAGAAGATATTTTAGTAGTTATTTATGTATGCATCTTTCTAAGATTTTAGGGAGATGGGGGAACATAGGGATTGGAATTTAGTTATTCAGTTTTATTACTGAGCCACCCTTGTGTAGTGGGAGAATATTGATCCATTTACAAATGGTAGGGACATGCCATTCATTCCTAGGCCTATTGATTATAGAGAAGCCATTTGTAGATTTGCCTGTTGCTTTGGTTTAGGGTAGCCCTGAAAACATCTGGATTAAACTTGGTTAAGTTGTGGACAAAGTAATACTGTGGGATCTAATGGTAGAATGGAGGTCACTTAGTGAGTCTGGTAGTACGCCTGATTATTCTGAATCTTCTAGATTTGTAGTTGATATCCAGTCTAGGGTAGTGGCTTTATTAATTGATTTATGAAGTCTGTTTGGGTGCTGTATATGTTGTTTAAAAGCATATAGGTTCATACTGAGTTTATTTAGATTGCTGATATAGTATTCCTAGTTAATATTACTATCTGCTTCTGTGATTATTTCGTGTTCTATCTTTAGAGATGCTCAGTTCAACATGTTTTCAAGTAGGAAAGGACTGCTGTCTGTGTTATTATGTGATGGTATGTATAGTGTTATTATGCATATGGTTTGTGTGGATTAAAGCTGAAGAAATGTGACTAAGGAAATGATTGTTTGAGTTATGTTATATGATCATAATTGTCTGGGTATAGTAAGGCCTTGCTGAGTCTAATTATGGTGGCTACCAAAAATACAATTACTAGAAAATGGAAATAAAAAGTCTAAACCAACTGTACTAGAAGTAATGAATATAGTATCAGAGACAAAACAACTGGAATTTGGATCTTTAGAAAAGGTTAGGAGCAAATTATATAGAAAAAATGTGAATTGTGGGAACAATACATGCAGAGGAGGGATGAGGTTTAAAAGAAGGCAGGATTTGAATGAGCTATGTAATGTTTGACTGACAATGACTGGCTAGATTATAAATGATGTATAATGTTTGCAACTAAAACTATGCCAATATGGTTTGTGATGTATAATGTTTGCAACTAAAATTATGTCAATATGGTTTGTGTTCATTTATATAAGCCATAATAAAAATAATAGAGGCCAATCCAACCAATAATAAAAATGAAGAAGAAATGGCCAGACATATCCACAACAGTTTATTTGATAATAAACTGTTGTGGATATGTCTGGGCAATGCTTCTTTATTTTAATTATTCATTTCTATAAATGCATGATTGCCTATGTCATATGTGATAATTTAACAAAGATGTTTCTTGTTTAAAAAAAAAAAAAAGAAAAAGAATCTCAGCTATGTTGAAATAGAATGCCTTGAGAGTCTACTTCTTCTTTCGGCTGCTCCCGTCAGGGGTCGCCACAGCAGATCAACTGTTTCCATGTCTTCCTGTCCTCAGCATCTTGCTCTGTCACACCATTCACCTGCATGTCCTCTCTCACCACATCCATAAACCTTATCTTAGGCCTTTCTCTTTTCCTGTTACCTAGCAGCTTCATCCTTAGCATCTTTTTCCCAAAATACTCTGCATCCCTCCTCAGCACATGTCCAAACCAACGTAATCTTGCCTCTCTGGCTTTTTTACTCCAAACCTTCCAACCTGGGCTGACCCTCTAATATACTTATTCCTAATCCTGTCCATCCTCGTCACACCCAGTGCAAATCTTAACATCTTCAACTCTGCCACGTCAAGCTCTGACTCCTGCCTTTTTGTCAATGCCACTGTCTCCAACCCATATAACATAGCTGGGAGTGATAGATGCATTTAAGGTGGAGGTGGGATTACATCAAGGTTCAGCTCTGAGCCCTTTCTCATTTGTAATGGCGATGGAGAGGTTGACAGACGAGATCAGACAGGAGTCCCCGTGGACTATGATGTTTGCAGATGACATTGTGATCTGTAGTGAGAGCAGGGAACAGGTAGAGGAGACCCTGGAGAGGTGGAGATATGCTCTAGAGAGAAGAGGAGTGAAAGTCAGCAGGACTAAGACAGAATATATGTGTGTGAATGAGAGGGAGGATAGAGGAATGGTGAGGATGCAGGGAGTAGAGGTGGCGAAGGTGGATGAGTTTAAATACTTGGGATCAACAATTCAGAGTAATGGTGAATGTGGAAGAGAGGTGAAGATGAGAGTACAGGCAGGATGGAGTGGATGGAGAAGAGTGTCAGGAGTGATTTGTGACAGACGAGTATTAGTAAGAGTGAAAGGAAAGGTCTACAAGAGGGTAGTGAGAATGCCTTGAGAGTAGAGGCATATTATTAGATTATTTTTAATTACACTGGCCAGGCCTCTTCCTTTTTGTTTTTGTGTTTTTTTTTCAGTCTAGCCCTAGGCTGTTATATCCTTGGGGGAGTATTGTTTCATTTGCAGTATGTGGTTTCAGTCAAGTTTATGTTAATACTACAGCATCCTGGTTGCTGGTAGCAACCCAAGCTTGAAATTTAGTTATATTATTACAGATGCTTTGAACATTGAGATTAATATGTTTTAGAGAATTAATCTTTTGGAAGATTGGGGTGTGTGGTGGGGTATGTTGTTTTTTTAGATATAATGAGAGTTGTTGGGAGGAGAGTAGGAGTAGTTTTTGATAGTCCAAGGTTGGGAGGTATGTCTCTCCTAAGTAGATACTTGCGCAATGATAGGTTTATGAGATCTCTCTGATTATAACTATGTTATTGTATTTTCTCAAAACGGATGTCAGATTCACCTCACAGACTTTATTCACTCCACTCTTGAGATGAATTTCTTAACATCGGTTCCTTGAAAATATATTAATTTGGTAATGACCCGAGACCCAGTAATAATTTTCTGAGTTCATTAAAGGGATGATGATCACTCATCTAATCATTTTAATAATGTACTTTTTCAAAACCCAGTGATATAATAATATGGTATTTCCTACAATTCCTCCACAAAAGTGCAAAAAATGTGCATTTTTTTAGTAAGTCCCAACTGTCTTCATCTAATCCTGCAGGACATGAACCTCTCACCATTTTTATGGTTTTGTGTCAACATGTTGAACATAATTTCAGCAAGTCCAAAACCAGCAAAACAGATTTGTTGAAAACCACATTCAGTGAACCCAGAACAAGTATTGTTTTACAGGGAACACGCTCCTTTTATTTCTCGCTTGGAGGGAAGCTTCCACACTGCATAGCTTATTTATACTAACTGAATGGTGACATAACAATACACAAAGGGTAAAATTAGTTTTGTTTTGTGTAGGCTTTCAGCAAAACCCCTTCAAAGGTTTGAGACTCACAGAATTTGCCTTTTTTAGAGTTGTCATACTCCTAGTATTGCTGAAATTGCCAAATATGTAAGCAGTCTTTCCAACTTTAATGTAATATCTAACACAGATACGCTCATATTTGACACAGGACCTGTCCCAGCAAGCAACCCTGTGATGCTCTACTCCTGTACCCAGCTCTTTCCTTCCTTCTTCTCCTGTGTTTATACATAAAGATATATTTGTATCTGATGTATGTGTTTCAGTGTTTTAAGTTCTAGACTCTGAGCCTTAGTTTAGGCCTTCAAAGAGTCTGCTTCCTTTAAATCTAGTGTCAACTACCCTTTCCCTTGCCAGACATGCAGACATGCACATGTGCACATGTGCAAACACACACACACACACACACACACACACACACACACACACACACACACACACACACACACACACGCATACACACACACTTATTTGTTTAGTTAGTTATTTATCCATCTTTGGCAATGTTAGTTCCAGTAGGCTAGTAGCCTCTTATCAGGGGAAATTTGGTCAGGGATCTTTTACATCTGCCTGAGCTACCACCAACACATACAGAGTGGGTCTCAGTTTAAGAGCTCATCCAAAGGAGATCTAAAGATAAATAAATAACTGTTGTCAAAATCAAACTGTTACTGCATTTTCACAATCCACTTAACTTTAATGGTAAATATAAGCCAGTAATTCAAAGAAGAAAGTTTCAGTATGAAAGTTCAGACTGTATACCTCAGTCATAAGATTGTGAACAATGGTATTGTTTCCAGAACAGGCTGCAGGGAGGACCTGACTTCAGTTGTTATAGTGCCCTAAATCAAATATCTACAGAATAATTATAATACAGATCTCAATGATGCCCTTGTTTGGATCTGTTTATGCTCATACCTTCACTTTATGAAGCAAGCTGCCATTGTTTACATTATGTCCCTCCTTCAGCCTGACATTTTTGCAACTTCTCTACACTACTTTGTATATTTTCTTTGCAGTCTAGTATCAGCTTTTGTTACTTGTCTTATGAAGGCAGACTTTTGTGGCCCTTCCCTAGCTCATTACTACCTGAAATTTCTTTGGAGGCTGAGCCATTTTAATGATTTTAAACAAATAGTTTTGTTGTAATAGATGTTTGTTTTGTTTTCATATCTCCATGTCTGTACAAGATCCCTGCACTACATTGTTGGGGCAGTGCAAAGCAGAGGACACCTTTGCAACTGGATTGTCAAATGTGGAGTTCTAAACAGAACTGAAAGTCCAGCACTTCCCTCATATACCATATGCTGAAGCGAGTAGCTCAGCAAGCAAAAGCACTGTGCATCATTCATTTACATCTGTGGTGCAGCAGTAAACAGGGTAGCTGTGCCACAAGCCAGTAAGCTAGGATCGAGAGGTGAGAGTTGGCTTACATCCCAGGCAGACTAGTCAAATGTGTGACCTAACTGGGAATATATAGGGTGCACAACAAGAGCAGTCTGTTTGCCCAGTACGAGAGAAAAGGTTTGAATCCCTCTGTAGGTCTCTGTGCATCATGATACATGCTGCTCTCCCATAGTGCGAATAGAACCAATGGTGTCTGGAAGTCTCCTAGTACATCGTCAGGGTGCACAGCATGTGCACTGTATACCAATAAGATGAATAGTACAATATCTGTCTGGACATATATCTGTATAACTTCAGGGTACATGCTTTGAGTAGGCTGTCCACCTTTTATAAGAAAAGCACCATGGATATGTGCATATTTTTGTCTGCAAGGTAAACAGTAAGTGTGAACTGTGCATTATTACAGGTATAAAACCATCTGTGTAAGACTGGCATATAGCACTTAGCAGTGAAAAACAAACTGAAGCACCGTGTGCACTCATATACTCACAAGAGCACAGAACACTCAGGCATATGATATTCCAAATCCATGGAGCAAAGCAGCTGTAGTCTTTGCCATGACACTGTAGTGGGGCTTTGGAGATTTGGGTGGAAGAAACAGCAGTGTAGCAAGCAGACTAGATATGCCTATTTTTGTCCACAGCAGGACTTCCACCTAGTGGTATGGCACACACACCTTCACTGAACTGACAATTGCAAGATATACAGGCAGGTGATGGACATCTACTGCTTTTAGGAGGTGCATAATACATAGCCCACATTGGCAACAAATAGGCATTGTGTGCCTCAAGTACACCTGATCAATGCCAGGAGTCTAAACAAAAAACTCCACACCTTAGAAGCTATCTTCACCCTAGAGAATGCTAATGTCTGTGTGGTCATTGAGACATGGTTTAAAGCCGCAGATAACACACCAGCAGTGCAAGGTTATAATGCCTTCCACATATTTAGACCAGCTACTTCACAGGTAGGGACTAAAGGTGGAGGTGTCTCTATTTACATAAAAAAATAAATATACTTCAAGGCTGGTCAAACATGACAATGCACTTGAGCTGCTCCATGCTCCATGTTCAAATCACCATAGGCAAAATCCAGTACCACTTGCTTGTAAGCTATAGGTCTCCCTCTATGATCCAGGAAACCCAAGACAAAATCATGCTCCACAAGGAAGAGTAAACCTGTCTGGTGGACATCTGAAATAAATAAACTAGATAACAAAAGGAAAAAAATGCTGTACAGAACCAGGAAGGAGCAAGTGCCCAGTTGGAAGCAATCTCTCCTTAGTCTGAACAAGCAAATATGAGCACTAGTGAAATCCTCTAAAGCCAACTTTGAGTCCAAATTGGCCACATCTACTAGAGGCAATCATAAGGCCTTCTTCACATATGTCCGCAATCTCAAAGGAGGCATCCAGATGTGTTCAGAACTGGGGGTCAAAGACACCACATACACAAATGCTGTAGATATAGTCAACTACTGGCTGACAGATTCAGTGAAAGCTTCACCCCTCTGTTCCTCCCATCAGGAAATCAGGATATCCCCAGTACCTGCCCTCCTCCCCTTATCTCTAAGGAACATCGCTGCCCTCTCAAAGGCAAAAAATACAGCCTCCATGGGACCCAATAATATCCCAGGCTGCATCCTACATGAACTCAGGCATGAACTTGCAGCACCATTAGGCACCCTATTCAACCAAAGGCTGAGTACCGGTTTTGTCCCAGCTGAGTGGAGGACAGCCACTGTCATCCATTTACACAAGGATGGAGTGTCCACCGATCTGGGAAATTATAAACCCATCGGCTTAACTATCCTGATCTGCAAGGCCATGGAATGGATTATCATGGACCTCATTAACAGGGACATCGGCAACCTCCAGACACTTGACCCCACACTGTTTGGCTTTGTCAAGGGAAGGTCAAGTCTGTTAAATCTTGTCAACTTCTTTGAGACAGTCACCAAAGCTATGGACGAGGGGAAGACAGTGCACACCACCTACCTTGACTTGGCCAAGACCTTCAACACTATTCCCCATTCAGGCATAGTAGACAAACTCTCTCAACTAGGTATCAATCCATATGTTATCAGATGTGTAGTAAACTGGCTCACTGATAGAACCCACCTAATCAAAATACAGGAAGCCACCTCAAGCAGCATACCTGTAATGAGCGGCTCACCCCAGGGATCGGTCTTGGGGCCTCTGTTATTCAGGATATACTTCTCTGAGGTGCAGGCCAAAACCAGTGGGCTATGGATGACCAAGTTTGCAGATGACTGCAAGCTGGGCATGGTATTCAATTCTCCAATTGATGTGGATGTCCTCCAACAGGGTCTCATCCAAATAACTGGTGCCAGAAACATGGCTTCAAGCTGAATGCCAAAAAAAATGCATCATCATCCCCTTTGGGGAGAGTGACATCCCCACATATCACATTAATAACAACGCCCTAAACACATAGTCAGTCATGAGGGATTTGGTACCCAAGTTGATAGCACCCTGACTTTTGACCACCATGTTCCTTCTGTTGTAAGGAAAGCTTTCTATATGGTGCACCTCATAAGTAAGGATATCTCATCTGGGGACAAGGAGGTCAGAACATCCGTGTATTCTTCCCTTATAAGATCAGTTATTGAGTACAATGCCCCCCCTTGGCATGTACCTCACAAAACACGTGCAGCAGCTGGAGAGACCACAGAGGTTCATCACCAGAAGAATCCAGGGTCTCAAACATCTACTGTACACAGATAGGCTAAAAGCCCTGTCCCTCTACTCAGTTTCATACAGAATCCTCAGAGATTACCTCTGTCTGGCATACAATGCAATCTCAGACTCCACCTTGATGGGAATACTGCATATTCACAAGTCAAGTGCCACTTGACCTCAACCTGGTCTGTGACATCAATAGAGCTGGTTGGTGGGAGAGATTTGTGTCCCAGAGACTCCCCCATCTGTGGAATAGACTCCCTCTTCACGTCAAGCAGAGTAGTTCATTATCCTTTTTCAAGTGCAACCTGGATAACTGGATGGGAAAAAGAAAATACACCCCTGGGATTCCACCTGTGTCCCAGCTGGACAGGGGCTTTGGGTGCTGACTTGTCTAAACATGGGCTGTATTCTTGGCTAGGCTTATAAGGGCCTCAGGGACAATAGCCTAGTAACTTCCTATGATCCTATTAGAAACACTAACCATCCAACCCAATACCATATTCATGGATAACTTTAATTACCCCACTATTAACTGGGAATCCTATATGACACCAAATGTACAGGTACGGTGATTCATGGATTTTTAAACACAAACTCCCTGGACCAGATAGTCAATACACCAACCAGAGGTGAAAACTTACTGGATCTGGTCCTCACTAATATGGGAGAGTGCTGCTCACCCCATACTATAATGTCTTCCCTGGTAAGATCAGACCACAAAATGGTCTCCTTTGAAGTAAAAATAAAACCTGGACCCCTAGCTAAACCTGGAATATTCAGGAACTACTCTAAGGCTAACCTCCTACTATTAAGTGACAACCATGGCAACATTTCAAGCCCCCATAAACCCTGAGAAGCCTGCTGCCTATGCAGAACTGTTAACAGAAACCCTGTGCAAGTATGTTAATAGCTGCATAGAGGCAGCTGTATCCATCAGGAAGAAGTACAGAACTAACTCTAAAATCAAGCCACCCTGGTGGAATCACAAAATCAGTAGGTTTTATAACAGGAGGAAGACAACTATAGCAATACTGAGAGGGTACAGCACCCAGCAGGATAAAAGCACTCTCATCAAACTAAACAAACAGCTCACAGGACAAATAAAGTCTACCAAAGCCAAATGTGAGGTAAGTTTGGCCTCCCAGGCCAAGGACAACCACAAATCATTCTTTAGCTATATCCGCAACCTCAAAGGCAATACACAATTGTGTGGAGAGCTCATTGTAAATAAAGCCACCTATACTGAGCCAGAAGATATAGCAAACCTACTGGCTCATAAATTCAGCTCCAACTTTACCCCTTTCTTCCCCTCAATCTTTCCTCAGGTAATACCATCAAATATAACTCCCCCTACTGTCATTAGGGAACAGGTCCTTAATGCTTTCTTTAAGACCAAGAACACTACATCAGTGGGCCCAGACAATATCTCAGGATGCCTTCTAAATAGCGTAAGACATGACCTATCAGGCCTCTGGAATTTCTGTTTAACTGTAGGCACCAAACAGACATCATGCCTCATGAATGGAGAACAGCAATAGTCATTCCTGTGCACAAAGGTAGGCCATCTACAGACCCTGCAAACTACAGACCCATAAGTCTCACTAGTCTTATATGTAAAGCCATGAAAAACTATTATGGCGCTGATCAGTAGAGATATAATAAACTTCCAGACATTGGTCCCAACCCAGTTTGGTTTTATCAAGGGAAGAGCATGCATTCTCAACCTGGTGGACTTGTTTGAGAAGGTAACCAAAGCAATGGATGAGGGAAAAATAGTTCACACTGCCTACCTTGACCTGGCCAAGGCATTTGACACAATACCCATTTCAGACATTGTTGCCAAACTCAAGAGGTTAGGTACAAACTCATATGTCACCCAGTGGATAGCCAATTGGCTCACAGACAGGATCCAGGAAGTTAGAATTGGGGAGTCCACCTCTACAAAGAGGCCAGTCACAAGTGGAGTCCCTCAGGGATCAGTCCTTGGATCGCTCCTTTTTGGCATTTACTTCTCTGATCTCAAGGCCAAATGTCAGTGGTCTCTGGCTGACTAAATTTGCAGATGATCGCATATTAGGAGCTGTCTTTGAATCCCACACTGACACAAATGTTCTCCAGGAGGGGCTGACACAGACAAACAACTGATGCCAGAGCCATGGACAAGAAATGCATAGTAGCATCCTTTGGGAAGTCATCCATCCCTGGTAACTATCTTAAAAACAACACACCCTTAGAGTTGTCCCAGTAGTCAGGGACTTAGGGACACACACATAATAATCTAGCCTTTAACCATCATGTGTCTACAATAGTGATGAAATCATTCTATGTTGTGCAATTTATAAACAAAGGTATGGTATCTAAGTCCAAGGAAGTCATTATTCCACTGTATTCGGCAATCATCAAACCTATCATTTAGTACAGTGCCCACTTTGGTATCTACCTAACCAGGAATATACAACAATTGGAATGTCCACAGAGGTTCCTCACTAAAGGAATCCAGGGCTTAAGTAAAATGTCCAATGCAGACTGCCTGAAGGCCCTATCCCTGTATTATTTTTCCTACAGGCTTTTGAGGGGAGATCTATGTATGGTATACAGGGCATTGTCACACCCCATTCTGATAGACCTCCTGCATATCCAAAATGCAGACTGAATCAGAATTACCCATTCTAAAGACTTAAACCTTGCTTGTTATATAAATAGGACCTGTTGGACAGGCAGGTATGTATCTCAGAGACTACACCATCTATGGAACAGGTTCCCCATCCATGTGAAGCAGAGTTCCTCCCTAACCCAATTCAAATGCAACTTTATCAATTGGATGGGGAGCAGGAAATTCATCCCTGGTTTAGCGCCTATGACTTTGATGGACACAGGCAACCTGTAAATGGTCCATCTCCCAGGCTCCTGCTTGCAAATGTTTCATCGCCCAATCTTTATATCAAGAACATCAGAACTTGTCAGAGATTTGGAATGCATGGCTAGGGTTAAAAAGGCCATTGTGGTCATTAGACTGGAAAACACCTATGAACCTATGACCATGTGTTCTTTGTGGAGGAATTGTCACTTGCAGTGCTGTAATGTACAGTCAGACTCTGGATATGACCTACAGATACATGCACACACATGAGGTCGCACGCACACACAAGCATGCATGCTTGTTCAAGTGCACACATGCACACAGGAGTGCATGTGTGCAGTAGTGCACACACACACACCCACACACACACACCCACACACACACACACACACACACACACACACACACACACACACACACACAAAATTCTACATACATGTGCAGACACTTGTACTCAGACATTCAAATGCAGCTAATAGTTTATATCTGTTTTGCCATATCTCTGGAACCCCAGGATGGTTTGAATTTTCAGGTGTAATAGATACTGTTTCCTTGCTATACATTGATGTGGGCCACAATTCATGAAAGATGTGTACTGTGCTAGTCTCATTATGAGTTGCAGAAAATCTACTTGCATTTTCATCCCATTAGCCCTTTTTACTCTGTGGCTTATATTACTGGCATACAACATTAAGGATCCATGATCCTTGGCCTGCATAATGTGTAAAGCATATGGAATTTCAGTAATGCACTATGGCTGCATGGACTGACTGTCCTAGGATGAGGCATAGCTAGGCAACAGAGTGGTCAGGTATTGAAGAATATTGTCTGCAGGTTTATATTTGTTGGGAGGATTGTAACTGCACTCTACAAATATGCCGCAAACATGCCTGACAGTAAACATTGGTGGTCCAGAGACATTAAGGTTGCTAGACATGTCACTATGGAACCATTACCTCTTTCTTCTCACTTGCACACAAATATTTCTGATGTCATTGGT
Organism: Protopterus annectens; assembly: GCF_019279795.1. Classification (NCBI taxonomy): domain Eukaryota; kingdom Metazoa; phylum Chordata; order Ceratodontiformes; family Protopteridae; genus Protopterus; species Protopterus annectens. The sequence continues at coordinate 1,094,418,255 of NC_056733.1, forward strand.
CAGTCATGGCCAAATACATGTTGATTGATCAACAGCACCTCCATTGAGTACTTAACAATTGACAGAAAAGGAGCAAAACAAGTTTTGTCAAACCATGGAAGAAAGTTTTTTGCAGGAAAGCAAACTCCCATTGCAATCCCTACCGAGTGGGCAGAGATACTCCGACACCCACATAAACTGAAATATCCCTACTCTGAGGCCACATAACAATGGAGAAAAAGAAAGGTGCACATGAAAATCTGTATCACTCCTTTTCATTCAGTTGTACAGCACTCAATGAAAATGTTGTTGGTCAAATAACATGAAGCCATCAGAACCCCACAAGGATTATATCTGGTGATAACCAGAGGCTGATGGTCCCTCTTATTAATCTGGTATATTATTTACTTTTTTACTTGCTTTTTTTGTCTACCACATCCACTAAGAAAAAAAAAACATCATTGCCTCTGTTAATGACTCCTCGTAACATAAACCTACTGGGATGGGTAATCAGCCTTTGGACACAGATGTATATGGGAACACATGTTTGATGGTAAATATGATTTGTATTTCCATATTTGCATGATGGTGCAGCCCAGTGGGTGCCTATCTAGGCAGATCTACATTACTATGGGGACAACACTGGTAGTTTGCATGCTGTGTCCTGTATCTTTGCCATTATAGATCATGGTGTTGAAAGGCATCATGCAGAGCTGGTTCAGGCCATTCAGAAATAGTGTAGAATGTCACCATTGTGAACTAATGATGACCATGGAAGACATTTGTCAGGTCACTGTATCACATCAGTGCTTGTTATTAACTGTTGCATGTGCTGTAGAAGATAAGCTTCAGTCGCAGAATGCCTTTGGTAAGTTTGATTTTGGTATGTTTTGTTAATCACAGGGGTAACACACAGCCAGGTCTTCTAAAGAATAATTTTAGTAGTGCCATATCATGTGTGTGTGGTCCCGTGGATCTCTTAGGAATCCTAATCACACATGACTTCAACTCAAAATCTGGACCTGGATCATGTGCATCAACCACCACTCGCATACACTGAGTCCAACCCTTGTTACTAATAAGAGTTGGACAGCGGTTGGCAGCTGTCCACTTCATTTTCTTAGTAAGAGTCATGCTGGTATTCTTGATGGTCATGAATTATCACATCAACTCCGTTTAGGAACTTGGATAGAAAATTATGAGGTTTGTTAATGTTGGAAATAATACAAATATTCTGTACCATCCTCCTTTATGCAATACACCACATTGTTTGTTATCTATATAGCTAACGTTTTACAGGCATTCATGCTTTCTTAATCAGTGTACTAAAATCATACTTGCAAAGACCTACTTATTACCTTCCCTCTTGTATGGTGCTAATATCCTTACTAATCTCCAAACTTCCCACTTTTCAAAACTTGAAGTCTTTTATAACAAAATAGCAAACTTCACCACAAACTCTACCTACTCTACTCAGCAGTGCACTTCACTTCAAGTACTACAATGACTCGCGCTACCACATCACCTTAACTTCTTACAACTTTCAACTGCCCACAACATTATCTATAACCCTACTGCCTGCCCTGCTCTAACTTCTATTCTTTCTAGCTATCTTCCCACTAGACCTCTAAAATCAAAGACAAAGAACTTCTATCAGTGTACAAGCCTAAAAAAAATACAGGTAAATCCATTTACTCTTACTCGATTGCCAAGGCCTGGAACAATAATCCCACAGATATTAGAGCAAGCAACAGCTTTCCTTCATTTAAATATGCCTTAAAAGAATTTCTAAGCAAATCATGGATCTGTTTCTCCTTTACTCCCACTTAATATTATGTCCTTTTACATTAACTTCTTTTTTAACTACCTTCTCTTTCTCCGTTCTACTCCCAATGTACTATTCCTCTCTTGTTATCAATAATCTGTATTATCTTACTGTTTTTTTTCTCCATTGTACATTAACTTCCTTTTCTCAACTACCTTTTTCTTTCTTCCTTTTACTCTGAATGTTTCCTTATTATATCTTACATACTACTCCTCATGTTATCAATAATTTGTATTATCTTACTGTTTTCTCTCCATCAAATAATGTCTGTTGTTTTACTAATTCCTACCGTTATGTTAATCAACCAACACTCTTTATTTTGACATTAACTAGTTCATGTATCTTTTATTATTATACATTGTCTAAGACTTATGTTAATAATCTCTTTTTGGAACTTTTCTCCCCGGGCCTCTGCTGGAAGTGGTCTTCTTGGACTCCAGTCAGTCTATCCTGGTATGTTGTTGTTTCTTTTGGCTTTTCCCGGTTAGGGGTTGCCACAGCGGAACTCTGGTCCGCTAATGATTGGTAGTTGATTTTTACGTGCCGAGTTACCAGCCCTGATGCACAACCTTCAACAAAGGTACGCCCATTCACGCATGTTTCCACACAGTAGACGCTCTAGCTGAGAATCGAACCGGACAGCGTCTTACTGTGAGGAGACAACGCTACCGCAGCACCACCACCATGGGTTCAGACTATCCTGGTATACAAATGTCAAATAAATGAAATAAAATAAATAAAACAGTGATTGAGACACTTGTAATCTGGCTTAATGCTGATAATATCTGATGTGTCTGGTAGTCAGGATATGAAATGACCAAGTACCTTGTATGTGTTATGTCACTGTAATACCACAGATGCACAAATCATATTCGTCTTTGTGCTGTGTGTATAACTGCCATGTTGTAGTACATAGTTTTCAGATATTTTTGTGTAACTTGCACTTGGACATAATAAGCCCATCATTTTCTAACACAGAAATGGTGTTCCACCCAAGTAGCTCCTTTAATATTATGTTTTTTTTTTTTGTTCTAATGATGTTTCTTTCTGGTTCCTAGGGCTGTAGTGCCAGAGCTGCTTTACCCAAACTGGTAGGCCACCAAGATTCACTATTATATTGTCTTTGTTTGATTTCTCAGAGTTACTTAGTCTTTTAATACTGTGACAGGAATGGACCACATTCCTAAGTTAGGGTGTATTGTTTTCTTGGATGTCAATTAGATGGTATCCATAGCTATATGCATACACTGGAGTCAAGGCTTTAATCAAATCAGATATGAACTCTGTCACCATCCATATCTGCTTGCATGCATCACTGTGTAACCCTTGTGCTGCCGTATGGGAAATCATATCTGTGTTAACAAGTAAGGGTGCAGAAGTAAAACACTATCAATTTAATTATTGAGACAGTAGAATTATGTTATGACACACTGTCTCTAAACTTAGACAACTGTTTTCACTTCATTGTTTTGTTTAAATGATTAAACTTCACCCTCATTAAATACTCACTCATTAGGTATCAGTTGGGAGATGACCTTCAGAAAGTCATTTGTGTAAGTGAAACGTACACCATATATATCCATCATGTCATCTTCTTAGCTGAAGATCTGTTATCTGGGTTATGATATGATCTTTATGTCACTCAAAAATGACAGTTAAGGGAATGCCTGTCCTTGTTTCTTGTGTCTTGCCTCACATTGTCTGGCAGCTTAGTTCAGAGGACCAGAGGTTTAAGACTAAGTGCTGTTAGACAAAGACCCTACAGCAGTCCTGGGATTGATTCCCACAGCCACTATTGCCTACTGTCAATTATAACCAAATGACTTAACTAGACATTGCTCACAGGATTGCAACATATATGTATATCTAGTGGGCTTATCTAGTTAACAAATTATTTTTCTCTGCATGATGCTTCTAATAGAAATATGGGTGCAGTTGATGGGTTGAAGTACTCCTGTGAGGCACTTTGTATCTTAGACTCCTACCATAAGTATATGTTGGCTGTTTGATATCAATGTTTGCATATTTTCTAGCCTCAATTGACATAGTCAGGAATGCATTTAGGATATGAGAGGCTATAGTCTGAGCACTTCTGGTGTGTCATCCATAGTCCTGCATGGACAGCAGTGCCAGTATATTTAGGGAAGCATACTTTGCTTTCAAGGGGAGTGGGAGTAATTATCTGATGCATTGCACAGATCTAGTTGGTCATACCTATCAATCCCTTCTAGATTAAAAAAATGGTTAACATGTACCTCAGCTGGCTCCAGTCTGCTTGTTATTAAACTCTATCTTCCACTGTAGCAGAGAAAAACTTCTTCAGCCTTCAATTCATTCACCCGCATGAAACATAAATGCATTTTCCTGTGTGTACCATATGCACTATAATACTTACTTGTGTTCCTTGTCACTTTTTACTTTAGAGTTTTGAAAGTACAGAGCATTGCTGCACTCTTTCAGAATAGCATGTGTGGTTCTGCTGGCTAACATATGCTTATGCATTACCTTAGTTACATGCTCTGATCACAGGCATGATTTCAGAATAGTGTGTGTTCTCTTACTATTCTCAGTTTTTTGCAGCATCTTGATCAGATTTTAAATAGTTTGAGGATTAAGCCTCACCAAAGATTATAAAATTTTTAGGAACAATATTCTGGTGTAACTACAATGAAATAATTTATGTTGGTAGCCATAGTGTACAGTATGTAAACAACATGAATATTGAGGTTAGTGAATTTTTTTGAAACTACGCAGTCCTTAACATTTAAGTATTATAAAATAAAAAAAAAACTTCATCAGAAGTTCCAGTCTGTGAAGGAATGAAAGTGTTCAGAATTCCAATAAATATGAGGAAAGGTTGATTGTAGCTTCTGGTTCAGTGTTTTTTTTTATTTGTTTCAAGTCAAACAGTGTTTGGGTTGTTGGTTATCATTAAAGTATTATAAATTTTAAAAGGTGGTTCAATCTGCAGTGACTGATCATATCCCTCTTGCTAGAGTAGATAGATAAGTCTATAATTAATAACTCTGTCATCTCTTACCCGTCCCCTAGGACTTGGTCTGGTATATCATCTTGGTCGGCTGTATTAGATCCGCAGCTTGTTAAACCCCTCAGTCATACAGTAGTAATTGTTAGTGTAAGTGTTGCCTCAGACAGAAAAAAACAGATACCAAAATAATTGAAAAATGTCTATATTGAATATGTGGTGTTATACAGCTGAAAAACTATTAAAACTGTGAGTCTACATTTCTTTCATTCTTTCATGTATTTTCTATTACCTTCTTTGACATATTCTGGGTTGCCTGATGTTATTTTATATACTACTGATGTATATGAATTTGTTCTAAATGTTTAACATTAGATTTTAATTTCTCAAACCCCAAAATGGCCATCATGGAGACCATCATGCTGGTGTGATTTTTGTTTTCTATTTGTCTGTTCTCTTAAAATTGTGCTCGGGTATCTCTAATACAACATGGCCTAAATGTCATAAATTATTTTTTTTTTCTTTTACTTAATTACAGTGACAGTGTTGTGTGACACTGACATTTTAGGTTGTCAATGAAAATTTAGTCAGTGCTTCTTTTCAACTAAATTAATCTGATCCCTGACATGTATGAGCTTAGCATTGAGAAACATTCTACCATCTCCAAGGATACCACAATACAAGCAAAATAATTGGCCTGAATAATTGGCTTAGGTATTATTCAACCTGCAGGGATACGATGGACCAAAAGTAAAAAGTGAAATGTAAAGTGTACAAAACAGTGGTACAACCAGCACTACTGTATGGTACAGAAACAAGGGCAGTGAAGACAGAACAGTTGAGGAAAACAGAGGTGATGGAGGTGAAGTGCCTGAAATAGGAGGTAGGATATGAACTGCAGAACAGATAAAGAAATAATGACATCAGAACAGAAGCAATAATATCTTCAATCACAGAGAAGGTCAAAGAGAACAGTTTATGGTGGTTTGAACAAATGTCCAGGAAAGCAGAAAATGATCTGGTGAAGAAGATTTGAGACAGACATGAAGAATGCAAGAGGAGATGAGGACATCCTGCAGAAAAATAGATGGATTGTGTGAAAGAAGACTGTAACAGTCAGACATGACCGTCAAGGAAGGTAGGATTGAAGTGAGAGAGATGGTGACAGTTGATGCAACACCACAACCTCATGTAGAGAATAGGAAAGAGGTAATTTATGATGATAATGGTGAAGAACTAACAAGGCAGACAATCCATGCATTTGCTTGCTCCTTCTGCTGAACACAGAAAAACACACAATAAGCAATTTCCAGCCTATGTGTAATAGTGCTTGGTGGGGTATATGGTACATGTAAGAATCATACTTAGATATTGAATGGAGAAATATTGCCCTTTTTCTTTGTGACTTTATCTCTTTATTAAATGTTATGATTTTATTTTCATTAACATGCATATATGGCATTCTAGGCAGCGTGTTTAATTCATTGGTTATATGAATGAGGGATGACTGTTTGGGGTACTATGCAAGAATGAAAAGTCACAATATGTGAAGTATAACTCAAAAGAGTCATTGGTATCATTTCTGGTAATTGACAATGGCAGATTGCTTGCCTTCTGATTTGTAAAGGAGAAACCTAAAGCTTCAGGACTGACTATATATGGTTTGATTAATTAATGCGTGTAGAACTGCTGATATTACTTATCTATCTGTTTATGTTTTCCTGCACCTTATAAGAATTGTTTTATGCCTGCCCCATGCATTCTTAAATTTCTTAACTGCTTTCACATATAGCATCTCCAAAAATGTTACTCTGGCCATGTTTTACAATTAAAAAGTATAATAATATGTAATTTGTTTGTCATCCAAACAGTCTGCCTCAAACCTTTAGTTTGAATTTTCTTAATTATAATGAACATGTATTTTTTTAACTATAGATACAGTTTTGGACTTTATGGATTCTCATTAAGAATTCTTCTGTTTTCTTTCTTTAAGATTGTGCATATCAATCCCTTCTAATCTTTCTTTATAAGACTGATGATAATGACTGCTCAGTATTTTGTTTTCTGTCTCTGAACTGCCTAATGTGGTCTACATCCTTGCAGTAAGTGAGGAGAAGTAACAGAGAAATCAATAGAAGCACAAGAAATTATAATTATTGAAGAAGTAGCAGACTTGACTGAAAACATTACATGGTGAGAACTGAGGCAATGAGTAGAAAGCTATAGCTTTATCTGGAGAAACAAGCAGGATATTGAATTAGAAAATTGCTTAGGATTCTTCTGACTTGGGTTGATATGTGTTTACAAGGAGATTTTTTAATTTTTTTTATAAAGCAATGTTTTTTACCAAGCCCCTAAATAAAATTAACATTTGGAAGTTCTAAGTTTTTCTGTTAGCATAGCTTGTCTTCTAACTGCCACTATATTTGGTCACATGTATAATCTATGGAAGCAGTAAGATGTTAACATGCTTGTAACTTTTTTTTTTTTGGGGGGGGTGCAAAAAGCTAAGAATGAATAAAACGTATTGTTGAAGAAGTCAGCTGCTGCACTGAGAGACTTTGTGCAGAGGAAAGGCCAGTTCATTGATTTGCATCAATAAAAGGTAGAGTGCTATGCAAAATGATGGAATTGTGAAGGAGAAGAAAGAGGTAACTGGAAGCATATATTCTGGGAGTGTAACTAGTTGACTGTCTTTAAAAATTCCCTACAGAGTACTATGTCAGAAATACTGGGTGATCAAATTGGTGTAACTAAGGAAATTATTTTTATTGTTTTGAGCTGGGACACAGGATCTGAATTGCTTGGACATAGCAAGGGCTTGTTAAGTTTAATTGTAGTGGCTGCCAAAAAAGGACTTAGTAGAAAATAGAAATCAAAGTGTAAGACAACTGTGTTTAAAGTATTGAAGACTGTAACAGAGATAAAAGAACTTGAAGTGGGATATTTAGAAAAGGGTAGGAGCAAAGTATATTGGAAAAATGGAACTTGTGGCAAGAATAAATTCAGAATAATGCTTTGTAAAAGTGAGGTTTAAGGGAAGGTAGGAGCTGATCAATTTATGCAATGTTGGATTGATGATTATACAAAAGAATATATATGGTGTATAATGTTTTCAACTGGGAATATGTTAATACACTTTGTTTTCTTTTGTATAAATGTATGTTTGATTATGTCTTAAGTGATAACTCAATAAAGGTGCTATAAAAAAATAAAAGGAAGAGTGTTAAAAGAATTATGCTTCTTTTTTTCTAATTTAAGTGACTTCAGCGGGCAAAGACTAGTATTATTTCATCTTAAAGCAATGGAGGCCACAACTGTAGCTGAAATCCAGTAACATTGAAACCTAATAAATATGCAAACACAACAATGAAACTTAGATAAATACAGATATCTATGTATAAAAAAAACTAAAATATATTTAATTTTGTATAAGTGTAAGGTCATACAACCACACAGAAAGGACAAACTCCTTGAAAAGGCATAGCTCATTCTGCAATGAAATACTGCTCTCTGTTCTTGTCCACTAGAGTCTTGCTGTGGATTTCACATTTCTCATTTGAGTTATAATGTCATACACAACAAAGAATGCTGTTAGAAGACTATTAAAAAAAGACTAAAGGTAATTTTTTTTCAAATACTTTTTCACCTTCCCAATCACTGTATGTTTATTTTTAATGCAAATTATATGTTGGATGCAATTTTATATCTCTTAATGATAATCCATGTATATAGCCAGGATGTAGTCATTAACTATGTCAACCAGTACTCCAACATTCATTATATTATTACTTATTACTAGCAGAGGTCACAAATATGCAATCACACAATTAAGGATACTCTGCATTTGTATATACTTTTCTGAGTCTAGTAGCATGATGAAAAGTTCAGAAATTCTAAAATTGGACAGCTGGATGAGAGTATGGATCAGAGACCAGATCCAGTTAATGTTAAATTCACCAAAAACTACCTATTTTTTTTGTATTTGTTGTAAACCAAGTATAGGAGTCATCTTTAATGGTTTCATGAAAGATGGTTGGATGTATAGGTATCCTATGGTTAGAATTTTTTTACTTTATTGATTTTTATAGATCTTAAAAGAGCACCTGGGATCAGAAAGAGGTAGTTGAGTAAGACAGCCTTGCAAGCCCACAGTCACTGCCTTTGGGAAGTCTAGCCTCCTTACAATAATGAGTAACCTCCCAAAAAGTGGAATACTGCTTGCAGAAAGGAGCTCACCAGGCTCTTAAACTGCAAATGCAGCTAGTCAGGGTACCTCCACTGCTCAGGATAAGCAAGCTGACACAGGTCACTCACACCCATCTTCCCATAGCCTTGTGAAATATTTTAGTGTGTTTTTGGTGAGGGCACATCCAAAACTCAGAAGTGCCTCAGGTGTCAGGTTTTTAGAATTAAACCAACTGTAGATAAGAGTAATCTTGTTATAAAAACTTTGAGTATTTATTTGGGTGATTTTGAATACATAATGATTGTTCCAACTTGCATCTTTTGGGTAAGATACAATTAGATTGTTAAAGGCTGGACATGGACTGGAGTAGATATTGCCATATTTAAATATGTCTTTGCATCAGATCCACTATGAAAATTCAAAGCCAGCTTCCTGCATAGATACTGTCAGAGTCATTTTTCCTGAATGCACACTCACTGAACATTTGGAGACATCAATAAAATATTGCTTTTGTGTGGAGGGGAGGACCTTGTCCCCAACACTCACTTGTCTCACAAATATCAGGTAAGGAAAAAAACACCTATAACTATGTTCTTTAGTAGACTTTATTAAGAATAGGTATCATTCAGTTTATTCAGGACAGCATCTAGTGTAGCACTGGTAGCCTAATATGAGGCTGTAAGACCATCATTTTATTATTAATACAAATGTATTTGATGTCTAGATGTTCGTTGAAATCTGGACAAAGATAAAAATAATAGAGAGACAGAGACCCAAAATCAGTGCCATGTTTTTAATATTGCTCTTTTAAACTTAGAAAGTTGCTATAAGTAAAGTGTTTTGAAGTAGCATACATTTTATGAAGGATATTGAGTTTAAAACTCAAACATCTCTCATTATTTATGGACCTCAGTCCTCAGTGATTTACCAGTAAACCACAAATTTTATAAGGAACAGACTAAAAATTTGAGACAAAAATGTAGACAGTCTGCAAAGGTATACTGTATAAAGTAGGTAGTATTCAGTTTTATTCAGGAAAGCATCTGATGGGGCATTGGTAACTTAATATGAGACTGTAACACCATAACTTTATTATTAATATAAATCTATTTGCTGCCTAGATGTTGACTGAATAGTGCTTTGAACGGATGTTTTCTGTTTTTCCCATCACTTTGTGGCAGCTTGTTTTATTTGAAAGGTTGTAAGAACAAACATATGGGTTATTCTGATGTACAGACCTATTGTTTAGTTAATGAATGTCACAGTAGTGACACTGCAGTATTCAAGCTACACACATGGTTATCCTGAAGAGCCACAGACTATAGCTCAGTAATGACAACAGGAGAAATATTGCAGAAATCTATTTATCGCATCAGATCAAAACCACATCAAAAACTAATTTCACAGAACTTAGTGTGAGACTTCTATTTAGTTTTATATAAGTGATCATGATGGGTTAAGCCTCTATTTTGCAAAGAGAGGAACTGAAGCACCTAAAAAATCATTTATTTTGCTCATTTTTTGTTGGCTTCATCTGGTTTTGTTTCATTTAAGTGAGGTACAATGAGCTAAAATGAATCCATGCAGAGTCAAGATGAGCCTAGAATGCAGTTAACTAGGAATGGGAATAAAACTCAAATAGGGATCAAGTATGATGGTCAAATATGTACTAATGATTACAAGTGGAAAAATATACACATTATATACACTGTCTGGTAACATTGCTCAATTTGCACAAACCACAGAAGTCATTCTGGCAAGTGGAGGCCCCAACAGATTGTATTCTTCCTTCTGGTTTGTGCAACAGGCCAGACACAGAACATCAGTGATGATGACAAGAAGAACATTGGATCATTAGTGCAAACTAGCTCAAACAGTACTACTTTTAAACAGAATCATTTTCAAAAAACAGTATCGGTAGCATAAATAAAAGGCAGCTGTCTGATTGTAGTAATGACAGTATAACAGTGAAAGGGTGACTTTCAAGAGTACAAGACAACAAGAAAGTCTGGACTGTAAGGGGAAAGTTTAAGAAAAGAAAGTGAAGGGCAATAAATCTGAATTAAAAGAATTTATTAGCTTTATGGTAGCATTTGACTGAAATTATTATTACAAAGGAGGTTTTAGGAAGTAGAACCAGTTTGAAATTGACAGACTGATACTTTACTACCATAGGTGAAGTGAGGTTGCTGAGGCCAAAAAAAACTTCAGTTGTGTTTTTAAAATTATTTGGTTAAATGTCAGTAAAATAGACAACAAAGATTAAAAGACAAATCTTTATGAGCTTAAAGTAAAAAAGTACACCAGGTAAAAAGGAACCTAGACTAAAATCAGATAGGATGATGGTTAGGCCACTAGAAACAGCAAAACCAGACAACAAAAGATACAGAGCATATAAAATCAGGAAAGTAGAAATATGTATAGCATTAAGATAATAAATGAGCACTTACTGTGTATACTGAACTAAACTATGTATTGTACAGAAGACAAGTAGTTAGAGTTATTTTTTAGAGAATTCAAGAGTTATGTATATAATAATACTAGAGAACAGTCATCTGACTGTAGACTGTAGAGTGATTCTAGAATTCTAATACAGTTGAAGAAAAGATTTTGAATTATATATGGACAGAGTGATTCTAGAATGCTAAAACAATTGAACAAAAGAAGCTAGAGTTAAACTAATAGTGGACATGTATTCATTTTTGAACAGATAACATTGTTATATCATAATGGAAGCTGAATGATTTAAAATATAGATCATAGTAGGTATGAATGGAAGATAAAATGATTACTGAGATTTTCTAGATCTGAGCAGAGATGTCGGACTAATCTGTAGATTGACAAGAAAGTGTTTGAAATGATAGTATTAGATAATTATACACAAGTGATTGGGTAATTCAGAAAATCCATAGTTTAATTCCCTTAAGGCATTTAGAAAACTAAACATGTTATTAGGAGTAGCTAGGGTCTCTGCATCAACAACAAATACCATCTGGTAATTTCTGTCTCTAAGTACCCTGGATCTTTCTTTTGTTCTATGATACTGAGAGATGTGGCCTTCATCCAAATGTATGACTCCATTGTGAGATGATGTCTGACAAGAGGAGGACTGTCCTCCATTACAACAGGACTATTTCTGCAATTTTCATGGCAGTCCAGCAGATAAAACTTTCCCAGGCTGATTGAATCTTTTCTCCTTTTCCATCATGCATTGCAGATGCCATGCCCTTCCATATATTCTGTGCAATTAATCGAGGAGCATAAGATAAATGAAATGAGAGATAGAAAGTGATCTATAGACCAGTGGCACTGGTAGGAGATGAAGGGAAGATTATGATATGAAAGATGGGTATGTTACATATTCTGCATGTTATGGATGTTATGGATGATGGACCTGTTACATAGTTTGTCATTATGGTAATTGTGACAGACAGGTACTATGGGGTTTGAATCCTGCACTGCTGTCATGAATTTGTAAAGTACAAGGGTAAATACCTTAAGTTCTGCACCACTGGCACCGATTTTTATGTGATGAGGTGATGTGATCTCACAATATGAAGCAATAATCATTAAATATTATATGAAGAGTGACCGGGCTTAAGAGCATAAGGCAAATAAGCATTGCTCCCATGAGTTTTGACTAGAAAATGTTACACTGAAAAAGTATTTACACTGTCACTGGCTCCCCAGAATTTCACCTACTTCAGTCTGAACATAGTACTTTCCAGTACAAGCTTACCCAAACTCATTTTCTTACACGTGCACGCACACACACACACACACACACACACACACACACACACACACACACACACACACACACACACACACACACACACACACACACACACACACACATGAGGGGTGTTTGATAAATCTGCTCTGCCAACACCCCTTTCCAGCTTTTATGATGCACCCTGAGACTAGCCATACCATACTGTCACCAAAGTTTCCAATGATCCAACTAAAAGATTAAATTCTTGCAGGCCATAGCCAAACAGTCTCTCTTCAGCAGTGCTGGATGGCAACAGTCACATCAGTGCTGTGAGTTTACACTTAAAAATTAACAATAAAAAAGCCAGCTGCAAGATATTATAATCGTATAATTCAGAACACATCAATTAATATAAAATCAGGAAAATAATAGAAACAGACAATTAAACATCAAAGCAAATAATTACTTGACCATCAAAGAATGAAATACTTTGAACAGATAGTTGTCAGCAGACTAACTTTAAATGCATTTAAGTCATCATTCTCCTGCCATTTTCTGGAGAATAATGTAGCCTGCCAGTAAGTGCTGAAAATATTTAGTAGTTACAGATGACACTCAAGCAAATTATTAAAATGTGAGTTTATTAACTCTGGGAATGTAGTCTGCATTTTCTTTCCTGCAAAAAATGGTTTACTGCTTCCAGTTTGATTAGAGTTCATCAAGTCCATCATCCAAATTAATGAGCAAAGCACAAGAACTGCTGTTGAGTTTTCTCTACAAGTTATTGATTTTCCTGAGCTAAACAGTAGTCCAAATAGGAAAGAGTAGACACAGTGGCTGTGAAACCCTTGTGCTCTTGTTTTATTAAAAGTATATATATATATATATATATATATATATATATATATATATTGTTTCTTTTTTTCATTGTTTTATACCAAGCTGAAGCAGAGCACACCTAATGCAGCTTTTGATAAAAAGCAGCACTTAAAAACAGTTTTATCTCTACATTACACAGTAGCCTTATTAATTTTCATACATCTGATAAAATATATGCTCATCATTGAAAGAACTATTGTAAATTTCACATATTTAGTAAAATACAAATATCTTGACATTATGTATGATTCACATATGATGAGAGGTTGTCCATCCTGCATAATATCAGGATATTGTCCAAAGCAAATTTTCCTTTGTGGACAACTGAGTATCCGTATTGGAATGTCCCCCAGATTAGAGTGGTCCCAAATGAAGACCTGAATCTGGATGTAACATCCAGCTTAGATTTTCTTGTGAAGGTATTGAAAGAGGGCAAAACAAATGCTTTATAGACATCATCCAAAGAGAAATTTCAGAAAAAAAGTTTGTGGAAGTTGCTACTGCAGTGGTGGAGTTGGCACTCTATATATTTATTGTGGCAAAACCTTTTGCAGCCACATACTCACATGGACTGTATCAGCTGGCCTGTCACGTGACTTTATGTTTTTGCATTTTCCAGAAATCTTACATATTACATGACTATTTCAGCTGCTATCTTAAAATTGATGCAAATTTATACTTTCTAAGGCATTATACATATCCAGTACTGCATACAAATGTTATTATGAAACAACCATTTATATCTTTAAGCTTTGAATGTTTTCTACATTATATAAAAAAATATTTTATAAGGTAATAATCATGTGCCTGAGTTATGTTAGATTTGTCCCATCTATGCCATAGTGGTGTTAATATTTCTTCGATGAGCAAATGTGAGCTGTAGTCTGTTTTATTCATCTATATGTTTATTTATTCGTTTATTTATTTATTTATGTATGTACGTATGCATGTATGTATTATCCATGTAGAGCAAGCTGGTCACAAAACTCTAAAGTGAAGAGTAATTTAGCACTGTAAAATATAATGAATTCCAATACAAAATAACTTCTGCACTCTAACAATGTCTGTATTCATAAATTTACTAAACAAAAAAGTAAAGATTGACATAGAAACTTTTATGGATTTGGAATGGAGTCTGGAAATAGGAAGAGGTGGTATGTGGGAGGGGCAATAGTGGTCTTGCCACAAAACATTGACATTGGGCTATGGCAGCTACACATGGATGAAGTATGTTTCTAATGAAATGCACATTGGGAGAATAGTGAATCTAGGTCAGAATGCAATTCCAAACTGTTGGACCAGTTTCAGAAAATGACTTCTCAGTGTGAAACAGTACATTTTTTCAAATGATTATTTCTCATATAGGCAAGGAAAAAGAAGAAAAATATCTATAAGTTTGTACTGAATGGTTTCTGTAGTTATTCGTAAATATCATTTATCAATCAGATATTTCATTCTGCAATACAGAAAACATGTAATTGCACTGCTGTCCACCCAAAGGGTAGTCTGCTGTAAATATACGGGTTGTCGTATAGTGATAGTCTACCCTTAGTCCCCATAGCCACTGAGCAGCTTCTTTATACATACAGTAGCTAAAACGTCATCAAATTTCATTATCTGTAACAAAATAATTTATAGGAAATAGCAACACCATATCAATCGGTTAATGCTCCAGATATTTCTTTTACATTAATATTACTAAAAAATAAAAACATAGTTTCTGTCTTCATGAATTATAATCAAAGGACATTATACAAAAGACAAAAAGCAAAGCTGGTTAAAATGGCTAACTGATGAGACCTTGAATATTAATCAGAAACTTAGAGAAGCTAAAGTCAGAGAAGAAAGAGAAGTAGTTGCTTAACTTAGCCAAAATTTACATCGTGCTGCTAGAGAAGACAAAGAAAAGTATAACAGACAAGAAGAAGATAGAAGCAGAGAATACAAAAAGAAAAACAAGAATTGCTTTCCAAAACTATGGGACTTAAAGAGACCATCCCAGTCTCAAACTGGAATGTTAAAAGATAGTCAAAGATCTAAAATGATGCTGAGAAAATTAGAGAAACATGGAAAGACTGCACAAAGTCATATTGTGAAAATCAAATAGATAACGAATCATTTCAGGCAGTACCTTATGAGGAGGAACCAATGGTGATGAAACAAGCAGAAGCAGTACTGAAAGTTTTAACAGAACAAATCACTAGTTATTGATGGCATTTCTACTTGCAACTGTTACAGCACTTAGACATCTCTGCTAGAAAATTTAGAAATTAGCATTGTGGTAAACCAAGTGGAAAACATCTGTACTTATGCCATTCTTGAAGAAAGGTGATACGACTGCTTATGGTCATTTTCAACTGTAACACGGGTGAAAAGACATCAATGCAGAAGTATTATACCAAGAACATAAACAATAATTCAGATATCAGTACACAAATACAAGAACATAAATGGTGCACACAACTTACAGATGTGATTAAACATAAAGCAAATATGATGGAGTATATTTATGCAAGGTAAACAGTATTAAGAAAAGAATAGTTATGTACAGTTATATGCATATTCTTCTCAAGATTATTCACAGAAGATAAACATACTCAAAACAGAAGTTGTCAAAAGCACAAGCAGGATTTAGGAAGCAGTGAGAAATGAGATATCACCAGTTATGTGAAGTGGATCCTTGAGAAGTTAAAGGAATATCAAAATGTTATCTACTGTTATAAAACAGCACTAATAAAAATGAATTAGGGAAAGTAGCAGGCTTCGATGAAGTCATGGCAGATGTGTGAAAGATATTGAAGACATTGAAGAACTCAATGACACAAGCATGAACTGTGTTCAGACTCACAGAGGAGTTCCTGATGGGAGTTGGGTGTGTGTCAGGGTTCAACTCTGAGACTACATTAGTAAACCTGTTGGAGGGAACAAAAAAAAAACAAAGCTGCTATGCAGGTGATGTGACATTAAAAGTAGTCTCTGAACAGGGACATAAGTAAATGACAGCAGTATGGAATGTAAAACTGAAAGTACATGGAATAAAAACAAGTACAGAAAAGACAGCCATCATGGCAGCAAATGGGGAAAATTAGAAGAGGCTAAAAACTGAAACAGAAGGGAAACAGTGGAACAGGTTAACAATTTCAAGTATCTGGGAGGAGTGGTTGAGGAGAAGGAAGGTCTGAATAAGGAGGTCAGAGCCATACTTAGAAGGCCTTCAGACAATGGGTATAAAGTGCAGTGTAGTCTGTGACAGAATAATGCCAAAGAAGCTGAGAAGTACGGTGTACAAAATAGTGGTATGACCAACAATTCTATATAGTACAGAAACCTGTGCAGTTTGGAAGCTAGAGATGATGAAAATGAAGTGCCTGAAATGGGAGGGAGGATTCATACTGTGGGACAGTTGAAAAATTATGACATCACAGCAGAAGCCAAAGTAGCTCCAAAGAGAACAGATTACAGCAGTTCAGGCACACTTGGAGAAAATTATGAAATGATTTGGTGAAGTAGATTTGGGGGAAACAGGAAGAAGATAAGAGGAAAGAAAGACATCCAGCAAATAGACAGATTGCATTAGAGAAGACCTGTGACAGTCAGGCATGACTGTCGAAGAAGGAATGAAAGTGGCATTGAACTGAGAGAGGTATCAACGGTTAATGCGGCACCATAACCCTATGTAGAAAATGGGGGAAAGAGGGTTGATGATGAGCTCCATGTCTTTCATTTGTTATAATAAGGTCTTTGACTCGGTAAATTATGGAAACCTCTGGGCAACACTGAGAAGCTTGCTACATCAGAACACATCATAGTTGTCACATTCTGTACATCAATCAAGAAGCAACAGAATGAACAGAACAGCAAGAACCAGAATAGTTTAAAACTGGTAAAGGTGTATGTCAAGGCTGCATTCTTTCTTGGTATCTATTTGGTTTATATACAAATCAAATGATCAGCTAAGCAAGAATGCAGGAAGTAAACTGAGGTGAAAAGCTTTGAAACAAAATTGTCAGCAGCCTTTGCTATACTGATGAAACCTCGTTACTGGTTGAAAGTGACTATAATATGAAATATAAAGATTACTGGCTGAAAAGGTTTGGGAGGTGATGTAATGGTTAAAGTGTTTACCTCACAAGCAGAAGGCAGAGAGTTTGATTTTCATATTTGAAGGGAAATTGGTGAGGTTTACAATAGCCTGTAAGGGCAGCTAGCCTAGTACTTACCTATGAACCTATAGACATATCAAGATTGAACAACATAGTCTCAAGAAGAAGGCAAATATCTTAGGAGTTTCTGGTGAAATCATATTTTTATTTGACAGCAGAAAAAAAAAACAGTATTTTTTATCTGAGAGGAGGGAAAATCTATTAGTAAACAGCTTCAATCTGCTTGAGTATAATAAACAGTCAATAAATCTGACAACAAATCAGTCTTAGCAGAACAGCCATGAATAAGTAAGATAAAGGAGTTAGATAAAAATCTTCCATTGTAGAGATGTATATCTGCATATGAAGAGTAATCTTATATATATATATATTTTTTGCTTTAAATTTAGCTCTTCATTTATCTCAAAAGTATGTTATAACATAAGTTAAAGTCTGTTACAACTCTGAGGATTTAGAAAATAATCGGTTACTATGTATTGCTAATACTCTTATTTAGCACGTGTGTATATTTTTGGATGGAAGGTTGATGAGTAACTGCATTAATGGGGCTTGTGTTTGCTAGGGGTTACATATACAGTATAAGTATAGATGCTTTAGGGTTTTTTTGTGCTTTGTGTAGCTCTTAGCTTGTTTTCTAGATGCCAGACCATCTTTATCATTTATAAAATTGTGTTGCTTATTCTTTTATTGTTTCTTCTTGCATTTTTCCTTGCTTATGTGAAATAGAGTTGAAGTTATAGAAAAAAAAAATAAAAGCATACAAAGATTCAACTTGTTCAGGCTGTGGTATTTCTAGCAATATCATATAGATGCAAAAGATGGACAGCAAAGAAACATAACAGGAAGAAAAAATGAAACATTTGATTTATGGTGTTGGCAAATAATGCTGTGTATCTGAAAAACAAATTGGTACCAGAGAAGGTAAAACCTAAGTATTCTTGGAAGATAACAGGATTTTGGCTTTCATATCTTGGACTTGTGTTAAGGAAATATCACCAGAAAAATTGTATTATTTATTTATTTTACATTTGTTTACCAGGGAGGTCTGACTGGACAAAGCTGTCTGTTTTCAGCGGAGGCCCGGGGAGAAAAGCTCCAGAAACGATTGCTAACATACCGTACATAAGATATTTACATGAGCATTGTGGTTTACACATACAGTTATAAAATATAACAGATAACATATGATTGCATTACATATTTACATAAACATAGTGGTTTAGACATACAATTAAAACTATAGCAGGTAGTAACATATGGTTGTTGTTCATACAGTATGTTTAGTAGAGATAATCATGAAGATGTAATGAAGATAAGAGAAGAAATAAAACTAAAAATACTAGCCAGTTTGTCAAAGGAGGAGAATATAGACAAGTTCATATGAGGTTCATTGATATTTTAAGGGAAAGCTTTTCAACTTAGTCTAGGGGAGAGTTAGTGGGCATAGATAGGACAGTGGGGAGTAGGCAGCAGTGGTTTGGTAAGTAATGTGTGATAATAAATATATTGCACCTGTGGGAGTTTTAAAGAAGAGGTTGTATAGTGGGTAGGGGAAAGGTATTAGAATATGTCAGCCAGGTGCTAGGCAGTTGCATGTCCAGGAATTGTTTACATGGGAAATAAGCTATTTTTTGAAGACGGTTTTCTTAGGTTGTACCCTGATTTGTAATGGTAGTGAGTTCCAAGTCTTTGCAATGTTGCTAGAATGCAGGGAGTCACCAGAGCTATAATGGCTGTTGGAGATTGTGATTAGTGCCTTGTTAGTGGATCTAAGTTCTCAGTTATTGGAGTAGAGGGTAATCATGTCTTGTAAGGCTGGAGTTTTGTCAGGTTGGTACAGTATTTGGCGAGCTAGAAGAAGTTGGTTTAGAGCTAAGGTGTTAGGCAGTTCCAGCCAGGAAAGCTGTTTTAGTGCTTGACAGTGGTGGGTGCGGTAGGATAAGTTTGTGGCAAATTTTGCTATTTTGTTGTAGCATACTGATTGCTTGTTTAAATTGCTCTTGTTTAGATCAATTAGGACAGGAGAAGTATACAGTAAGGTAGAGAGAAGATGGGTATGATCTAGAGTAACTTTACTGTTGCTGTTTACGAAGTTTTACATCTGTAAAGAGTACCTAGTTTTTTGACTTAGGTTATTGTATGCGCTATCTGTTTGTCAAATTTCATATTATTATCAATAATGACCCCTAGTAATTTGGTTTGAGTAGTGGGAGAGATGGGGGTATTATCTGAAGCAGAAATAGAGAACAGGGGAGTAGGTACTGCTGCTTTGTAAGGATGGAAGAGCATAAGTTGGGTCTTTTTAGGATTTAGTATTAGCTGGGTTTGTTAGCCAGGTTTTGATGAATGTAAAGGCTTCTTGGGTCTTGATGTGATGTTTTTTGTCTGAAGAAGGTCGTACATTGTTACGCCTGAAAGTGCTAACAATAAAGTTGGAAGGTCTGGTATACCATGTTGCCTTTTTGTTTGTTCCCTTGATGTGAAGTTGTTCGAGGGTGGGGGCAGAGCAGATTAAGATGGAGTCATCAGCGTATTGAACCAGGTTTGCTAGAGGGGTGGCTTTGTGAAGATTATTTATAAATATAGTGAAAAGTAGGGGTCCTAGGATTGATCCTTGGGGTACTCCTAGTTTTACAGGAAGTGGGGGAAAGGGGAGTTTTTCCATTGAACAGCTTGTTGGCATTGGGAGATATAGTCTTGAAACCATAATAGAGTGGAGGGAGTTAGTTTTAATTCTAAGAGTGATGTTAGAAGTTTTGTGTGGGAGAATGTATCAATTGCCTTTGATAAATCAAAGAAAACTGCAGACACTAGTTGGCCATTGTTGCGTTGCATATTTACTCGGTTACTAAAATGGATGAGTGCAGTGGTAGTGCTATGGTTGGAGCGGAATCCATGCTGAGTTTCGGCAAGAAGCTTGTTGGAGAGGAGATGTGTTAGGATCTGGGTGTAGATATATTTTTCCAGTATTTTAGCCAGTGGGGAAAGTATAGCTATAGGGTGATAGTTTGTTAGATCAGTGGAGGTGCCCCCTTTGTGTATTGGTATAATGCAGGAGATTTTCCAGAGAAGTGGCACCTTTTGTTGTGAGAACAAAAAAAATTAACAAAAAAAGACATCAACTTGCCAAGGTTGAAGGGCAGTATTATACAGGAAGACAGTATGATGGACTAGCATAATAACAACAGAGATGGATGTCGCCTGCCTCTGATTAGTCATATGATTGAATACAGAATGCAGTTCAAAACTGATTTTTATAGAGTCACCTTGAATTGACATTGACCCAGTAACACTTAACAACAATAAATTCTAGCTTTATTAAGAAACATTAATATAAGTAGAACAAGACTATGTCTGGGAACAAAACGTGCAGTGCTGTGTCATGACAATCATAATATTTGAAAGTCAGACAAAAGGTAGAGGGTCAAAGATCCTCAGTTTGATTAATAAGCAATGAGCCATGAAGATTTAGAAGGGATAGAAATGGAAGCAGCCACTAGCCTGTTCTCTTTCTTTGAAGGAGGGGGGGGGGGTTAGAGTCTCATTAAGTGCAGGACCAAACAAACCAAACATACACCCCAAATAAGCCTGGTTTTGTGGTGTAAACAGATAAAACCCTGACTGTAACCCAGATTATCTGAAGATGCACAGTGTTTCAGCAGCAAGAAGAGCCGGACACGTGAGGATGAGCGTGAATATATTCCAGCTCACTCATCCTGTGGCAATTAAGATTTATTTATTTATTTACTTATATTTGTTTGCTGGGACACTCACCTGTGTGGTTCCGGTCAGGCCATCCTCTTCCTACACAAGTGAAAGATTGCATGTTACCAGAGGCTGCAGGACTGGGGGACATAGGTTGGGCAATCTTAAATTGGTGACAGTACCCTCATGGACATTTGTGTAGGTGTGCTCACACATATCCACAACAAGTACAGATATGACTCTGTCATTGTCCATGTTGGTGTGAATGACCTGAGACGTACCTCCTTGGACTACATGAAAAGGGACATGGAGGAGCTGTCCGATCTTGTAGCCCAGGCAGGTATGACCCTAGCCCTGAGTAGCATCCTGCCATCACCCAGAATGATACCACAGTACAAGGACAAAATGATTGACTTCAACAATTGGCTAATCTTTTGGTGTCATTCTAAGGGGATCCAGTATCTGTCTGCCTGGGATGACATAATCGACAAGCCACAATGCTTTGCCAGAGATGGCCTGCACCTGTCACCCCTGGGATGCCGGATACTGGCTAAGGCTCTAGCCACCCCTATAGTGCCTTTTTTAGGCAAGGTTCAAATGACAAATTCACCACCCTAACAGGTACAGGCAAGAAGAATCTGAGGGTATTGCTACTCAATGCTAGAAGTCTAAACCTCAAAATGCACTCTCTCGAGGCACTCCTTAAAATGGAGAACATCGACATCTGTGCAGTGACAGAGACCTGGTTCAAGGCTCCAGAGAGTACCCCTGCATTACCAGGCTATAATTCATACCACACCTTTCGGCCACCTAACCTGGACCGAAACACTAAAGGTGGAGGCGTGTCCATATTCATTAAGGATATCCACACCACTGGGCTAGTTGCTCAGCATAATGCATCTGAGATTATCCAAGTGCAACTAACTCTGGGCAAGACCGCAATCCAAATTGTAGCTTGCTACAGATCCCCCACCATGCCCCAGGATTCCCACTCCTCATTTCTTAATACACTGGAAAATATTAGGGTACAACCTAACACCTTAATAATGGGCGATTTCAACTACCCTACCATTAACTGGGAAAACTACTCATGTACCAACTCTTGTGCTCAACGTTTTCTGGAATTCATAAATTCCAATGCCATGGATCAACTTATCCACACCCCCACCAGGGGCAGCAATATCCTAGACCTGGTTATTACCAACATGGGCAACCGGTGCTCCACACCAGAGGTCAATTTCTCGTTGGTCAGATCAGACCATAAGCTAATCACCCTAGACATCCACATCCCTCCCCCATCCCCAATTAGGGAAACCACAGTAAAAAATTTCTCCAAAGCCAACTTCACGCTTCTTAAGACAGAAGTGGCAAACTTCACGACACCCATGCTGATGGACAATAGAGGTATGACTGCTGAATCCTACACAAATGCACTTTATAAGCACTTACATGAGTGCATGGATTGTGCAATCCCTAACAGAACCAAGATGCTATCCTCCAAAAAAAGGAAGCCAATCTGGTGGTCCCCTGCCATAAACAAACTCTAAAACAGAAGAAAGAAACTGTTGCAAAAAAGAGTAAAATCCCATGATTGGAGAAACTCCCTGGTCAGCTTCAGTAAGAAGCTGAGATCCCTCATAAAATCCTCCAAAACTAGTTATGAAAACAAAATTGCCACTGACTCTAAAGACAACCACAAAGCATTCTATAGCTATGTCAAGAATCTCAATGGCAACACTCAGATCTGCTCTGAGTTACAGCACAATGGCACTAAATATACAGAACCAACGGATATTGCCAACATCCTGGCAAATAGGTTCACTGCTAACTTTACCCCTCTGTCATCCCCTAAAGGGCCCATATCTATACCAGAAGAATGCAAAGTTCCTGTAATCATGGCTGCACAGGTAAAAAACACACTATCCAAAGCCAAGAATACAGCATCCATGGGACCTGACGACATCCCAGGCTGTGTTCTACATGAACTACAGAACAAACTGGCACCCCACCTAAGTACCATGTTCAATCATAGCCTCACCTCAGGCTATGTGCCCACTGAATGGCGCACAGCGACAGTTATCCCACTCCACAAAGGGGGAGCCACCACAGACCCCAGAAACTACTGCCCCATTAGCCTAACGAGCCTGGTCTGCAAGGCTATGGAGTGTATCATCATGGAACTTATAAACAATGATATTGGTAATCTCCAAACTCAGGACCCCACCCAGTTCGGGTTTGTAAAAGCAGATCATGTCTCCTAAACCTGATAGACTTCTTTGAAGCAGTCACCAAAGCCGTAGATGAGGGTAAGGTGGTTCACACAGCCTATCTAGATCTCACCAAGGCTTTTGACACCATCCCCCACTCTGGAATTATAGATAAACTCACTAAACTAGGTATACATCCCTATGTCACAAGATGGGTTGCCAACTGGCTCACTGACAGAACCCACGCTGTGAAAGTAGCAGACTCCAAATCCAGCTTCAGACCAGTGACAAGTGGAGTACCACAGGGTTCAGTCCTGGGTCCTCTCCTGTTTGGTATCTACTTCTCTGAAGTACAGGCCAACACAGAAGGTCTTTGGCTAATGAAGTTCACAGATGACTGCAAACTAGGAGCCATAATCAAAACTCCAAAAGATATGGACATCCTACAAAAGGGCCTTGCTGAGACAGATGCCTGGTGTCAAAACCATGGCCTCAAGCTCAATGCCAAAAAGTGCATTTTCATTCCTTTTGGTAAAAACTCAGTACCCCTGAACTATCACATAGGTGGTAGTCTACTTAACACTGAAAGTGTGATAACAGACCTTGGGACACAGGTGGACAGTAGTCTCTCCTTTGATAATCACATCGCCACAGTAGTCAGGAAATCCTTCTGTGTGGCACACCTCATCACAAAAGGTTTCTCATCCAGGAAAAAAGAAGTCATTGTTCCCCTCTACTCGTCACTCATTAGACCCATTATAGAGTACAATGCCCCTTTTGGTATGTACCTCACAAGACATCTACAACAACTGGAAAGGCCACAGAAATACCTCACAAAGAGGATTACCGGCCTCAAAGAGATGCCCTATGCAGACCGTCTCAAAAAACTGCAGCTTTACTCCATTGCATATCACCTACTCAGAGGCGATCTCTGCCTAACACACAAAGCTATGTCAAACCCAGAGCTTTTAGACATGCTCCACTTAAAAAAATCCCAATCCCTACAAGCTACACGCTCTAGGGACCTAAACCTCGTCACCACAATAAACAGAACATGCTGGAGGGATAGAGTCCTGTCCCAGAGACTTCCCATACTGTGGAACAAACTACCTATGTATATCAAACAAAGCTCCTCATTAGCACTGTTCAAGAAAAATCTTGATGATTGGATGGGGGATAGGAAATTCACCCCAGGGATCACTTCTGTGGCTCTGCTCGACAGTGGCACAGGAAAATAATTTTCTTGGGTGGCGAAAGCCAGGGTACCTTTGGCTAGGCTTTTATAGGCCCTAGGGCCAATAGCCTAGTACCTACCTATGAACCTATGGACCTATATGGGGAGGGTATAACACATCAGTCAATGGGGTGGGTTTACTGCCATACTCACTATGCAATTGTGGGTGCAAACACTGCTGTGGTTGCCTGTATAGCTGACTTTAGCCAACTCAGTCCCTCACTAAGGAGGTGGGTGAAATGATTGGGTTGGTCTCATGAGGGTGACATAACAGATGGAACAGGGGTGTACCAAGAAAATTCCATTTTGTACTCACTACTTGGACACCTATAAGTTCAAAAAGGACACATCTCTAAAAATGCTGCCCCAACCACTTTATACATGTAAGTAAAATGTTCAGCTGTTCCCCCTAAAAACTATTGAAACTGTTATTTTTAAATATTGCACCTGTTGTTAAAGGCTTCCTTTAGATAGTTGTAGATATACTATTACCTTAAAAAATGTTATATGATGCTCAGAAAAAAATGCACTCAGCAGAGTACAAAGAGCATGCCCTGCTACACCCTTGGCTTGATGGCATTACAGGAAACAGCACCTTTGGGCCAATATACGACTGAAATATTTTTTTCTAAGAAGGCTTTGTGTGGTAACTCTGTATGCAAAAGGAAGGTGGAAAAAGTGGGTATTAAAAAGTAAAAAAGAAACTCCAGCAGTACAAGTTAAAGTCTGAGATCTGTGTCCTATCAGTGTAAAGGGAACTTTACTGAAGTAAGGCAGATGTTGATTAGTAGTAACATCACATAAAGACAAAAAAATAATAGGGAAAGTACTAAGTGAATTTTATGGAGAATTCCCGAAACTGTCCGATGTAAGTATAATGGTGGACTTAGGCAATTTCTTTCTAGCCATTTTTTCTTGCCGGGACCACCCTAGCTAATTATACTCTCAGGGTACTTACTGACACGTTGTACACGTATATTATATTACTGAAAATATAGTTTGAGAATCTGTTACTAGGAGATACACGTGTAAATTGACTTAGACGTAACAAATTGCGGATTAAAACATTGCGTAAAAAGTGTTTGACTCTTTAATGTGTTTACCATTTAAAACAGTAAGTGTCGCTGTTGGATAGTAGAAGAGCCGAAATCTGCGCACAGATATTTTCATATTTACTGACTGTTTTTTTTTCACGTAAGAGAAACAGACGCTGAAAAATTTGAGACACACAGCTGTCGATAAGACTATTTTGAATCACCGATCTAAGTGAAGTAACACAGCCGTTTGTCTTTCTCCAAATAAGAACTTAATGGTTTGCTTCTGACCGGGAATTGGCTCAAGGATGCATGCACACAGATACTCAGAAGGGCAATGTGTGGGCTTGGCATTCATCTTTATTCTTTGCTTCACAAATGCGGTGAAGCTACAATATTCTGTCAGTGAGGAGCAGAAGAAGGGTTACGTTGTTTCAAACATTGGCAATGACCTCAGTGTGGACCCTCAAACTCTATCAGATCGAAGGGCACGTCTTGTTTTCGATGGCGGAATTGAATATTTCCAAATAAATATAAATACCGGTATGCTGTTAGTAAAGGAAAACATTGACAGAGATGAGCTATGTGGGCAGACTAGTCCGTGTACTTTATCTTTCCAGGTTATTATGGAGCGTCCTTTGCAGCTTTACGGTGCTGAAGTTGAAATTCTAGATTTAAATGATAATCCACCAAAATTCCAGAAAAAGGAGTATTTTTTAGAAATATCGGAATCTACTGCTCTAGGAGCCCGATTCGTTTTAGAGAATGCGGAGGATTTAGACGTGGGTATTAATGCAGTCCAGGACTATCAGATGACCCAGTCTGAGTACTTTCAGTTGAATACCCAAACTGGAATCGATGGTAATAAATATGCTGAACTTGTGTTAGTGAAGCAGCTGGATTATGAAAAAATAAATAAAATAATGTTATATCTGACTGCCACAGATGGTGGTAATCCTCAGAGAACCGGGACAACAGAAGTGCACATTAATGTTTTAGATGCGAATGATAATTATCCTGTATTTAATCAGACAGTTTACAGAGTTAGACTTTTGGAAAACAGTGCAAAAGATTTTGTGGCTCTTAAAGTCACAGCCACAGATTTCGATAAAGGATTATATGGTGAAATTGTGTACTCATTTAGCCGTATTTCCGTTACAGATAGCAACATCTTTAAAATAAACGACAGAACCGGGGAAATAACAGTCATTAAAACACTCGATTATGAAGAAAGTAAAGTCCATGCAATGGAAGTGCAAGCCAAAGACGGGGGTGGATTAACAGCTCAATGTAAAGTTTTTATTGAGACAGTTGACATGAATGACAACGCCCCCGAAATCATTGTATCCTCCGTTACGAGTCCCATACCAGAAAATTCGTCACCTCAAACAGTAATAGCACTTTTGAGCATCAGAGACCGTGATGATGGAGACAATGGAAAAGTGCGTTGCTTCCTTAAAGACCACCAACCTTTTAAATTAATCCCATCTTTGAAAAATTTTTACCAGCTGATGACAAGCAAGCAGCTTGACCGGGAAGAAAGCTCTGAATACAATATTAGTATAGTGGCAGTGGATGGTGGGTCACCTCCATTATCTTCCACAATAGTCATTCATCTGCAGGTATCTGATATCAACGACAATCCACCTGTATTTAACCAGGCATCCTATGCAATATACACAAAAGAGAATAATAATGCCGGGTCTCTTATTGGATCAGTGAATGCATTTGACAGGGACTCAGACCAGAATGCCCGAATTGTTTACTCGGTTGTTGAAAGTCAGGTTCTTGGTTTACCAACGTCTAGCCTGCTCTCAATTAATTCAGATACTGGTGACATTTATGCAGTGCGGTCATTTGACTATGAGAAGATCGATCATTTCAAGTTTTCTCTAAGGGCTCAAGACACTGGATCTCCTTCGCTTAACGCAAGTGCTGAAGTAAATGTATTTATTGTAGATCAAAACGACAATGCCCCCAACATATTACATCCTCTACCCAACAGTAGTGACCTATCCTCTGAAATAGTACCACTGGAGGCAGAAGCGGGTCATGTTGCTACTAAAGTAGTAGCAGTTGATGCTGATTCTGGCCAGAACGCATGGCTGTCCTTTCAGCTACTCAAGGCAACCGATCCTAGTCTTTTCGTGGTTGGGTTTCATACTGGAGAGATAAGAACAGCGAGGCAAACTACAGCCAAAGATGCTGGTAGACATAGATTAGTAGTAATTGTTAAGGACAATGGTCAGCCCCAGTTATCTTCATCCACTTCATTGAATATCTTAGTAGCAGAACATCTCTCAGATTCCAATTTGGAAAACGCTAATGTGGAAAACTTGGAAGAAAATGATCAAAAATTAACAGTCTACTTAATTATTTCATTGGCTGTCATTTCTTTCTTATTTATCGCGTCTTTGGTAACAATCCTGTCAATAAAGGTATGCCGACCTTACAGAGGTGGCAAACATTTTGTTGCCTCTGGGCTGACACTCCCTGCAGGATATTCAGACTGGAAAGGTAAAGAATCCCTACCGAGAAGTTATTTTACTAAAGATCGTTCAACCACAGACCCGCAAAATACTGGGCCACTGATGTCTATGCCTGCTAATCAACATGCTTCCATAGTAGTGGATGAAAATCAGTCATCCCATATACTTGTTGATATTAATTGCAAAGCAGAGGTAAGTATTATTTCTTATCAGTTATAACTGTTTTTGTGTTTTAACATGGCATATGTTCATGTTACCTGTTGTGTTGAAAGGGAATATTGTTCATTATTAGTAACCAGGAATATTTTCTTCAAATTCTAATAAAACGTATTGCTGTGTGATCTGATCTTAGTAACCCTTTGCTCGGTTTATTGTACCATTGTCTTATTTAATGGCTCCACTTTTAGAATGATTGTAGCTTCTGGTGATAGTTTATTGATCTTGTACTGTAGGCAATAGCTGTACGGATTATTGGTTTTAGGACGACATTTGCTTAACACCTTCTGAAAAGACATGTCCTGGAAATTTTAAGAGTGTGCAATCTTAAGAAAGATGTCATAAGACCTGTGCACATGTGCATTTTGTTTACTGATTGAATGGTGTGTGTGTGTGTGTGTGTGTGTGCGCGCGCCCCCATACAGTGCAAAATATGTAGACTAATGAACTGCATTAAAAATTCTACCACACATCATCATTTACTTTTTTTAAGATAAAGGGATATGTAAGAAGTGGATCCTCTTTCTTCAAATTATTGTTGCTACTTGTATGTTGGTCCTATTGTGTGTGTGTGTGTGTGTGTGTGTGTGTGTGTGTGTGTGTGTGTGTGTGTGTGTGTGTGAGAGAGAGAGACAGCTTCAAAAATAACATGTGATGAAGGAGATTCAGAAAACTGTGTGAAGGAGGTAAATTCTGCAAGCATGGACATACCTCCACAACTACAGGTATTCTATGCAGAAGTAAATCAGGTCTGAAAATAGGAATGTTCCTCCAAAACAGGGAGTGTTAAGAGGTCTGCCTGCTCACTTCCAACCCCCCCATTGTTTTGCAGTCTAGTAGGTGAAAACAGTTCAGATCTTCTTCATGTCTGCTTGTGTGAATCAATATTAGGCTGTGGCTGACTTACATATCATACAACATGTAAGTTATTGGTGGTAATTAGGGTTAAATGTAAAACTTAGATGTAGCATACTTCTACGCAACTGACTGCACTTACTTTGTGTGTAAAACAATCTTTTCTGCACATCCTGCACTTCACTGTGCATTAGAAAAGTGAATATAAAACAATGGTTATAGAGCAGCTTGTGATATACAGCTGTATGTCAAATCAGTATTGGAATGCCTTGATGACTGACCTACAGTAAAGTTTTAAATAATTTGCAGATAAATAAACTCCACTTTGCAATGGTCAGATGAGTACAAAGGGATTTTGTGTTACTTTTCTCACATTTTGCAAAGTGGTTGCCAATCTTATCTACTGTTATATTTGGTAGAGACCTTAGGTAAATAAGTTTCATGTGCATAATATAAAAAAAAAGACATACTTCATAATGGCTTTTGCAACAGTTGTTGACCACTTAATATGGTGGTATTACTCAGAGAAGAATAGAGTCTCCATGAACTCTAATTAAACTTTTAATAAAGCTTACCTGAAACAGAAAAAAATAACATATTTTACAGTGAAGTAAAACAAAAATATTTTATAGTAAAGCAACAGAAGAAGTCAATAAAATATATATATGTTTAAATAAGAAAAAAAGATCTTTGTTTTGGACAGAAACGATCAAGCCATTTTTACCTACCGTTTTTCATAATATAGGTTCAATATAATATTCATTTTAGCAAGAGATGCAAAATGATTTTTTTTAAATTAGGTATGCTCAGACATAAGGCTTTCTTTTCTCTCTTGCATGAATTAAGGCCATTGCTTCAGACATATGGCTTTTTTTCTCTCTTGTATGAATTAAGGTCATTGCTTCAGACAGAAACAAACAAGTCTGACCGATATATGTCCATTGTTGTACGAAAGGTCTTCTATATTATGCATCTTATAAACAAAGGGATTGTGTCTCGATTTAGGGATGTCATTGTCCACCTATCACATGCTTTCCAGCAATTGTAATTTACTTAATATGGTGGTACTATTCACAGCAGAATAGAGTCTCCCTGAACTCTACTTAAATGCTCAATAAAGCTTAACTAAACAGAAACAAACTATTATATATTACAGTGAAATAACACAAAAATATTTTATATTAAAGCAAGAAAAGTCAGTAAAACATATATACAGTATGGTTAAAAAAAAGATCTCTATTTTGGACAGAAATGATGAAATCATTTTTAACTACAGTTTTTCAGATTATAGGTTCAATATAATATTAATTTTAGCAAGTGATGCAAAATTAGTTTTTTAGGTACAGTCAGATATAAATTTTTCTTTTCTGTCTTATGTGATCCAAGGCTACTACCAGCTTCAGACAGAAACAAACAAGTCTAACCAATATGAGTCCATTGTTTTAAGAAAGTTTTTCTTTGCTGCACAGCTTATAAACAAAGAGATTGTGTTTAGATCCAGGAATGTCATTGCCCCCCTTTGCTCAGCCCTCATTATGCCTGTCATTGAGTATAACGCCCCCATTGGCATGTATCTGTCCAGACACATGCAACAACTAGAATGCCCACAGAGATACCTTACTAAAAGGATGCAAGACCTAAACTATATGACCTACATGGACTGACTCAAAGCCCTGTCAATATACTTAGTATCCTACAAACTGCTAAGAGGTGACCTGTGTCTGACAAACAAGGGATCCTCCAACCCGTTACTGATGTATTTACTGCACATGAATAAGTCAAATGTCATCAGAAATGCTCAGTCTAGGGATCTAAACCTCTTCTGCAACATCAGCAGAATAGTTTGGAGGGATAGGTATATCTCACAGAGGATACCACTACTCTGGAACGGACTCTATCCAAATACACAAAGTTCATCCCTGTCCGTATTCAAGCACAACTTGGATCTACAGATTGGAAACGGAAAACTCACCCCAGGACTGCCCCCTGTACTATTAATGGATATAGACAGCTCCTACATGCTCTAGCCCATGCATGTGTCCCCACAAATTACTTATGGTTTGATCACAGTTATTTTCATTAGGGGTAATATATATTTATTGACCATGGGATGGGTAAGGATAATCTCTAAGCAAATGTGAAAGGTTAATTCGAGCACAAAAAAGAAAACTGGCTAGGCTTAAAATAGCCCACAAGGGCAACTAGCTTAATACTTACCCATGAAGCTATAAAATAAATACAACTATCTAAAAATGTTTTGTAAACTATTTTGTACTTATAATGTGTTAGTTATTCTGAACTTTAACTTATGCATTTTAGGAAGGGTGAAAGAAAATTTAACAGAAATACATGTGTGAGCACATTCACATAACTATAATTTCTAAGTGTGTATTTTTTTTTAAATATATGCACAATTAATCTGATACATGCTTCAAGTTGGAGTACTATGCTATAATGAAAACAGTGAGGCTGGACATAGCAGCAGCTGGATTATTGTGATGAAATTGCAGTTTTGTATGCCAGATCAAAATAATTTTCTATGCAAACTAATTTTTATGTACAAATATTAGACCATTTATTGACCGGCTGCAAATGGGATGGCCTATGCAAGCAACTAGTGAGAATACTAGATGACAGCAAAGAACATTCACCCAAAAACACACCCCATGAAATACATTTTGAAAGAAATCTATGTTGTGCATCTTATGACGTGGGGAACATACCGGGTACTCATATGTTTAGCAGAAACTCAGTCTAATCCTACATTTTCTTTAAGAATCTTACTTTTAATAGAAATCATTTTAAGATATGACTACCTTTTAGCTAAAACAAGAAATTCACTTGTATCTATAATTATCCCATCCTGTACTTCTGTACTTCACAAGACAGATGACAGTTGTATGACGCAGCAAACAGAGGCTTAGCATTTCCTAGCTATGTCCCATTATGTTTCACTATTACATTTCCTTAAGTAATTCAGGTATATGCTGTCTGAGCATATCACTTTGATAAAAATTGTATTTTAAACTTCTTATACCTAATGTAGTTTGCTACGATATCCGAGTATTACTTTAAACACTAGTACATGACCAGTAATGAAATTTGTCTTACATTCAGCCATAATTGTAAATGGATCCCACTATATGCCTGGACTAGTTGTGGTGTTTTCCTTTTCAATGTATATCCAGAGTATTTGCTGCAGAATTTTAGTGGACAGCATTATGTATATATGCATTTATTTAGCAGTTGTATATGCACTGATCTACTGAATGATAAATAATTTTATATCTGTTATCTCATAGTATACCCATCCATAATTGAGAACCTTCTTTCTTGGCCATCCTCCACATTTAACCAGGAAACC
Organism: Protopterus annectens; assembly: GCF_019279795.1. NCBI lineage: Eukaryota > Metazoa > Chordata > Ceratodontiformes > Protopteridae > Protopterus > Protopterus annectens. Next base: position 1,094,451,095 of record NC_056733.1, read on the forward strand.
ATAATAAGGGGGGATTGCAATACTGATTGGCACACTTGTACTTCTGATAACCCCTCTTAAACCTGTATGGATTCACCCAAATAATACACTTGCCAACAAGGATAGATAAGCATAGCAACACACTGTCAATTTTTGACTGGACCTTATCTAATAAACCCTCATTAGTCTATCTCTCATGATGATCTCAGACAGACTAAGTGACCACCTACCCACCTTCTACTTTGTCATCATCTCAGCTCCCCCTAAAAATGTCAAATACAAACAAGTGTGCAACAAAAAAATGTTTCACCAATACCTTTAAATCACTCCTACAGCATTGCGACTGGTCCCCGCTAAAACATATTCGTCTAGATTCTGGCATTCAGTATTGTAACAACAAATTCTTTGATATTCTAAACAGTCTAGCTCCCCTTAAAAAGATCTGAGTTCAATATAATTGTACTCTATGGCTAACTAAAGAAACCAAACAGCTACTGAAATAGAGAGACAAATTCTGGTCCCAATATCAGGTCAAGAAAAACCAAGCCTCTTTGACAGCTATCGCCAGTTAAGAAACAAATCTAAATAACTGATCAAGATTGACAAAAATATTTACGATACTAGAATCCAACATAAACAAAATAATTCCCCAAAAATTTGGGGTGCAATTAAACAACTCCTACAACCTGGGTATTCCTCAACTCCAACCCCCACTACCACAAATACTAAAAAAAAGTTCAGCTACTCAGTTTAACTCTATATTTACCAACTCCATGCTATCCCTAGTGAGAAATAATAATGTTCCACTATTCATTCCAACAGAAAGAGAACCTATCATCACTTCTTTCCCTCTAAAACCTATCCAATCAAGCACCGTAAATAAAATGCTAAACAAATTGAAGCCCACATCCCTATCTGTCAATCAGCTACCTAATGAATATCTCAAGTTAGCAGCCAATGTCATCTCTTACTATGTCTCTCTCTTGATCAACCAACCAATCACAGAGCAATTTGTTCCCAAGCTCTGGAAAATTTCCTACATAATCCCACTAAACAAAGGTAGTACCTCAACACAACTGTCTAACTATAGACCGATAGCTGTTCTATCACCCCATCTAAAATTCTGGAAAAATGTAAATACTCACAACTATTGGACAATCTATTATCTAACAACCTGCTAACCAATTGCCAATATGGCCTCCAACCTAGACACAGAACCACAACTGCTCTCAGAGATTTCACCAACACAGTAAACCAATTAAAAAAATATGCAGTGTGTTTCTACCATTTTCCTAGATATGTCCAAAGTATTTGACACAGTATCCCACCAAAAGCTCCTCAATGAGCTTTCAACCCTTAACCTTTTGCAAACAACCTTCTCCTGGTTTCACAACTACCTTTTTGACTGCCAACAAGCTGTGAATTAGCAAAAGGATCTCTCCTTCCTACTACCTGTTGCAGTTGGCGTCCCACAAGGTTCATTTTAGGTCCACAGCTCTTTACTATCTTAACAAACAAACTCTCCACCACTAACACCTTGTCACTATCATTCAATATGCAGATGACTCCACTCTCATCTGTGCTACAACCTCCCTTCCACAACTCGAAGGAATTACCCAAAAATCTCTCTTATACATATAATTCTCTAGCTATCCACTTATTCTACATCCAAATAAAAACAAATTAATTCTCTTCTCCAATAACATGTTCATTGACTCTCTTTTAGCATCTTTTCATTGAACAACAACAAAATCAAACCTGCCCCTCATATCAAACTTCTTGCTGTCACCATCAATACCAGTTTGAGATTTCATAATCATGTATCACTTTTTATCAAAAAGGCCCACATAAAACTAGACTCACTCTATAGAGTCCAATCATACCTCACCAACACCAGTAGACAATTAATTGCCAGCACCCACATTCTGTCTGCCCTACTGGATGCCTCTTCTATCTTCACAAACCTTAAAAAATTTGACCTAACTAGACTAGACGCCTGCTACCACAAAATCGCCAAATTTTCTACAAGCTTACCACACAGATCCCATCACTGTGCTGCTCTTTGCCAACTAAAATGGCCAGAACTACCCAATCTCTTATCCCTCTATCAAGTTACAACTATTCATACCATCATATACCAACCTGCTAAATGCCCAACTCTCCAAAGTCATGTATAAACCCACTCCAATAACAGAATTCGTATATCTTCTGACAAACTCTTGCTAAAAGTCTCTAAATCTAATAACAATTTTTGTGATTCTCTTTACTCAAAACATATTGCCAAACCTGGAATTCCACCCCTCAACACATTCTTAATACCAGAAACCTTTCCAGGTTCAAACAGTTACTCCAGATATACTTAAATGACAATTGTCTCTGCTCTTGCACATCCCCAGGTTGACTGTAGCACTACTAATATTTATTTCTTCTTCCTCTCCTCTATCACATTTCTCCTCCAACTAATTTCCTCTCTTAATCTCTCCCACTTTCTACCCATCCTGCTTCTTTCCTATCTACTTTCTAACTATAGTGCCTACTCTTCTATTCATATATCTCACTGAATATTGTACTCTGCATACTCTATAAATTCTAGTTGCCTTTTTAAATAACATATGCTTGTTAACTTGCTTTTGGAGCTTTACCTCCACGGCCTTCCTCTAAAATGACCCATTTGTACCCATAGCACTGTTTTCTAAGTATTGTAATCTCCACATTCTATATGATGTTCTTGTGTACTTTGTTAAATAACATTGTAATTGTTAACTTGTACTTAGAGCTTTTCTTCCTGGCCCTCTGCTGAAAATGGGCTGCTAGTCTAGTCGGACATCCCCAGTAAACAAATGTTAAATAAATAATAAATAAATAAAAATACTATATTACAGTGAAATGAGCCTTCTCTATACAACAGTAAAGCCAAGGAGTCTCTTCCAAAAAGACACATACCTGAAATTACTAAAACTCAATGCAGTATTTTCTTTATTGATCTACAATTGAATGTTCATATCTATTGATGATCTTATCTTTGTTTTTCTCAAGTAGTTAACTTTTAGGTGCTCAGTTTCTTAGCCATTAATGAGTCCACCTCATTTTGAAAAATGGTACCTAAAATCTTCTATCTGAAAAGGAAAAGGTATCATTTTCTGATATTGTGTTTAACCTTATCAGTTTTATATATAAATATGCCACTATTTTCTGAATCAGAATGTTACAGTAATGTGAGCTGCCCTTAAGTCTTATAAAACCAGCAGCCAGCAAACTAAAATTATATGATTTAATGAACAATATCTGTGCATCTCTGTGTTGTGAAATTATTCATAAAATTCTGACCTTTTCTATGAATCCAAACAAAAACCAAGACAGAGAAAACCAAAGGTCCTACATAGTACAAGGAAAGAGCAGCAACGAAGATAACCATGCAGACCACCACACCGTTGATCATATAACGAATACACAAACTCGCAGAAAAAAACATAAACATTAATAAAAATACATAAAATAATAAAATCAAATAATTCCAAGTAAAAAACAGATGCACACTTTCAGGAAACTACCCTTCATCAGATCCTACCAATCAAAACTCTTCTGCAACATACATAAAAGACAGTCAAACAATCACGGTTAAAACATAGGCATACACCCCTTTAAAGTCAGCTTTATCAGAACAATCACATTCAAACCAAAGCATTTGTCCACTTGAAGATCAGCTAGCCAATGAGATTCTGCTATTTCAGTCCTATTTACCATATCCCCCCCTGAGAGTTTTCACTTTGAATCTACAGCACCCTAATTATGAATGTATGCCCTTCATAATTCATTCCATGGTGGGCTAATCCATTATGCTGCAAACGCAGCCTCATATCACTCATATGTTGGAGAATGCAATCTTTAAGCAATCTGTTAGTTTTGCCCACATAAAAACATTGGCATTTCCTACATCTCACAAGATACATCACATTCCTGGTGGAGCAGTTGGCATACAAGTAGGATGATATACTTTATGTGTCATTGGATGCTCAAAGCCATTCTCAGCACTAATTAGCCCACAAGCTTTACACCACCCACACGGAAATGTACTGATCTTATTAGATATAGCCGCTCATCTTATTAGTAGTTCATCTTTACACAACAGCCATTTTAAATTCATATTAGTCTTAAAACCAAAGGATGGTACACCCCCTACCATTTCTTTTATATTCATATCAGTTAAGCAGATTTTCCAGTTACTCTTTATAATGTCACAGACCCCACCGATGTCACTACTGTATTTCAATACCATCTTACTTCATTTTGATTGTGACATCAGTCTGAAATCCACACTTTCTCGTCCTTCATCAAAACCATCCTGGCCATACCATGGCCTCCCTCAAGTTCTCCTCAGGTCATTAAAATGAACCAATGCAGTACATATATCCCATTCCTTATAACCATGGAAGCGTAACTGAGTAGTTAGGTTCTCCACCTCTTTCATGAGAGCACCATCCTCAGTACACAATCTTGATGCTCTCATGATCTGACCTTTGGCTATATTTCTAAATATGTGGGGTGGGTGCATGCTATCTCGAGCTAATAGTCCATTCTTCCAACAGGACTTCCTATGTATGGAGATGTTTAATATGACATCATCTGATTTCAGCAACTTTACATCCATAAAATCAATCTCATTGTCTGATGCATGAACCATAAACCTCAAAAATGTGGTACTGCTCTCCAAGTACTATAGAAATATATGTAACTCATCCATTGCACCCCTTCACAGCAGAAACACATCCTCAATGAATCTGCTGTAGAATTGTATATATTTTTTTCCATATATTTTCACCATATATTGTCAGTTCCTCCCAACAAGCCAAACTCAGACTTGAGTATGTATTTGCACAAGGGGCGTTGCTAATAATATTCATCAATGAGCATAAAGATATTGTTCTCCAATATCAGTCATATTAAGGTACAAATCAAGTCTATAAAGGTAGGCTCATACTGCTCATATCTGCTGGTAAATTCCCTGATAGCTGTAAGCCCATATTCATTGGGGGTGACAGTGAACAGATTGTTCACATCCAGTGTCACAAACAATAATTCATCATGAGTTACTTGATTGGACATAGATGATTTTAAGCATTGTAAAAACTGTGCAGAATCTTTCAGAACTGCTAGTGCTTTCTCTAATAAAGGCTTAAGTTTTTTCTCTATCCATATAGATAGTGGCTCTGTTAACCAGCCTCTACCTGATACTATTGGTCTGAAAGGTGGATCTATGGTGCACTTATATATTTTAGGAAGTCCTTTGATAACTGGTATCATTGGAAAATCAACCTGAATATTATATAACCTGTCATTAATCCTACATTGCATAAATAGATCAATAAGATCATCTTTCAAGTTCTTAATTATGGATTCAGTCTGTCTCTTATCAGTCTTTCGTAAGTAGAACTTTCAGACAGCATCAGCCTCATCTTATTCACATATACATCATGATCTAACACAACTATAGCACCACCTTTATCGTCTGGTCTTATAACAATCTCATTATTCTCCATCAGCTCTTTTAGTGCTACCCTTTCATTCTCAGTAAAATTATAGAAATTTGTCTGATGCTTAGACTCAATATAATTGTCAATGTCCCTCTCACATGTTTTGATGAAAGTATCCACAACAGGATATGGGGCAGGTAAGTAAGTACTCAGTTTCCTATAACTGGGTACACCACTATTATTTCCATTGCCAAAACTATTTCTGAGTGTCACCGTCTATCCAAATAATCTCAACTCAATAACAATGTTATGTAACTTAGAGGAAGTAGCTGGTATAAAACTCAGACCTTTATTAAGAACCTTATAATGTATAGCATTTAGTTGATATTTCAAGAGATTGTATACCAAGCAATCTTCTAATCCATTGTTAATCATAGTGACACTTTCCATCATTTTCTCCCTCTGCTCACTAAGCGGGTGCATTTCTCTATGTTCTTGGTCTTCATAGGTATTGCCAGCAATGAAAAAAATGAGGATTTTAGCCACAGTTCTTTAGTCTGCCCCCATCATATAATGACTTATCGTGTTCTTGTTTCCACCAGACCGCTGTAAGTTGTTAGCTGTTCTAGAAGGTAACACAGTTGAAGATTTCACAGCCTTGTTCAACATGCTATGAGTACCACTAGGGACATTCACTTCTGTTCCTCATTGTGCCACCATCATTCACAGGTATTTCCACCTCTTCCATATTCTTATTAGCTTTCTCTGTCTGTCTAGTTTCGTCTTTTAGCCATACAAAAATATTCCCAACATTAAAGTCAATACAGTCTCTTTGTAACTTTTTCATCTTAATCTGTTGCAACTTCCCATCTTATAAAGTAGCAGGTTTAAACTAGTTTTTAATACATCCAGTTGCTTCTATAGTTTTTTTGCACCTGAAGAGGAACAGCTTAAGGAGGTTGAATGTAAACAGGAGGAGATAATAATGGTGTACTCAGTTATAGGAAACCGAGTACTTACTTACCTGCCCCACATCCTGTTGTGGGATACATTCATTGAAACATGTGAGATGGACATTGCCAATTATATTGAGTCTAAGCATCAGACAAATTTCTATAATTTTACTGAGAATGAAAGGGTAGCACTAAAAGAACTGATGGAGAATAATGAGATTGTTATAAGACCAGACGATAAAGGTGGTGCTATAGCTGTGTTAGATCATGATGTACATGTGAATAAGATGAGGCTGATGCTGTCTGAAAGTTCTACTTACCAAAGATTGATAAGAGACAGACTGAATCCATAATTAAGAACTTGAAAGATGATCTTATTGATCTACTTATGCAACGTAGGATTGATGAGAGTTTATATAATTTTTTTTCAGGTTGATTTTCCAGTGATACCAGTTAGCAAAAGACTTCCTAAAATACATAAGTGCACCATAGAGCCACCTTTTAGACCAATAGTATCAGGTAGAGGCTGGTTAATATAGACACTATCTATATGAATAGAGAAAAAAAACATAAGCCTTTATTAGAGAAAGCACTGGCAGTTCTGAAAGACTCTGCACAGTTTTTACAATGCTTAAAATCATCTATGTCCAATCAAGTAGCTCATGATGAATTATTGTTTGTGACACTGGATGAGTAATTGGAAAATTCTCTTAATTGATATGAAGATAAAATAAATAGTAGGGGATGTACCATCCCTTGGCTTTAAGACTAATATGAATTTAAAATGGGTGTTGTGTAAAGATGAACAACTAATAAGATGAGAGGCTACATCTAATAAGATTGGTACATTTCCATGTGGGTGGTGTAAAGCTTGTGGACTAATCAGTGCTGAGAATGGCTTTGAGCATCCAATCACACATAATGTATATCGTCCCCCCTTGTATGCGAACTGCTACACTAGGAATGTGATATATCTTGCGAGATTTATGAAATACCCATGTTTTTATGTGGGTAAAACTAACAGATTGCTTAAAGATCGCATTCTCCAACATATGAGTGATATGAGGCTGTTTTTGCAGCATAATGCATTAGCCCAACATGGAATGAATTATGAAGGGCATAACTTCATGTTTATGGTGCTGCAGATTCAATGTTAAAATAAGAGAGTAGGATATGGTAAATAGGACTGAAATAGCAGAATCTGATTAGATAGCTGATCTTTAAGCAGACAAATACCCTGGTTGGAATGTGATTGTTACAATAAAGCCAACTTTAAAGGGCTGTAGGCCTGTGTTTTAACTGTGATTGTTTATCTTTTATATATGCTGGAGAAGAGTTTTGGTTGGTAGGATCTGATGAAGGGCAGTTTTCTGAGGGTGCGCATCCATTTTTTACTTGGAATTATTATTTTTTTTTTATTTCATATGTTTTTATTAAAGTTTTTGTTTTTTTTGCCAGTTTGTGTATTCGTTATATGATCAACAGTGTGGTGGTCTGTGTGGTTTCCTCATTGCTGCTTTTTCTATGAATGATAAAAAATATGGATTTTGTAACCAAAGTTATAAAGTCATTACTTGTCTTATGTTTGGAAATAAAACAATTATACATAGATTGTTAAAATGTATGGGTTGTGCTACAACAGGAAGCCAAAGGCCATGTAAAGCAATTAGAATATTCTTCAGAGAGATAGCTGGAGAGAACAAGGAAACAAGATCGTAAATAAATATGTAAATGTGACACTACTTCTGTGTGATACAAAGTTCCTTCCATATAATTCAATTGTCCAAGTATAAAAGAATGTAGAATATATATATTTTTTAAGTAACAATTTAAAAACTTTCTTTTTTGGAATAGACTGAGTAGATGAAATGTTTTCCCTTTGATCATGAATTCAGGATGTATTCCCAAAAGTAACATCTTGAACTATAATCTCATGTCAATAAAAAGTAATAGTCATAAATCTTGTTACTCAACAATATCCTTTACACTTATCTAAATTAAAGCACAAATCAATGTTATTCAAGTGATGATCACTGTTTCAAAAAAAAAATTGTAACCAACTTTGTAATTTAACTTTGATACATAAATTATCAGCATAAGATTGCCATAATGGTGATAACCAGGAACAATTTTCATCTGCACTAAAGTATACTGTGTGTTAAAATCATCCATTGTGTAAGACATGAATATACTATACAATAAACTAGTTAAAGGACAGGCTTGTTTTAACCATGTTTGGCTATGGATTTTCTTTCTAAGCCATCTGTTTACAGGTAATCGTATCCACAAATAGTTATAAATATGGTAAATAATATTACAAAAAAGTATTGCAAGTATACTTTAAAACTCTTTAGTATACTCTATATTGTGCAAGGTTATCATATGCTTTTTAAATATTACATGATAATAATAAATTTGTTGTTTACATTTCTTCTAAAATGTGAAGAACTTGTCTTTATAGTAACAATGTTACTTGTATAATTTTCCCTTTAATTCCAACAGTACTGCTATGTAATTTATGCTTCATTGATACTCTGTAATTGTATAAAGAAAATCCTATAATCAATATCATTCAGTGTTTATGCATCTAATTTGTAAAATTATCTATCTTCCATGTCTTACGAATAAATCAAATGACACCCTCATAAATTTCCTCACCTAAATAACCACCAGCCAACTATTCATGTAGTATATTAAAATGTTATTTTGTATTATCCATTTATTTGCAAAAACATATAAGTTGGACCATCTAGGCCATGCAGTGATTTGTTACACACCTTGCTTAATATACATTGCAATTCTTCCAATGTAATGGTTTTAGATAAATATAAATTATCTACATTAGAAAAGAGAATTACAGACCACTGTTTATGTTCCATTTAAAAAGATGCATACATAGGCTCTAAAAAGGATTCTGTTGTGAACCTTATTTCATTCTAAGATGTAATTGAATTACCTTCATTTTAATGCTAAAAAACATATTATTTTTATTTGTAATAGCTCTGCTGAAGAAATGTGAAACTTTTTATTTTGTACCTTCCACTATATACCTTTATTTACATAACAATGTTCCAGATTCCAAAAGACTTGTTCTCAGTGTAAATAACATAGTCCTAAGCCTGCCTAGATTCCAAGACTTGTTTGACTTACTGTAATGTAAGCCTGCCCTAATTAGAAAAGACTTGATCTTGGTGTACTTGACTTATTCTTGTGTAAGGTCTATCTATAAAGCAGGCTTACAGTGGAGACCAAATTGCAAAAGACTTGTTCCTGGGGTAAGTGACATACCATGCTATATATACACTGGAATATACCATGGTATAGTCACTGGAATAAGTTACTTAACACCAGTAGCAAGTCTGTTAGACTCTGGCCTACACTGTAAACCTTCTTTATAGATAGGCCTTACAATTATATTTAGATTGATAGCGAGTCTTTTGGAATCAGGGCAGTCTTATATTAGACTACATTACATATGCTGAGAGCAAGTCTTTTTCAAGTAGGACCCGTTGTTTATATTCTTTTAAAATTTTAGAGCATACAATAATCTTTCATAATCATATAATGCAGAAGAGTTTGTAATGAATCGGTATACATATTCTGAATGATTGTATATATTAATTTATTCTTTTGTAGAACATATTTTATGCTTCTTAAACCATTTTTTATATTTTTCTTGATAAATAATCCATCATGCAATCCAGGATGTATAAAATGTACCAATGTAAGATGCTGAGCCCATGATATGGATTATTCTGTTTGCCATTCTGTTGTATTATATGAAAGTAGCAGGTTAGGTTTTTATACATTCGCCTTCATTTATATATTGTGATATGATTTCATTTTTAAATAATAACACAACATGGTCAATAAAATTCAATTCATTTTTTTTTTCCAAAACATTTTTAGTTTGCTTTTCTATTAAACATGAACAATCAAATTATTTCAAACATACAATAGATACTGAATAAATAACTATTTACACTATATACAATCATCCATGACAAACATTTGCTTTATCTATGACTACTTATCAATATATATCTAATAAATTTTGCAGTTTTTACCACGTTATTCTTTTGTGTTACATTAGATGTTCTGTAACAAATGGTTTGCATTTCCTTTTTACATACAGATTTTGCTAATGTAATAAACTCTGCAAACATAAGACCTTGCTTTTGTTTCCAATTCAATGTAATAATCTTTCTAGCAATCACTAAAATTGACCAGAGTAGATGTAATTGATGTTTAGGAATCACACTTGGGGTAGGTACATTAAATAATATCAAATAACTAGTGATTTGACAGTTATCTGACCATAAAGCTTTTACAAAATGTCTAAAATCACTCCAATAAAGTATGAGAGTTTTACATTCGATGAACATATGAACCCAGTTGGCATCAGGAATTTCACCACATCTCCAGCATTTACTGTCTTTACTTTTAGTTATGAGTTTAATTTTGTGTGGGTTATAAAAACTTTTATGGATAAATTTCCAGGTATATAATTTCCAGTATAGTAATGATGGGGTGTTATTAATTAATTTTAGTAACTGTTTCTTATTTTTATTTGATAAAGGTTCTCCATTAATTTTCGTTGACTAATTCCAAAAACCTGGGTCAAATTTAAGCAGTTCATCTTGTAAGATTTTGTAGATAGGTGATATGCTCAGTTTCTGTTCAATGTTCACCAAATTGCATAAAATAAATAGCTGTAACAACCTTGGTATAACATCAGTTTCTAGGTTTATTAATACTCTCACTTTACCTTCAGTAAATTGCCATAATGATTGAAGACATAGCCAATTATCTTGGCAAACATTAAATCTGGCTAGAAGGAAGTTCATTGATTGAATATTCTTTTTATCTATAAATTGGTGCCAGAATTTTAAGTCATTTTCTGTAAAGTTCAACATTCTATTAATATTAAAGGAATCCAAACAATCTGGAGTGTATGCTATGGGAAATATAAGAAAGGGTGTTAGTTTTAAGTTATAATTGCTATCTATTATGTTTTTGAATATGTAAAATTTTGGATTTATACCATATGAGAAGTGACTTTATTCTCTTATTATATAGACTATACTCACGGAGTATCCAGTATATTTTGCTGATTCCCACTGATTCATTAAATTTGGATTCATTTCTAGTGGTAATTATATGTATCTCATGTAGTTTTTTCCAACTAGAGATATATATAAACATACTCCAATATAAAATTATGTTGCTAATAACAGATTTATAATTCTATATTAGGAAATCCAATTCCATTACTATTCCAAGCTCTTACATGCCATTTGTATGCTATTCTTGATTTTTGTGGAAACCAAAGAAATGTAAGTAGTAAAGAATCTTTGTTTAAAGATTTTTTTAGGTGGGAGTAAAATCAGTATTTGTGTGTAAAATAAGATTTTAGGTAAAATAACCATTTTTTAATAAAGTAAGTCTGTCTTCCATAGTAAAAAAACATTCTGTTCCATTTCTTATTTAAATCACTGATTGTAGCTAATAGATTGGTATAATTTAATTTAATACTCTCTTTCCATGTGTTCTTTATACTAATCCCTAAATAGACTATTGTATCATTTTCCCAATTAAATGTATTATACTTTAGTAGCGTTCTGTTTATTTTCTTATTGATTAATAATGTTCTGGTTTTATTTTGGTTAAATTTTAGTCCTGACATTTCCCAAATTGATTCTTAGCATTTATAATATATTTTATAGAAGTATCTATATCACTGGAGATTAATAAAATATAATCTGCAAATAGCTGAATTTTTGGACAGTATTGCTCATTTAAGTAAAATCCTTTTATGTTTGTGTCATTTCTAATGAATGAAGCAAAAGGTTCAACTGATAGGGCAAATAGTAATGGGGACATCAGGCATCCTTGTCTAGTTCCTTTCTGAATTCTTACTAGAGGTGATAAGCATTAACCAATTTTAACACATGCTTTTGATTCATTGTATATTTTCAGTATTAAGTTAGTAAAATCTGAAGGGAAATTATGCCCATTAAAAAATTTTTCCAAATATGACCAACTAATGGAATCAAACACCTTGTCTGTATCTAAACTTATACCAGTTAATCGCTTTTTGTTTTTGTTCGCAATATCTATTAAAGATATTTGTTTCTTTCGGCTTTTCCCAGTTAGGGGTCGCCACAGCGGAACTCCGGTCCGCTAATGATTGGTAGTGGATTTTTACATACCGGGTTACCAGCCCTGACGCACAACCTTCAACAAAGGCACGCACCATTCACGTATGCCTCCACACAGAAGACACTCTAGCTGAGAATCGAACGGGACAACGTCTTGCTATGAGGCGACAACGCTACTGCAGCACCACCACCGCAGTGTTCGCAATATCTATTAAAGATAATAATTTAATAATATTATCATGTACTTTCCTATGTAAGATAAACCTTGTTTGGTCATAATGTATTAAATTAGGTAGTATATGCTTTAGCCTCTTAGCCAAGATGGACATAAAAAGTTTATAATCAATGTTTAATAATGAAATAGGTCTGTAGGATGCACATAATTTAGGATCTTTGCCTTGTTTCAAAATAGGAGAAATTATGGAGTACTTCCAAGAAGGAGGAGGAATTGTTAACTCTTGTTTAACCATTGAAAAGGCATTTAATAAGATCTTTATTATGTAATCTGGAAGAATCTTATATATTTCTGGGATTATCCCATCTTGTCCTGGGGCTTTATTGTCCTTCAGGTTTTTAATTTGCTCTTTTATTTCTGTTAATGTCATTTGTTTATTTAACATATTGTTTTGTTGATTTGATAATTTAGTATTTATATTCTCCTGAAGAAATGTATCTACTATATTATCTGTCTCTAGAGGTGAGTATATGTCATTAATTGAACTATAATGCATTTTAAATGCTTCTAATGTACCACTTAGATCAGTTGTTCTTTTAACTGAGCTATTACTTCTATATTTGATTTCATTGATATGATTTTGTTTAGTGATTTGCTTGGATCTGACAGCCAATTTATGTAAATGTCTAGGGTTTACTGAATAGGAATGTAATTTTAATTTTTCTAAGTTTATAGCAATTTTATGATTTAGTATTTCTAAGTATTTCTGGTTTAAGTTTGAAATTTCCATATGTACTGCTTTATCATTTGATTTCAATTTTAGTTTTAACTTGTCTATTTTGGTTTGTAGTTCTGAAAGTTCTTTATCCCATTCCTTTATTTTTTGAAAGTACCAAGCTTTAACTCTACCATATAGGTAAACTTTTAATATGTCCTACAGTATGATGTCTGATACCTCTCCATTATTGTTGATTTCTACAAATGTATTGATTTCTTTTAAAATCTATTATTTAAAGCCTTTTAGTTTTGTTATATATACTGTTTTTTTTGTAAAATTATCAGATCATCATTCTTCACAGCCAAACTAAAAAAAATGGCATTATGGTCAGAAAGTGGACATGACATTATCACAAAATCACTTATTTTTGAATAAATGCTATTTGAAACAAAAATCTTATCAATATTTGTATGTGTGCCAAATCTGAATGAATAGTGTGTATAGTTAAGTGAATTTTGTAGTCTTAAATTATATATGTCTCTGAAGTTCATTGGCGCAATGAAATTATTTAGTTTCTTAGCTTGTGTCATTAATTTTAGAATTGTCTTTATCTGTTAATAATTAATTGAAATCTCCAGCCAATATAATTTCTCCCTTTGCATGTAATGTAATGATATCTAGCTATTTATTTACATATTTAGTTCCTAACCTAGATATCCAATAAGAATTTACCAATGTGTAGCATTTCTTATTTATTTCCAGCACCACTAGACTTAACATTCCATCTTTGTCTGAAAATGTGCTTAATATTTTAGGTGTTGTGTAAGTGTTATTCCATAATATAAGGTTGCCTCTTCTTTTGGACTTATAACAAGAATCAACAAGTACTGTATAACCCTTAAAGGAGAAATTCAGTAAATATTTCTTCAATAAATGGGTTTCTTGCAAGAAAATTATCTGTGCTTTATGCATTCTGAAAAGCTTTAGCAAATCAGGTCTTTTGATGTTATTATTTAAACCATTCACATTTAATGATAAGCACTTATAAAGCATCATACAATTGGATTATGTTTAGAACATCTATAATACATCTCATATGTAATTGCTTAAAGTATCTCTTGAAATTATTTATCATGGATGAATCAAAAAATTGTGCTAATGACTTCTAAAACCAATAACTATATATACATACAAACATGGAACATAATGTTCGGGTTTGGTTAATGGTTTAACCAAACCACCTATTTTCCCCCCTTTCACAGATCAGTTACACCACAATTAGCTTCTGCTTTAATCATATAATGTGCAAACAATAACATACTTTTAAAGTAACTTGATCGAACATGAATTTAAGACTTGCACTACATAAACTCATTTGTGACAGTGCATATAAATAAATCACATTGCACTTTAACAATGTGAGATGATCTTCACCATATAACATCAATCTTGACATGAAACTTTTTTATTACTTATGCTTGTTTCTTTTTGTATTTATAATCATGAAACTATAATATTTATAAATCTGTTGCTTTATACAAGATTAACACTCATGAGTGATAGGAAGAGAGAGAGAGAAAAACATTGTTCTGTTGATAATGCTTAAGCAGTTTAAAACTATGATATTAGTACTAACTATTATTATATTAGACTCATTTATCACATCTGCATGTGTAACCTTATTAACAAACTGAATCATTTCATTACATCTAACAGTGCAACTACTATTGAATGTAATACATTTTATCTTGTGCTTAGACTTGACCTTATTGAAGAAATGTCTGCTTTGTTATGAATACAGCAATAATAAAGCCCTGTTTGCAACTAATGTTAATGTCCACTTCACATGCTGACTATTTATTTAATCCACATTCCTATTTCATCTTCATTCAATAGCATTCGATCTGTCAACACCTTTACTTCTCATCGTCATGCGTTATTTGTTATATAGTAGTCATACCTTAGCTTTATTTTTTTCCCTCTAACTAAACAGATAGCCACAAAATTAACTCTCTAGATTCTTTAAAATGCATTTTTATAACATTTCCATAGCTTTAGAAGTTTTTAAACCTGGAATACATTTTAGATGCACTTCTTTTCCCTTCCATTTTTCATTTCCAGCTTTATTTCCGTGTTTTGAATCTGTGCTTGGGTTGAAAGGTCGCATGATGTCACTCTGTTTCCTTGCTTCTAGCTTCTAAAACTCATTGCTATTGCCTTGTACATACAAACAAACTGTAGAACTACTATAAAAACAAAAAGTAGCCAAGGCTAGAAGGTACAAACAAGAATTTATTGTAATAGTAAGCGCTTTCGTGGGCACACATACACCCACTTCTTCAGACTGTTCAACAAAACTAATACACCACATTTAAATAGCAAAAAAAGCACATGACGGTCAGATGTTTAAAAAGGTCCAGTGGGACTTAGAAAACAATCAAACAACATATAATTAAAACACAGCTTATAAAAATGTTTAAATACAGATATAGTATAAACTCTGAAATTACCAAGAAACTGTATGTCCCTAAACTATGTTAGTTTATACAAAGTGTATATTCTAAAGGTAAAAATAACATTCTAAAGATAAAAATACTATGTCATCAAATTTCTTAGTTTTAGAATGCAAGCTACTGAGCATGTATCATTTAACCCTGGGTATTTAAAGGAGTATAGTCTGAGCTGCCAATATAATTCTTGCTGCTCTAGCCATAAAGAAAATGGTCCTCCCCTAATATGAAAAAAGATCTGGTCAATAATCCTAAAGGAGAATGAATGGCCAGAGTTATTGAGTATATGTTTAGCTAAGGTATTCTCAGCTTTCCTGTTCCTAATAGCATATTGATGTTCATATATGCGCTCCTTAAGTTTCTTATCCATCTTACCTATATAGAAACCTAAGCAGGAATTACACTTAGCTAAGTACACACATCCTTTAGAATTGCAGTTATACCTTCCCTTGCAAACAATATTTGTATTATTAACTTGGCACAAAGAACCAATATCTATGAATCTGAAAAAATTGCAGGCTTCACATTTAAACATACACTTAGTCCTTGGGGTTTGTAGTATATTGTTACTTAAGAGGTACTTCAAATTGCTCCCCCTCCTAAATACAATATTGGGGGTGGGGGGGCCAATCTTTTCCGCACATTCTCATCCGCGTTAATAAAATTCCAATTTCTCTCCAAAATGTTCTTAATATAATACACATCAGTACTAAAAGTGGTGATAAATGAAAGAGAAAAGTCAGGGCTATGGTTAACTTGGTCAGTCCTATCTTCCATGAATGCACGCAAAGAGGGGCTACCACTATAATTATTCAAGTACAGGCCCCCATCTGATTCAGACCCATTCAAAATAGCTCTAAAGTGTCCAGCGTTCCTTTTTAGAGGTAACCTCATGAATCAATTTATCCAGAAAATAATGTGGGTAACCTCGCTCGGTTCATAAATAGTGTGTGTAAAAAATTACATTCTTCCTAAAAATCAACCAAGTTTGAAACCATTCTGGCTGCCCTGAATAGCTGGCCTTTCACCACAGATTTTTTTCTGATGCATAGGGTGTGAGCTGGTAAAGTGAAGGAAAGAATTTGAATATGTCTCCTTTCTGTGAATGGTGGCCACATACTTCTGTCTGACCCTGTCCTTCTGTAAGTATACATTCAGATATGCAGTTTTCTCCATATGAAAATTACTAATAAATCTTAAAAAATCAGTTGTAGTATTAATGTATACCAGAAATTCATTAAAAATATCAGCACCTCCCTTAAACATTAGAAATATATCGTCCAGGTATTGAGTGTAATAAACTAAAAAGTTTGAATATAACCTATGTTCCAGAACAAATTTCCTCTCCCAAAAACACATGACCAAATTTGCGAAGCTAGCCCCACATGGTGACCCTATGGCTACCCCTTTCCTTTGAATATAAAGGGAATCATTGAACATGAAAAAATTATTCTTAAGGATAATGTCCAAAAATTTCTGGACCAGTCAGCACTTATCATGGTTGATCCCTTTATCATGTAACACCTCTGTTGCCCACTCAGTACCAAGTTTCTGTGGTATTACGGTATAAAGGTCTTTCTTTTACATCTATTGGGGCAAAGTTATAGGACTCATTATACCTCAGGCCATTAATTTTTTCCAAAAAGGTCCAGGAATCCTTACAAATTTGGGTCTCAGTACTTACATACCTTTTCAGAATGTGGTCCACATATTTAGCCATGGGGTACATTACACTATTCCGGCCATTAACTATAAGCCAAAAAGGGGAGTTGTTAAGGTCTTTATGAATTTTTGGGATACCAAAATGACTGGGATTTGGGGGGGCTAATATTGTTAGATAATTCAAAATATCAGAAGAAATTATTGCTTCTATGAACAGGTCATTTAAATACATCCTAATATACCTATACGCTGTATTGATCTCATTAATGGAAACTGTTTCATAATTATCAGTATCCAACATTTCCTGCATGCATGACTTATAATGTATTTCATTCATTATGACCAGGCCCCCACCTTTATCAGGTTTAATCACTTTAACCCCACTATGCTTAACTTGTTGAACACCTAAATGTTGACAGCTAAGGGTCAAAAACTTACAATGTCGAACTGCCAGTTAAGCAAATTCTTTCACTAGGAAATAATTCACTTGACCATGCCAAAATAACACAAACTTCCAAGCCATAGCAAAGTGGGTTCTTCACCCCCCACACCCCGATGTGGGGGCTGTGCCCCCCACACACCCCCTAATTAAATATACTAACTCTGAGATCACTCTACATTGGGGAAAAGGCAAATTCCCAATAATGGCCAAGAGAATTCTTTCCCGATGAAAGAATTCGCTTAACTGGCCATTTGACATTTTAAGTTTTCGACCCTTAGCTGTCGACGTTTAGGAGTTCAACAAACTAAGTGGTCGATAATATAATATAGACCCCTAGTATGGGATAAAAAATTCCATTCTTCTTTTCATAGGTTCATAGTTAGGTACTAGGCTATTGGCCCTAGGGCCCATATAAGCCAAGCCAAAAAATGTACCCTGGCTTTCGCCACCCAAGAAAATTATTTTCCTGTGCCCCTGTTGAGCAGAGCCACAGAAGTGATCCCCGGGGTGAATTTCCCATTTCCCATTTCCCATTTTTTATTAGTAACTTCAAAATAAAGTTCTTGTAAAAGACCCAGTGGGTACTCCCTTCTCTCAAACATACAAATCAAATTCTCACATTCCTTCCTAAATTTTTCATCTAAGGACACAACTCTTGCTGCCCTAACTAACTGGCCTTTAACAAAAGACCTTTTTTGATGGTAAGAATGCGAGCTGGAGAAGTAGAGAAATGTATTTGAATGGGTGGCCTTCCTGAAAATATATCTTTGTTTAACCTTGTCCTTTTCCAATAAAACATCCAAATAAGATAACCTCTCTGCACTAAAAGTGTTACTAAACTTCAAAAAAACTAGTTGTTTAATTAATATAAGACATAAAGGTGAGAAGCCTATTTTCAATTCCCTCCCAAATGATAAATATATCATCCAGGTATAACAAATACATCCTCAAATTGGTGCTAAATTCACTTTTCATTATATATTGGTGTTCCCAATATGCCATGATGAGGTTGGCGAAAGGTGCTACGCAAGGAGACCCCATTACTACTCCACTTTTTTGCAAAAAATACCTACCCTCAAAATATATACAATTATTATTAAAGACTATTCCTAAAAGATCCTCATACAAATTAATATCTTCCTAAGCAACCCCCTTTTCAACCATAAGTTCTGTAACCCATTGAACCCCCAAGTTCTAGGGGATTACAGTATATAAATCTTTGAAATCTATGGTCACAAGAATGTGATATGGATGTCATGAAGTCCAGCATTTAGTATGTGATGTGAACAAAAGCGCTTATCTTTTTGTAAAAGTTTTTAGTTACTGCTTCTATTAAAGTTGTTTTTATTGGGCTTTCAGCCACCTGGTTTTTGTTTTATCCTGTTATAATTGTTTTAGATTTCTGAGTTTGCATTTGGTTCCTTCGTTTTATTAACCTGAATTTTCTCAGACTTCTCACTGAACACAGTGCCTAAGTTGGTATGAATAAATTGAAGTATATTGCTCAACTGGAAATGCCATAAAGATACCTTACAAAGAAAATCAAAGTCTTCATTCTTTCAGCTATCTCAAAAGGGTTTGTATCACATGATCAAAACACAATAAAAGCGAACACCATAACATCGAACTGCAAACCCCGAAATCATAAAACTCTGAAAGCTGATAACAGCGATTTTTTCCCCTGGGAGAAAAAATTGCTGTTCTAGCACAAAACATGGAACACACAAACACTACACACCATTTCTAATGTGGTGGGGCTGTGTACCACACCCCCCCTACTTAAATATACCAACTCCGAGATTGCACCACAGTGGAGTAAATAGCAAAGCTGCAGAAATGGCCCACTGAATTCTTTCCCTGGGAAAGAATTTGATGTTCCACAGCTTTGCTGTTGTCAGTCTTCACGGTTTTGGGTTCAATATCATAGCATTCAAAGTTTTGCAACTTCGATGTTATGATATAGACCCATCTCAAAAGATTATAACAAATCTCCTTATACTCAGAAGGCAAGTGTCTGATTTGTGACTTGTCTTTTGACTTTTGACCTGTGTCTTGCTTTATGAACCATGGAAGACTGAATCCTATTTGACCTTCTATTTCCTTGCAAAACTAGTAGCTCTACAAACATCTGCACTAGGGACCTATATCTACCTCACCAAATAAACAATTAGCACTGCAGAGATAAGATCCTAACTCCATGTATTCCCAGCCTATGGAATAAGTTAACAATACATGTCAAAGTACTGTTTTGACTACATTTAAGGCTAGTCATCATGACTGGATAAGACATTTACTCCAGGATTGCCTTCTACAACCCTGCTTGATTTGGTTGTTAGGTACTATTAAATGCTAACACAGTACTTGAAAAGGGAGGCAGAAAGTGTCTTCTTAAATGTGTATATGGTTAGGTATTTATGGTCCTCATGATCGCCTGTAGTGTTAAAAATGTTTCTATGTTCCTAATTATATTTCTGGTAAGAGCAAACCTTGTGTTTCACATTTTTGGACACTTTTAGTTTATTGTACTGTCCCTCCCTAGGCATCTTAACATTTTTATCACCTTACAAGAACCAAGAAACAAACTGGAAAAATGTTAACCCAAAAAAAAGTCCTCAAACAATCAAGTACACACAAAAGTCCTGGGAACATATACCAGGCAGAAACTTGCTGTACCAAATAATTCTTTGAAAAATGTTCTCCTTGAGCAAGTCTTGTAGAATAAAAACACAGCTTTATTACGAAAATGCAGTAGGTAAGCGCTTTCATGGGACTACCTCCCACTTCATCAGACCATTACAATAGCAGTACTATACACTTATTTATAAGGCAAGTTAAATTGGTAATACCAATTAAATAGTAATTACCCATTCATTTTAAAGAGATATTCATCTCTGCTTGAATCACTTGCATTGTTTCTATTCAAACATTACTAATATAAAAACACATATACAAGTATATAAAAAAATATATAAAATACATACATAAAAATAATAAAATGAATCCTTTAACTGTTTCCCATGTCATACTTCAATTTCATCCTAAATATGCACCATTCTGTTATAAACTTCATGACTTTAACATACATGGTTAATACTACTGATAACATAATTCCTATTCTTACTGGGTCTCATTAACATAGAGACCTGTTCTTTAGTATAGGCTTTAATGGTATCCTATCAGTTAGTCCCTTACCTCTATTGCCTCTTAACCTGACTATCCACCTTACTTCTGAAATTTCTGTTTTGTTGATTATATCTCCCCCTCTATAATTTTCACTAACCACTTCAATGGCCATAAATCTGAAATTATGTGTAGAATCCATTTTCAACATGTTTGGCCAAAGCATTAGTTTTATCTAAGTTCCTGATGCTTAGTAAATGCTATTATTTCCTCACAATATCTTTCATAATCCTTCCTTGATGTAATGGTGAACAGGGACCCACAAGGGAGTTTCTCAACCCAAGTATATAGAAAGGAGTGCTACAAGAATACATATATATATATATATATATATATATATATATATATATATATATATATAGCAAGCATTAAGAATTTCAAGATTAACAGCAGAAGAGACAATATTTGAAAATGAGATAGAAGATTTGAGTGGGAAATTCTTTAAAAGAGGTTATAGTCATAATGAAATACAAGAAGTAATGACAGAATTTGAGACTTTGAGGCCCACAAAAGGCAAACCTTATTTTATACAAGGAGAGAGTCGGATGATGAGAAAAATAGATATATCCCACTCAGATAAAGTTAAAATAGCCACGGATTATACGTCTGATGTTAGGATTATGAAAGATATTGTTAGGAAACACTGGCCCGTACTTACAAGTGACCCGCATATAAGAGAGTTGGTTGGAGAAGAACCAGTATTTTGCTATAGAAATAAGAAGTCACTAAAATGGCACCTTTGTTATGCTAGTAAAGAGAAGAAAGCAAAAGAAAAAGAAGAACATGTAGGAACAATACCATGTGGTAAGTGTAACCAATGTAAATGGATAGATCATAGTAATAAATTTGAACACCTTGATACAGGAATAGAGTTTACATTTAAAGTTACGGCCACTTGCAGTACTCAAAATATAGTATATTTAGCTATCTGTAACATGTGTTCATCTTACTATATAGGTAAGACAAATAGGGAATTTAAAACAAGTATAAGAGAGGATTTAATAAGCATCAGGAACTTGGATAAAACTAATGCTTTGGCCAAACATGTGTTGAAAATGGATTCCACACATAATTTTAGATTTATGGCCATTGAAGTGGTTAGTGAAAATGATAGAGGGGGAGATATAATCAACAAAACAGAAACATCAGAAGTAAGGTGGATAGTCAAGTTAAGAGGCAATAGAGGTAAGGGACTAAATGACAGGATACCATTAAAGCCTATACTAAAGAACAGGTCTCTACGTTAATAAGACCCAGTATGAATAGGAATTATGTTATCAGTAGTATTAACCATGTATGTTAAATCAAAGTTATGAAGTTTATAACAGAATGGTGCATATTTAGGATGAAATTTAAGTATGACATGAGAAACAGTTAAAGGATTCATTTTATTATTTGTATGTATGTATTTTATATATTTTTTATATACTTGTATATGTGTTTTTATATTAGTAATGTTTGAACAGATACGATGCAAGTGATTCAAGTAGAGATGGATATCTCTTTAAAATGAATGGGCAATTACTATTTAATTGATATTACCAATTTAACTTGCCTTATAAATAAATGGATAGTACTGCTATTGTAATGGTCTGATGAAGTGGGAGGTAGTCCCATGAAAGCGCTTACCTACTGCATTTTCGTAATAAAGCTGTGTTTTTATTCTACAAGACTTGCTCAAGGAGAACATTTTTCAAAGAATTATTTGGTACAGCAAGTTTCTGCCTGGTATATGTTCCCAGGACTTTTGTGTGTACTTAATTTTTATCACCTTACCCATCCAGTTGCTCAGCACTGTCTTGTTTGTAAGGGTACTGTTTGTTGTTATTGGCTTGGTTTTACAGTATGCTGTTACTGTTGTTGGAATTTTGAAAATCTGAGGTGTTTAGCTTAAAATGGAGAGTAAAGCATTTAAGAAATGTAAATGTGGTTACAATATACCACCTCTGGACAAACAGTCTTTGTGTCTGTTGTTTAGGTGAAGATAATTTTAATGCTGACGGTGTGATTTGTAAAGCTTTTATTGCTGCTAGAGATACAGAAAATGTAAAACACTTAAATTGTTAAATACGTGAGGTAGGAAAATGGCTCCTGGCTGGGTAGATAGCTGGTAACAGCAGGTAGAAGCACTAGCATATTTGCTGCAGACAGTGCTTGCCTTTTCAATGCAACTATTTTAAAGGGAAGTGGAAATCAGAGTCATAGGTAGTTGGCTTGTCAATGGAGGACTACAGTAGAATTAAGTAATTGAAGAAGGTTTGTTTTTAAGAAGTATAAAAACATAGCTGGAGAGAAAGTACTGACAGTTTTAAAGGAAAAAGTCACTGATTTGATGTCCAATTTACTGAGGGAAGAGTATACACAAGAAGGTATTGAAGAAGGGGCCAAGATCAAAGGTATTTGGGCCCCTAGTATTGTTAACTATCAGTAAAAAGGAGTTAGCATTTATAGGTTCATATGTTCATAGGCAAATATGTGGCTATCAGTCTGCCGACTGTTACAAGAATAGTATAGCCAGAGGTCAGAATCAAGCCCTGTACCTTCTATCCCTGGGTTAAAAACCGTAAGCAGTATGTCGCCACCACTCCCAGCACTTCTTTTATAATGTGAAGGAACTGCTGGTCATGCTGAGCAGTGGCAGTGAAAGTCAGGCAGTTTGTTAATAGGTAGTTGAAGTATCTCATTTGGAATAATGAAGAGTTCAGCTGAGGTATTAAGATAACTCTTGTGATCAGAAGGGGACATACAGTATTTTGTACAACTAGCTGTGATGTGATAATTTATTTATTTGTTTGTTTGTTTATTTATTTATTTATTTATTGGTATGAGTTCAGATTTGGGGATATTGAGATACAGCCTAACACAAATTTGGCTATGCTAGATACCCAATCAAACATCTGAGAGTGTTCAAATTTTATTTGAATATCAATGATATGACCCAGTTCCTTGTGTTTAAGCATATTCACAATAGGTATGTCATCCATTCTATTGTGATGAATATTTTTCTTTCATTTTATTCCACCTGATACTGACATTCTGGATCCATCACATATGCTTATGTTTAAAATCTAAAGGAGCAGGATAGTCAAGTGCCTAAGACAGAAAATATTGCTTACCAGACTAATGTTGATCTTCCAACAGTATTATGTGTGAGCTCCCTCCACTGAATTTGGGTATGGCTCACATACCACCTACGGGCCCTTCTATTTGCATTTTAGGGGGATCTGCTTTCATAGTCTTTCAAATAGTGTTCAATCTTGAGTCTTAACATAGTTAAAAGATGATGCTGTAGTCATGGATTTCGCATGACATTTATGGGAACTCAAGTTTATCAGCTATGAATAAATATTTTACACTTCTACTCCAAATAGTAACACAACAGCTAACACTTTAGCAATAAAAATAAATATTTAATTGCTGTAATTCATGAGGTAGCACCATCAGATAAATGTTTAAAATGTGTGTCAGGAGCAAGGTAAAGCAGCAAGCATATGTGTTTAATACATTAATACCTAGGCTGTACAGATATGTGTGTGTGTGTGTGTGTGTGTGTGTGTGTGTGTGTGTGTGTGTGTGTGTGTGTGTGTGTGTGTGTGTGTGTGTGTTTGTGTCCACATTTGTATGGAATACATGGAGGCACAGCAGAATCATAGCTAGCTCTCTCAACCTCAACTTGAGAAGCAGAAACAAAAATCTTAATTTTCACTTTGAAGAAAAGACAAAAAGATCTTATATTCTACTGTAGCAAGCCGCTTGCCTAAAATCTACCAAGCATGTTGCTTCAGTCAAACTACCACAGACTGAACACTTCAGTGCTTCAGCTGTGACTGCAAATGCAGTATTTGTGTTTCATAAACAAATACTGGTACTGCGCATCTGCATTATCTGCACCTGATAACCATGCCCTCTGACACATTCACAGGTAAGAAAACAAATAAAAGCTCTTCAACTCTAAAACTGTAGCAAGCTGCTTGCTACAAATGTAAAAAGCAACTCACTAGAATAAACTAGCTAATACTGAATAATTCAACACTTCAGCCATGACTACAAATCTTACTTTTCAACTGTCACTGTGTTTTTTTTTCAGAATGTCCCTGATTTGTCTCATATGTTTGCCCTGTACATCATATTTTTTTTATTTTCTTTTAAATTACTGCAATTTAAAGTCAGTCAGTAATGCCAAACTTAAGGGTTGTATACATCACAGTGCTCAGAAAATGTACATTAATGCAAAACCTGTTATTCTATTATTTTTTTTAACTGAATTACAGTAGTGTTTAAAATTTTCCTTGATTTTGGACATTTGTCCCACCATATTTTTGGCTTTACCAAAAATTCTGGAGTAAAAAAAGTTTTAAGGTATGCCACAAATGCACTGTCAGCATTGATAAATAAATGTGGGTACTGCACTCATAGGTTCATAGATTAGTACTTGGCTGACTGCCCTTATGGGCCATTTTATATATATATATATATATATATATACACACACACACACACGCATACATATACAGAGAGAGAGCGAGAGAAGCATACATATATAAAACATGTATGTATATAGATAGACAATCCCCCAGATTCACTAATCTTCCATGCAGGACTAAGTTAGTCCTGCACGGAAGCACCCATGTAGGAGCAGGATGGCACCACACCATGCATAATAATGAAGGAGCGCTGATCAAGCTCCTAGGCTTACACGGAGCGTGTACGGGTGCAGGGGCATGTCTGAGAGCAGAGCTCTCAGAATAAACACACCCCTGCAATGTAGAACATCAGAAAGTGTAAATAAATGAGCAAGACTGCTCATAGGTGTCCGCATATCCCCACCAACAGTCCCCCATGTATACAACAGCAACAGGACATAAAAATCAAAAGAAGTAACCCCTTTATTTTTTAAAAAAAATCCAAGTACAGCTAACCGTAGGTGCACGGGGTGTGCCTATTGCTTAGCTATGGTTAAAGCAGCTTAAAAGGCTGAAGAGGATAACAAGGAAGGTATATGCAAATGATGCAGCACAGCAATAGTGTAGTGGGCAGAGCATTCGCCTAATGAGCAGGCACTCCGGGTTCGAGTCCCACTACAGCACAGTCTATTTTACATGGCAAGGCTTGGTATAATCAATATTTTTATTGCAAAATCCACTAAATAACATATTTATGAACTGGAGTACTGCATGAAATGCACATTTGAAGAGTCAGTGTCATAATGAATAAGGCAGTAGTAAGCAAGTGCAAGCATAGATAAGCAGTAGTAAGCATATGTAAGCACTAGTAAGCGTGTTTACGTGCGTTTGCACAGGGGTAAGCACTGCCTATACAGATTAAGCAATGTAGAAGCTAACTGAGTGTAAGAAACTATAACCTGAAATAAGCAGTGCTTACCACTGCGCAAACCCACGCAAACCTGCTTACAACTGCTTTAAAGTGCCTTAATCACTCTGTATCCAATGGGCCTTGTTCTGCCCAGCAACAAAATAACCAACCATGCTGGTCTCGAGCCCAGGACCCTATACATCATAGTCCCAGTAGCTATCCACCAAGCCATCACAGAAGTACAGACGAATGAGGTAGTAGTAAACATGTCGTCACCATAGTATAACTAAACTAAACCTGTGAAAGGCATCAGTATACACTCATATGTGCCATAGCCGAATACATAACACAAATATGTGAACTGGAGTACAGCAGTAAGCCCAGAAATGAGGTGTACTTGTAATAGAGTGTCAAAGTCCACAATAAAACACAAGGACCCCACAGAGTGTATGTACACATACATTAGGGATGCTAGGCATACATATAAGGTGTAATGAATAATAACACAGTGCCAAAAAGGCATTACAATGAATGTCTACTGTAGGCAATACCAAGCATTTCACAGGCCAGCTTAGGAGGTGTGAGCAATGTATACACCAGCTAACTCTTTGTGCACAGTGGTATACCCCTTTAAACAATGCCAGCCTTAGGTAAGCAGGTTTGCCTATAGCTTAGCCTTTTCAAAACCAGACAGTCATGGAAAAGTGTGGGAAATCGGCCCTACTTAAACCCAAGAGGCAGGAATACAGCTCATAACTGGTTGTAGCTTCCCCTTGCAGGCAGTATGGCAGTAAGGGGAGAAGGAGTGCGCTTCCGGGCACAGCACTGGTGTATCCAGGAGCCCATGGTCATGGCTGGACTCCTAGTTAAAGACCATGCACAGAGACTGCTGCAGGGCGGGTACTAGGGCTCCCAATATAAGGCGGAGACCTGGGACCATCTCGCTCGTGACCTCACCAGTACCACTGGCATACCCCGAACTGGTGAGCAGGTCAGGCACCACTATGCCGACCTGAAGCGGCAGAAGGGGGGCCTCTTGAAGGAGTGGCTGCAAGAGGCTAGAGCATCAGGGGATGTCCCAGCCATGTGTATCAGTCCACTACCAGTTTAATAATTGCCAGCTCAGGTATATCATGGACAGGTATGGCTAAATATTCCTCTTATGTCCCCCACAGCAGCAGTGGAGTGGGCCGTGAACCAGGAAGCCCACATCTGCCACCTGGCACGGTTGCAGTGCGAGGCAGTTCAGTAATACTTATGCTTTTACTGTCATAGGAAATAAAAGTAGTAGTG
The DNA here is from genome assembly GCF_019279795.1 of Protopterus annectens. Lineage (NCBI taxonomy): Eukaryota > Metazoa > Chordata > Ceratodontiformes > Protopteridae > Protopterus > Protopterus annectens. Next base: position 1,094,478,952 of record NC_056733.1, read on the forward strand.
AAGTAATTGCTAGTATAAAACCTGTATTGTTCAGGGCAATTACTGCATACACTAGAGAATATGGCAGGAAGAGTCTCATATTATTAGTAAGCAATAAAAGTGTAATACCCTGACAAAACACTGCTGGACTGTATGTGCATATTCTGGTATCATATGGTAATGTAGATTTGCAATCATGTAATAGTACTGTAGTATTAAGTACTGTTACCCACACCATGCACCATAATGTGAATGTGTAGGAATGCCTGTAGATGACATGTGTAATCCCCAGAGCCCATGTAGTACACCTGAGAGACACATAGACAGTAAACAGGGGAAATACAGGCAACAAAACATGAATAGCACATGCAACTGTGATGTGAACTGTTGTTTTATTAACACACACAGCCACGGTTTGAATCCTACCAGTAGTAGTAGTCTGCATACAGAATTATACACCACGACTGTACAGATATATCCAGACTGTCTATTAAAGTGGTCCATATGTAATGCCTATCAACCTGTTCCCCTGGGAAATCAGTCGGATGATCCCAGATGTATAGGCAGCAAACAGGAAATACAACTGATTGACACACATCTATGATAACAAACCTGGCACACTAGCAACTCCCCAATACCTTATGTGACTAAGGAGCCATGTATGTCCCATTTACACACCAACCTGTTAAGCTGTGGTCAGAGTGTGTACAGTAACAGAGTGAGATGTATGTGCATAATACTAATATGTAATCTGGACCTTGTGTGGCAACAGTCAGGTAGTGCTAACAAACATTGCTCTCACAGGTACATTGGATATGAACACTGTGCTGTGAAATACAGATCAATATAACCTGTATTGGTACCGTCCACCCTGGTATTGTAGAGGATTGTGAGTGATGCAGTTTCTCTGAATAATAAAGTATCACTGGTCACTGTCACCCACACTGTGCTACATAATATAACTGTGTAGGAAAGCATGTATATGTGTGTGCCAGGTCACTAAAGGTGGAAGAGGGCAATATTCTAGATATGTCCAGGCATACCAGCATGTGGTCAACAAATGGCCAGAGTCTGTGCAGAAAGACTTGGTAGCATAGTGCAAAACATCAACCTGGAATCCGTCCGTATGTGTGCAAACAGTTAGTGAGTGTTAGCAAACATTCCCTCCACAGGTATAACAGGTAAGAGGTGTATACTGCAGGTAAAACCGGTTCATGTGTAATGATGTTGACAGCCATATCAGTGTCCAATATAGGTCTATAGGGTAGTGTAGTAAGACTTGTAAAGTACAGATAACAGCACTGACTAGCAAAGTAATGTCGAGTACAGGAATATACTACTTGTTAATTGACATCTTTCTCTCCCCCCCCACCTTATTTCCAACAATAATCAACATACCCACCACATCTGGTACGTACTGACTCTGATAATGGCCACTCATTTGATAAATATTCTAATGGTTCACATCCATGTGCCATATTGAATTATTCCAACATTGTTGGCATGGTGCCATCAACGTAACTGCATGCTGTTCTTATAACCATTGTGGTCCCATATATGCATGTTTTCTGTTTGCTATGCAACTGTTCCATATCTGGTGTCTGGGTTAATGGGAATATCTATGCATGCTGTTATACCTAACCTTGGAATGTGTTGACTATTACTAACCCATATATGATGTTGAAATCTAAACACTATAGCACGCTTGGGAAGGGCGGTTCCAGCAGACCCACCTATCCCACCTTGGCTGGCCCGAAGCGCCGGGCACCAGCATGTCTGGGGCCCAACCCCACACCTCCCTGTCCATTGGTCCTGCACCACCTTCGGGTGGAAACACCTCAGGGGATGGAGCTCGCCCCACCAGGAGTGGGTGCGGACAGGCACCTGTCACCCATCTCCAGGTCGAGGGGTGTGGTGTGTAGAGCGATCAACGACCAGGTCGGTGATCTTCTACGTCAGCTTGAGGGCCACATGTCAAAATTAGAGAGTCAACCTGGCTCTGTGGCTCAGCCCCCAGCTCAGCCACTTTGGGGCTGTGAAGGTGCAGTGGTGACTGCCCATGGGTGGGGACCTCAGTCCCACTATTACCACTAGGGGCTTGTGGGCTTCTGATATACCAACACTCCTCCCCATCAAGGTGTTTACGCCCCACATGTGTCATATACCGCCCCTGTATGTGTTTTGTGTGTCTTGTCTGTTAACCTACCCAATCTACCTACCCAAATATACCTACTACCCCTCCCCAACATCCCACTCCCACCTGAAAAAAAAGGGCAATCTGTTCCCACAAAAAAATCTCGCCCCATACATAGCTGTCCATTTTGCACACATGTCCACTGGAAACATGGAATCTGTTCTAATTGGCATCACAATTAATTTTTGTTGTCCTCACCCCTCTCCCAGGGGTTTGAGTGTCCAAATCTACCTCCAAATTCAGTGTATATGCACAGCTGTAGCTGTAGAAGCAATAGGCAGCTATGGACCTTCCCTACACCCTTCCTGCACATCCCTAGCTATTTTTCCCTACTGTCATTCCCTCTTTCTGCCCCTTTTTCACCACTTTCCTGTCAACCCTCTTTTCTTTTCTTTTAAAGAATTTATAGCGGGGTTAAGTGGGATTAAGCAGTTTTAAGCAGCAGTAAGCGGGTTTAAGCCTGTTAGTGCAGGGGTAAGCACTGCCTACACAGGTTAAGCAATTCAGAAGCTGAGTGTAAGAAACTGTAACCGGAAGTTAGCAGTGCTTAGCTCCACGTAAACCCCCTTACAACTGCTTTAAAGTGCCTTAATCACTCTGTATCAAACGACCCATGTTCTGCCCAGCAAGAAAATAAACAGCCTCTGTAATGCTCAAACCCAGGACCCTACAAACCATAGACAAAAAGTGACTTACCACTAAGCCATGACAGATATACATTAATCTGATGTTATCACAAACATATCATCCAGCACAATCATTCAACAGTACAGGAACTGTAGTAATATCATATCTCACAACCTCTTAATGCAATAATTCCAGACAAAGTGTGCCAAAATGTGGGTACAAATAGTGATAGGTTCATAGGTTCATACTAGGCTAACTGCCCTTGTGGGCTCTTTTAAGCCTAGCCAATTACCCCATGTGAGAGGCAAGCCCTGCCTCTTGTGTCTGCAAGGTAAACACCTTAACCATTATGCCATCCTCCCACCCTGATATATGTCAAATATTGTTCTCATACACTTATAATGTTGCTAGGTAAACAGTTATATGTATAAAAACACATATTTTGAAGGAGTTGAAGTCTGAAACACAAAGGTGTCATCAGTAGTTACTGACTTCAGTCCTGAGATCATCCATGTCAATTGCCAAGAGAATGAGGTACAGGACAAAATTATGAGCCAAACATGCATGGACATATGGACAAATATATATCTGTAAATGTAGACAGACAGACATATGTATATATATATGTATGACTCACAAATAATCATATAACATCAATTGTATACAGATAGATAAATATGTTCATATGTATATATATATATATATATATATATATATATATATATATATATATATATATATATACAGATAGAAATGTGTATAGCATGTCCACATGGGAACAACATTCTGAACAACTCACTACAACATAACAGACCATATGCACTGTTAATGGGGGTGGGGGCACAAATGATGGATACCTGGTAATTACTGCTATGTTGCCCCCCTCCACAGCCCTAACAGATATGCTGTGCAATCCAATATCCAGCACATGCAGTTCCTGAATCCAGGACCCTCCACAACACAGCTACAATGCTTTTAACAGTAAGCCAATTCACCTATAAACTGTCAGAGCAAAATCTGTAACATATCAAGCAGAAATGTCATTCTACTGTAGGGAAGGTACAATGTGGAAGGAGTACACATTACGAAGGTGCAGATATGCACACACATGTATACATTGACAAATATATTTAGGTATATATACATATATAGGTTCCTAGGTTCATAGGTGTGTACTAGGCTAATGGCCCTGGAGCCTTTACAAGCCTAGCCCATAGAATTACCCTGGCATCATGCCACCTGACCTTAGTTCCCAGTGCCTCTGTCGAGTAGAGCCACTGGAGTGATCCCCGGGGTGAATTTTCTATTTCCCATCCACTCATCAAGATTTCTCTCGAAGAGGGGCAGTGAGGTGCTCTGTTTGACATATATGGTAAGTCTATTCCATAGCACGGGCAGTCACTAGGTTATGAGCCTGTCCCTTCAGTATTTTCTGTTGATTGTGGTAATGAGATTGAGGTCTCTGGAGTGTGCGGTGTGGAGGGATTGGGATTTATTTAGATGTAGTATTTCTAACAGAGCTGTGTCAGACGTGGCTTTGTAAGTCAAGCAGAGATTGCATCTAAGTAGGCGATATGAGAAAGAGAATAGTTGGAGTTTTTTTAGTCTGTCCATACAGGACAAGTGTTTAAGGCCTAGGATCCTCTTTGTGAGGTACTTTTGTGGCCTCTCCAGTTGTTGCAGGTGTCTAGTGAGGTACATGCCAAATGGGGAATTGTACTCGATGACTGGCCTAATGAGGGAAGATAGGAGGGAGATAACACAAGATATATATATATATATATATATATATATATATATATATATATACATATATATATACATACTTACATACATCTAGGAGATATATGTAATGAGGGATGAGTACAGTGGGACAATTACCCCCTTTCTTCTGGATGAAAAGCCCTCAGAGATGAGGTGTGCCACATAGCCTAGTATTACAGGTGTGCTCTCTGGAGTGATGAACCAGGTCCCATGTACTGCACAGATATCGATGTTCCCCATTTGTAGGTGTGCCTCAAGAGTGCCTTTTTAGGTTTAGACGTCTAGCATTGAGTAGCTTTACCTTCTGTTTTGCATGCTTGTATCTGTTATGGTGGTGGTTTTGTCCTATGAACCTTGCCTAGATAAGGCAATATGGGGGTGCCAAGAGCTGTAGCCAGTAACCTGAATCCCAGGAGCAACAGGTGCAGACCATCTCTGGCAAAGCATCGTGGTTTGTCAGTCATGTCCTCCCAGACAGATACTGGATCCCCTTTGAATGACATCAGAAGCTTAGCCACTTGTTGGAGTCATTACTGTGTATATGTATATGTGTCAGTGTTCATATGTGTATATATATATATATCTCCATATGTGTATGTGGATATGTATGTGGATATGTATATGTGTATATATCTATATAGATATGTGGATATATGTTTACCATATGTCCAGAACATGGAGTGGAGTCCTACCTCAGCAACAATAGTCACAACCCCTTAGTGCAAGGGGATGTCATGGATGTATTGCAGGTATACTTGTAGACTGTTGCTACTGTCATAGGGGTGTCTTAACAGACATGTTGGGTGTGGGAGGTCACATCTGCTGTAAACATGTGCACCACTGGCTATGGACAGACATCCTGAGGGCATCATAGTACAGTACCACTGCTAGCACAGTAATGATCCTGTGGACTACAGCAGGGGTATGACCAATATATGTGGACAGTCTGGCACTCTGTGGTCAGTCCAAAAGTGCACACATGTCTTCATGAGAGACATGTGGACCACACCTCCCAATGTGGATGTTACTAGCCATGTACTTGGGTATATCATGACAATACTGGAGTACATATGCCCACACAGTGTATGCATGCACACACGCCAGTCTGTCCTGACACATAGTACCTGGTGGTGCTGAGTACACATGGCCACATACTACCCAGTAGATAGTGACATACATCTGTACAGCATACCACTGCTTTGTCAGAAATTCACAACCGTTATGCTGGCCTGGCTGCATGTCTTGCAAGTAACTGGACATAACAGCACACTGGGAAATTACAGTAGGCTGCTAGGCATGTCACAAAACACTGGGCAAACCACAGGCAGACTGCCACAACACTAGAATGCATATTGCATGGGGGAATACACATGTACCTGTGATTATAGCGGGCTCGACATGCAGGTCACAGCACAGTGTAGCAGACGCCTGTAATAAAATGCATACCCACATCCAATGTCCAATGTCAACGCAGCCACAGACACATATGATACACAAGCTTAACACTGGAGCAGCATGTATCATCAGATAGAAAAGGAAAGAGAACAATGGTGTCTACCATAGTCTGTACAGAGCCCATGGTTCGTAAGCGCAATACACATACAGTTGTCAATCATCCTAAATCAGGGGTCTGCTACCTGCGGCTCTGGAACCACATGTGTCTCTTCAACCCTGCTGTAGTGGCTCCTTGTACCTCTGAGGATTAATGGACACTCTACCACACAACCACACAACACACACACACACACACACACACACACACACACACACACACACACACACACACACACACACACACACACACACAGATCAAGCAATCCCAATGCAGGAATACAATTATGGACATATGATAGGTATTGTTCTTATACACTTTAGTTATATTATATTTAGTATAACTATATATGAAACCATATTTGCTCTGCTATCTTCATTGTAGGAGTCAGATAGCTGTTGTGCCTCCCGATAAATTTAGTTTGGTGGGTGAGGGGTCAGGAATGGCTCTTTGGATAGTGAAGGCTGCAGACCCCTGCCCTACATATACAGACCACAGTACTGTACATAAAAACACAGAATGTCCAAGTAATGTCCTCAGAAACAGCCCCTACTACACACATGTCCAGCAGTGTGTTATCTGATTGGCTTGTTATCAGGTATGGTGTTAATAAATAATGGTGTACAGACCATATGCACCATATATATGTGGGCTTCATTTGCACAACACATGTGTACACCTGTGCAGGCTAGAGGTCAGTGTATGTAACATTGTGCTATGCCCGTGTAAGCCAGTATATGGGGGGTATGCACCATAAGTATCCTAGGGTGTTACAACATGTGAGGACTACCAGTAGTAAGCTGCCTTAAGGTATGCAGATGTACATTACCATACATTTCACCTTGTGAACATTGCTGGCCTACTTCTTACTGCCATCAGTGTGATTGTGATGATTTCAGTTATGCATTGTTATGTGACAGATACCACCCATAGTGTCAACCCTGGTCTTTTCCCCCTAGGGATTGCATGCATAGTGTATTTAGAGGCTGCTGGGCTATACATCTGCATTACATACTGTTGATTGCTTGTTATTGTGTGGCCAAGTCTGTCTTTCCTGTTGTACTACTTGAAGGCCTTGGCAGGGACACTAACAGATGCGATGTTTTCAGATTACTGTAATAAATGATCTGTTTGAATGTTGCATTATTCCATTTGTGTGTGTGTCAAAGCATAATCAGCTATATGACATGGCATATACAACTATAATAGTACACAACTGAACCTTTCCTATGTATATGAACCTGTGTGTTGTGTTACATCCTTTGACTTCTCTGTGAGTATATGTGTCAGGCAACAATTGTCTGTGGTATGGGTGACATACACTGTCCACCAGATGAGGTTGCAACTGTAGGGATACTGGCTATTCAGTATGGTGTGCACCCTCTGATTATGTATCTTCCTAGACATACCTCTGTGTGTGTGTGTAGTTACATATCTATCTATATATATATATATATATATATATATATATATATATATATATATATATATGTATATACACATATATAAGTATCTGCATACATGTGTCTGTGTATATGTATCATAGGACTGTTTATTGTTTCCACATTGTACATTCACTATGGTAGCCAGACTGTACTGCATGATATATTATCAATACCAGCCTGACATAATACAGGTGGGATGGCTTATTGTTAATATCTTGAAGCCATGTAATGCCAGGTCCTGGTTATGGCATTTGCAACAGTTGGTATTATATTGCAGGGCAGACCTGTTTTGCTGGGTTGGGGGATATCAATACGTGTAAGACATATGTTGCTTGAGCCCCCTCACCCCCATTAATGGTGCCTGTGTTCATCTGTCTTTATGTTCTCTATTATATCTATAGATATATAGCTGTATATATCTATACATACATATATATATATATAGATATATATATATATATATATATATATATATATATATATATATATATATATTGACATATATGTATAGATGTATGCATGGAGAGAGAGAGGCATTTATCTATTTAGTTTTATCTTAGTTTAAATCACATTGTCTATGCTTTGTTCAAGCCTCACAGAGGTTGTTTATTTTGTTGCTGGGCAGAACACGGGCTGTTGGATACAAAGTGATTAAGGCACTTTAAAGTAGTTTAAGCGGGTTTGCCCAGGTTGGCGCGGAGCTAAGCACTGCTAACTTCCAGTTACAGTGTCTTACACTCAGTTAGCTTCTATATTGCTTAACCTGTGTAGGCAGTACTAACCCCCGTGCAAACCCGCTTACAACTGCTTAAAAGTCTTTTAATCACTCTGTATCCAACGGGCCGTATTCTGCCCAGCAACAAAATAAACAGCTCCTGCAAGGCTCAAACCCAGGACCCTGCATACCATGGACAAAGTGGTTTACCACTACGCCATGCCAGATACAAATAAATCTGATATTTTCAGAAACTTATTATCCAGTCCAGTCATTCAACAGTACAGAGAATGTATACCAACATCTAAATGTATGTGTGTGTAAATATATTAATATCTAAACAGATACAACATATCTATATATGTAGATAGTTCCCCTTTACAATCCCGAAATATTGAAAGCTTGAATTTCAGTATCTCGGGACCATAAAGGCAAAACTGTAAAAACTCGAAAGTGCATAAGCACGAATTTGAATAGCTCAAATCTGCACTTATGTAGTGTAGGAATGGGACGGGAAGTGTTTGGCAGGGATGGTTTACAGAAGTGAAGGTAAGTGAGTGTATGTGAATTTTATTGTAAGTTGTGCATGTGGGTTAGGTAGGGAGGTTGTGTTTGTGTATGTGTGATGTGTGTGTGAGTGTGTGCGAGGGAGTGTGGAATGTCTGCGTGTGAGTGATGCATTGTTCAACTGTTAGTGTGATCTCGGAGTTGGTATATATAAGTAGAGGGGGTGTGCAGGTGTGCTTGCCCCCCATAGATGTAGAGTAGGATTGTGTAGTTTATGTGTTGTGGGTTGAATGGTGTGCGTGTTGTGTGGTGTATGGTTTGTGAATGTTCTGGATTTTAGTTTTTCGTGTTTGTGTGTTTCGGGATTGTGGGCTGTTCGACTTTATAGTTTCGAGATACTGAAATTCGAGCTTTCAGTATTTCGAGATTATAAAGGGGAACCATGTATATATATATATATATATATATATATATATATATATATATATATATATATATATATCTTTCTAAAACTATATACATATATATTAATATATATAAACATATATACATGCAAATGCCTACATTGACACATATATGTGCCTACACTTATATGTCTACATATACACAGCAAGTTACATATGAGTACGCAGATATATATCTATGTAGGTATATACGGACATAGTTATATATATATATATATATATATATATATATATATATATATATATATATATATATGTAAGCAGATATATATGTCTATATTGGTATATATGGCCATACATCTGTAGATAGCAATGGCAGATTAACAAACACACATATGTCCACATGCACCATTAATGGGATTTAGAGGCCCCACACACTATACATCTTGTACGAATAGGCATCCCCCCACAGCCAAACAAGTCTTCCCTGCAATACACTACCAAGTGTTGCAGATCCCATAACCAGGACCTGACACGACATGGGCTCAAGATGTTAACAGTGCTACGTCCCACCTGTATGATGCCAGGCTGGTATTGGTAACATATCATGCAGTACAGTCTGCCTCCCATAGGAAATGTAAAATGTGGAAGCCATCAACATCCCCAGGATACAGATACATAGACACAGATATGCAGATACATATATATATATATATATATATATATATATATATATACACACACACACACACACACACACACACACACACACACACACATATATAGATATACATGTGATTACACATACACACGCAGATATATGTACAGTAAGATACATATGTAGAAGGTGCACACAATATGGAACAGCCATTATGCCTACAGTTAACACCTGAACAGCTGGACACTGTATGAGCCACCCATACAAATGACAATTATTGCCTGCAACATATACCCACAGAGAGGTCATAGGGAAAACACCACACACAGGTTTGCAGAAATAGAATACCTTTAATTGTGTACTATTAAAGTTCTATATGCCATGTCATATAGCTGTTCAGGCACTGACATTCATATAAACTGAGTAGTGCAACTGTGAAACAGTTATACTAATACAGTAGTGTGGAAAGATTCACAACTCACAACTGTTGCTGTCCAGGCCAAGCCCTTCAAATTGTACAATAGTGAGGATAGACTGGGCCACAGGATACCAAACAATCAACAGTATGTAATGCAAGTGTTTATTTCAGCAGCCTCTATCTACACTCTGTACAAAATCACTTGGTGGTAAAGATGTCATGTGACCAAATGGGTTGTAACTGTTACATAACAAGGCATAACTGACATGATCACATGCACACTGATAAACAAAACAGTCTGTATGGCAGGAGGCGGTAGGCTTGCATTAACCCAATTTATGTAAGTAATGTAAATATAGGTGAAGTATACAGTACTGTACATCCAGATACCTTAAGGCAGCTCACCCCTGATATCCCCACATTTTTAATAGCCTAGGTCATTTATGCTGCTTTCCCCCCAGACTCAATAATACAGGGCCATATACCACTGTTACATACACTGGCCTCTGGAGTGCATAAGAGCACACATGTATTGTAGGTGACGCCCACACATATATGGCCCCAGCCCCACCGTATGTGTGGGAGATACAACAGCAGTGGACTGATGGCAGCAATGGCAGTGTGATATACTCACAGCCCACTACTGAACAACCCCCCTGACAGCATGTCATATGTGCAAAGCTTGGTATGTAGGTGGAGGACAGAGGCTGGAACACAGGCACAAATGTGGAAAACTGTTGCCATACACTAAGCAAGTTGCGGATGTTACAGGATAGTCTGCAGCATACCCTTAGTCAAGGAATTGAGGTTAGAAACAGAAATGGATGTAGCCATGTACTGATAGCACTCAACACACACACACTGCCAGTGAAATATCTGACACAGGACCTGTGTGGTGGACAGACAACACATGATAGGCACACCTCTGGCCACCAAGAGGATAGGCCCACAGTTGAGAGCTATGCAGACAGACTGCATTCCAAGGTTAAGTAGTATGTACACACACACACACCCTGTAACACCAGTACTATACAAAGCATAACACAACTCTACTCACACTCTGTAGTTCTGGAACCTCTTACAAATATGTAGCTGCCCTGAGTGTGCCGGTTCTTCTGTAATAGGTATTACTACCTGCTGTCTGTAACACTGATGCCCACACACAGGAAGGATGTCCATCACACAGGCAGTGTATAGGAACCACACCCACATGATGTAGGGGTTTAGAGTAGGTGGTTGCCATGACAGTGGTGATTGGAAGTACTACACATGTGTAATCATATATATATGGCTATCTGGATAATAATATGTACATATATTCCCACCATATGTCCTGGACATGGAGTGTAGCCCTACCCCAGCCTCTATAGTCCCAAAGTCATAGTGCAAGGGGATGTCAGGTATGTATAGCAGGTATATTAGTAGACTATTGCTACTGTCATTGGGATTGTCTTCGCAGACATGGTGTGTGTTGGAGGTCACATCTGCTTATAATGTGTGCCATTGACTACTGACAGACATCCTAAGGACATCATAGTACAGTACCACTGCTAGAACATAATGCCCCTGTGGACTGCAGGAGAGATATTGGCCAATATATGTGGACATTCTGACACACTCTGTACAGTCCAGAGGTATACACATAACACCTTAGTGTTAAACATGTGTACCATGCCTGACAATATGGATAGAGACAGCCATGTAGATGGGTATAACACATAACGACTGGAATACATTTGCCACCATAGGTTATGCATTCACACACCCCTATCTGGCCTGACACATAATAACCACTGGTACAAGGGTGCCATGGCCACATACTACCCACTAGATATTGACATACATATGTACAGCATCCCACTGCTCTGTCTGACATACATGACTGTTGAGAGGCCCGGCAGCAGCACATCTGGCAAGTATCTGTACATTACATCTCATTGGGTAAGTACACTAAGCTGCTAGGCATGTAACAATGCACTGTGCAGGCTATAGGCAGACTGGCTCAACACTGGCCTACATCTCCTATGGGGGAATGTACATGTAACTGTATATATAGCAGGCTCTACAGGCATGTCACAGCACAGGGTAAGATACACCTGTGTGAAAGTGCATAACCACAACCAATATGAATATAGCCACATATGTTAAGCTAGCATAATATTACAGTATATGGGCTATCTGTTCGACACCATCCTCATATGTGCCACTCACAGACTGACACTACATATACTGGGCTGCTACACAGTTTGGTCTGATGGCTGTCTGTGGTATGGGACATGTTTGTGTATGGCCCTACAAACATGTATGCCAATACGGTACTATACAGTGGAGCAGCATGTAACATCAGATAGGATGGGACCTAGAACAATGACATCTACCACAGTCTGTACACAGGCTAAAGTACATTTTAACAATACACACACTGTCAACATTCACCATAAGTACACAGACCTCAGTACTGTACAAACATCCACAGAATGTCCTGGTTATGTCATTCAATATAACCTCTACTGTATATAACATGTGTAGCAGTCTGATATCTCACTTGCTTGTTATCAGATATGATGACACTAATTATGGTATACAGCACATATGCACCTCTTCATGCACGACATACATACACAGATTGACAGAGTTGTGGCTGGAAGCACATACACAGGGCCAATAATGACATGTTCCTGTGATAACCTCATACATTTACTGTTGTAACAGGGTTTGTTGCAGCATATGTCCTATGAGAGATAAGAAGCCAGTAACTGTCACGGCTTTCACCATCTACAGACTGCAATCCTCAAACTACCTTCTGCAGTCCACAGATAGATGCTCCATTGGTAACACATGAAAATAAAGGCACAACACACTGCCCTGTCTGCAGATGACCCTGCAGATGGGGATGCCTCATAAACATGGAACTGACATGGCAGATATTGAGACATGTAGGACAGTCATATCCACACACACACACACTGTTAAACCAACAGTAATCCAAATGCAGTATAGCAGCACTTACAGTCTGTAGTCAGCTCAGGCATATCCTCCTGTGTGTTGCCCTGTTTCCACAGTGTATGTTGTTAGAGGTAAATCCCCAATCCATCTGAGATGCTGTTTGCCAAACAACAGATCTAGTTCCTGCTCACAGTAAATGAAAAGGGCCAACACCAACATGATGTTCCTAGATATTGTAGTGTGTTTCCATGCAATTGGCTATGGGAATGTTACCACAGCTGTTCCACATACAATCAGCTAGGGGAGGGCTGCAATTCATGCAGAGGCCATCAGCTGATCATGAGCATCACTTAAAATACACATGCTGCTGCCAAGCAAAGCAGGTGTAGGTCTCCACATCCACCAGAGAGGGGGTGGGAGAGGCAGACAGAGGCAAAGACAAGCCAGGGAGTAGTGGGAGAGTAAAACCACAGTATGTTTGTGTCACACACCTACCAGCACAGGGTATCAAACCCCTGAAGACTATGTAGTGCTATCACAGTTCTATGCAGTTATTGGATGCACCACATGGATTACCTGTTGTGGAGCCCTCAGAACATATATGGGATGGTGACTGACATCTGCAACAGGGATACAGTAGCTATACGGTAGGGGACGTACATGTGCCTGTCCACATGAACAGGTGCCAGCATCAACACAGCCACACTCTCCCAGGGATGCACACACATTGACACACTTGGCAGGGCCAGGATTACAACTCATTAGTAGTGGGATTGCCACAACACATCACTGTGCAGGTGTCATATGCACCACATGGGTCATATGGGGGTTGTATGGGCAAAGGGTATGGGGAGGTGTCTGACATCAGACAGCATGCTTCAGTATGCCCATGGGGATAGTAGGGAGTGTGGATGTGAACATACGCACCATACAACACACACACAGACACACAGGGTGCCAGTACTGACATGCATGGGTGCATGTCTGCACGGTTGTGTGGTGGTTGACTGTGCCAGATGGCTGTACAAGGCTAGGCAATGGGTATACCTTGGCATCAGGCCACATGACGATGGTCTGCATTGTGGCTTAGGGCTGTAGTGTCTGCATTTGCCCACACAGGTGGGTATTGTATCCCCCATCCAGTCACCTGGGTGACTATTGTGTGTGGCCAATACTGTGCATCACTTGCCATGTATGTGTTCCTTAGTCCATGACATGGATGGTGTCTGAGATGTGCACACCTCCAACATGCATGCACAGTGACATGTGGAACTGTACCTGGGGTGTCTGGTCCACATTGTGAACACAGATTATCATCAGATGTGCCAGTCTTGCCCACCTGTGGTGGGAACTGGTAATGGACAGCAGGTTTGCCCTGCACCTAAATTGATAGCATGCTAACGGGATTCCCTGGTGTCAGTGGGATCTGTTAATACAGGGCATGTTGTCAGGCATGGTATGTCCTTTGTGGGTTACATGTGATGGCACTACAGGTGTTTTAGGTGTCCATTGGGGAACATTGAGAAGGTGCACTGTCTGCATATACGTGCATATTGGACAGATGGACAGGGTGCTATGCCCTCTGTAGCCCACAGCTATCACCCCATAGTTACTATCAGTGGTCAATATGCAGTGTACTACCCACATATTGGCTGTTACCTAGGCATATGTGTGTGTATGAGACATGGGTTGAGAGTGTGCTCTGGGTAATACTGGGGTTGCTAACTGTGATTGCCTGGCCTTGATGTCACATGTATGGGTATGGCTTTGCACCCCAGCCTCTCAGCTATTTCACATCTGTTATCCCCGTATGGTGGACATTGTGATATTTAGTAGGGCCACCATGTAAGAAATATGCACAACCCGCTCCACATTGGCCACAGGTGTCACACACACAACCACCTCCGCACAGGATACATGTTACAAACACACACACACCTGTCATGTCTGGGAGTAGAACTCCTACCTAGCTAGGTTATTACACTATGCAGTTATAGTATGCGCCACAGAGATTACTGGAGTACTCCTTCCCCAAAGGTGTATATCACATTGGATGACATCAGCAGGATTGCCAAAGTAGGACATTCAATTTGTAGTGAGTGTGAGTAGCCTAAAATGCATTGCTCCCTACATAGACAGTGAGACACACACAAAACATCCACAACCAACATGTGTGGGTATAGAACACCTAACAGAGGTCTATCTCACACTACAGCATGAAGCTGTGATAGGATGCACCACAGGGACTACTAGGGAACTCCTTCCCCAAAGGTGTATTTTACAATGAATGACATCAGCAGGATTTCCAAAGTAGGCCATTTGAGATGCACTGAGTGTGACTAGCCTAAAATCCATAGCTCCATACATAGACATTGAAACACACACAAAACATCCACAACTTACATGTGTGGGTATAGAACCCCTAACAGAAGTCTATATCACACTACAGCATGGAGCTGTTATAGGACGCACCACGTGGATTAATAGAGAACACCTTCCCCAAAGGTGTATTCCACAATGAATGACATCAGCAGGATTGCCAAAGTAGGCTATTTGAAATGTACTGAGTGTGACTAGCCTATAATGTATTGCTCCATACACAGACATTGAAATGCACACAAAACATCCAGAACTGCCATGGGTGAGGATGGAACTCTACCACAGTTCTACATTACACTAGAGCAGTATGCAGTTACAGGATGCGCTACAGAGATTACTGGGCTACAACCTTCCCAGAGATGTATTTCTAGGTGGGTGACATCAGCATCCTTGCCAAAGTTGAGTATATGAATTATAAGGAGTGTGAGTACCATAAAAAGCATTGCTCTCTACACACTCAGACATGCACACAAACACACACTCACACACACACAGTTGCCAAGTCTGGGGTTAGAACTCCTACCTAACTAGTTTATCACACTACAGCAGTACAAAGTTATGGGATGCACCACATAGATCACTGGGCTACAACTTTCCCACAGGTTGTCATAGTAGGACTATGAGGAGGGCGGTGTGCATGGGCCATAACCCATTCATCTAGGGGTTCCACATGCGGGCACACATGGGGTCATATGTCACAGGTACATGTATACAGCTGGTAGATGACTACTTCCTTGTACAGTCATGTTGCACAGCTGACACGTGTACCACATAGTCTGTAATGCTGACAGATACTGTTGGTTAGTATCTGCAGTGAGTGACATCTGCACCTATGTGTTTGAGGCCCTTTGACTGTGTGCTGGGTGGGACAGGCGTGGATGGCTCCTTGTCACAGTCACCCTCTTCCACACATCTATGTCCATCTACCTTTGGCTTATTATATGTGTTGTCCTGACATATGTGTCTGTATTCCTATCCACTGTGTGTGCAAGGCATGAGTGGTGCATACTGACAAGTGTCTGCACTAACAACTGCAACTGCCAGATATATCTGGTCCACTGGTGTTTGCAGTCATGACCTTCATGTGTTTAAGCATGTGAGCATGCCCAGTATGACCTTTCAGTATGTTGTTGACTGACATTGCCTTCATTTCTCTATGTTGTTGACTAACATTGCCTCATTTCTCTAAGTGTGTGAGCATGCCCAGTATGACCTTTCAGTATGCTGTTGCCTGACACTGCCTTCATAAGTGTGTGAGCATGCTGAGTATGGCCATTTGTAATGAATGTGTGGATTGTGTCCAGGTAGTTTGTGCTGCAGTGCTGACCTTTGTGTTGTACACCAGCAGGTAGCTTGCTGTCTCTGCAGGGTATCCATCGATCATTTGGCTTTGACTGTTACTACATTTCTGCATAGCGGGGGGGGGGCACACCTGACTGTTTCTACATTTCTATACAGGAGTGGGGGGGCATACCTGACTGTGATTACATTACTATGTAGGATGAGGGGGCACACCTGACTATTTCTACACAGGGTTTGGGGGGCACACCTGACTGTTATTACATTACTATGTAAGACACTTTTACACATTTGATATGAATGTACTGGTATGTCAGGTACTCCATTTCATTCTGTATTGCTAACTATCATGCTGACTAGAGGCATACCATTGTACTACAGATCGTGGCTTTGGTTGCCCTACATATTATTGTCTGACTTCCTACCCTTCAGAACTAACATCCCACTGCCTGCCCTGCTGTGGTCTGTCTGTGTAGGCCTGGGGGGAGGTTAACCATAGCCATCATTCTGGGGCCATGGCACAGGCAATGTTTGGGTTTGACTACATCTGTCCTGCTGGCTGAGACTCTTGTTGGGTATGTGAATCGTCCTGACTGGCATGTTTGGGTCATATGGACACACATGTCGCTCAGCACATTTCCTGCAGTGGGTTTTGTCACCCCGTGTAGTACTGGCTACTGTGGTGACTCCAGTATGTGTTAAAGATGTCATGGTGCCACTATGGATGTCTACTGTCTGCTGCCATAGCATTCAGCCACCCAATTCCCTTGCATGCTCGCATCCATACTATAGCTACAGGTAACAACACATTCTACTCCATTTGGCAATTGGTTGGTTGACTTACCATGAGGGTGTGCCAGACTTGCGGATGGTGCTGGAGGGCTGCCTATGTCAGATGCACATAGTACATGCTCTATACATGGTTAAGCACAGGTAGTGTCATGTTTGGCATCCCTTTTACTGTATGTGGGAGTCAGAGAGAGGTGTCATTCCCTGGGTCCCTACTGTGTCAGTGCATGTGCTATGTGTTGCTTCTTTGCCAAGGCCAGGGCATACTGGGCACATCTCCTTCTGCCTACTGGGGCAGGCTCAGGTTGTTCCTCCTCCAGGTAACTCTGTGCCTGTACAGGCCTTGGCATTGGTGGGGGGCTGTGTGGCCCTGCCCCATGCTGTTCCTGCTGCAGCTGTTTCCACAGGATCATATTGTGTAGCATAGCACATACCATAACAATTTGGGTACATGTAGCTGGTGAATACTGCAAGGCTCCATCGGATGTGTCCAGACACCGGAACCATGACCTGAGCATCCCAAACACATGCTCTATTATATGTCTGGCCTGTGCGTGTGCCTCATTATGGAGTTGTTGTTCAGGTGTGTGTGCATTTCTGATGGGTGTCATCAGCCACGGCTCCAGTGTGTACCCAGCATCCCCCACTAGGTGACCATAGGGGATGTCCCCATTGGCAAATCTTTGGTACAGCTGCGTCAGATGCCATATGTGGGAATCGTCATAGCTTCCAGGGCAGCCAGCACACACATTCATTATAATGCCCTGGGCATCACATACGACCTGGCAGTTGATTGAGGGGATGCCCCTGCAGTTGATGTAGGCTCTACCCTGCTCACTGGGTGGTGCTTTGATGCATATGTGCGTGCAGTCTATAGCACCCAATACCCCAGGGTATTCTGCTATTTGGTGGAAGAGATGCATATTGCTGGTCAACACCTCATGGGTGTTGAGGAAATATACGTGCTCACTGGCATGTGCTGACATGGCATCCAGGAACTGGTGGAATACTCTGGATGCTGATGCCTGTGAGATCCCCATGATATCCCCAGTTGTGCTTTGGGAGGTATCTGTGGCTAGTATACCTAGGCCTACACATACCTTGGTATCCACTGGGATGAGCTCCCCACGTTCAGTTTGGTGTGCCAGGTGTGGCTGGCACAGCTCAACAATTTGCTGTAGGAGGTCTCTGTCCACCCTATAGCGCTCCACTATCTCCAGCTCATGTAGACCCTGGTAGGTTACCCTGGATTTGTACACTCTTCTCCATCTCCTCACTGTGGTTTGTTCGGCGGCATTCACATCCTCACCACCCTCAGCCTCTGCACATGTTCTATGATGCCTGCTGCAGCCCTTCTCATTTTGTAGGTTTGTTTGTTAAAATTTTCCTGCTTGTATACACTGGTGGTGTAGAGTGTGGGAAAAACCAGAGGGAGGGTATTTGCTTAGTTTATAGTAGTGTTCTGGGCTGGGCTAGTCTGCTGCCTGTTTAATTGGCTGATTCTGATACATTTCACCTGCCAGCTATGCTAGTTCTCCTTGAATACCTTCCTACTGCTGTCTTCCCTTCCCATTGCCTCCCTGTTTAAGCCCATGTGTGTGCCACGCAAAGAGAGTACACAAATGTGCACAATGCTGCTATTTCCTGGTTTAACTTCTTTTTTCTTCCTGTAAAACCCAGTGTGTGGTGCGTACACCCACTTACACTTTGTAAAGCGTGCTAGGCAGGTTTAGACAAGGAGCAAACCTGAGCCACAGGTCTCCAATCCACTTACAGAATACCTGACACACCCCTCATGATGTCACCTACCTCCTAGGCTTGTACCCAGCTATTCATACTCTTACACTGTTGGGACCCGACTCGCATGCTGGGGAAAACTGGGATTCACTATCCTTCCCCTCATTTGCATAGGATTGCCTGCTAATGCATAGTTACATGTCTCACACTGAGCCCCCTGCCCCTTAGCAACCACTACTCACTGGCCAGGTTGTCTTATGCTGCCATTGACTTGCATGGCAGAATACTGATTTTAGTTAGAATGCTTATTTTATGTTTATTTTATTATCCCCCCAATCCCATTTCCATGCCACTGCCCTATGCTTAAACAGCCGAGATCAGCTAAAAAAAAATAAAAGTTGATTTTTTTATTTTTTATATTGTTTGCAATGCCAGTGGCCTTATACTTGGCCATTGGCATGCTTCCGCAATGATATGCAGCCTTTATTTGGAGCTGTCATAGCTTCATTTTGGATTTTGCAGAAATGTACTCTGTTACTAACCGAGTACATTTCTGCAGATTTCACTAGTCCTGCACGGATGGTCGCAAGCTTTCTAGATTGCAATATCACCTAATTTGCAAGAATTTCTCCTGCAAATGGGGTGATTTACATACAAGGGCTTAGTCCGTGCAGGATTAGTGCAGGAGTGCTCATGCACGCCCCTGCAGGCTGTTCCTGGATCGCACGGCAGACATATTGCCTGCTTGAGCTCCTGCACTGATCTTGCACTCCATGCAAGCTTTTGAGAATCCGGAGGAATGTCATTCATTAGTGAACTGTCACTTCCCCAAAGCACCATAAATAAAAAATAAAGCAAAGCAGCAAAAAAAATTCTTCACATGAGTTAGCTCCCCTATAACCCCATCTCTCTCACTCTCTCTCTCTTCATGTCTCTGTCTCTCTCTCTCTCTCTCTCTCACACACACACACACACACACACACACACACACACACACACACACACACACACACAAAAACTACAACCAAGCCAAATACTCATACACATTCACAAAAAACACAGTCACAAATGCATTTAACACAGCACACATCTGAAGCATTCTCTTACCTCAAAACTGACAAAAGGTTTGGATAAACCCCTTCATCTACCAACTGCAGTCTAACTGTGTCTATCTACCTGCACACACAGATATATTGAGAGAGACAGAGTAACTTGTGATCTGAGGAAAAAAAAGCTATGCTTTCAGTAATTTCTGGGTCTAGTGTCATCAAAACCAGATCTAGTGTTGTCATTTTGCAGAAACAGTGGTATTATATGATAAGTAGCTGTATCCAAATGTCATGCTGCAAACGAGTGTTTTGCTGCTTTTGCTAATAATGTGTAATAGAGATGAGTACTAAAATCTACAACAAAAAGAATATTTATTATTGTATTTAAAAAACGTGTTTTTCGCTGCAGTACAACTAAAACTAAGAAATGTTAAGAGACTTGTAAAAATCTTTTTTCCCTTTTCTGAGAAGTTAAGTCTGTGCAGCTATTTTACAACGTTGTTAAACTTGAAATGAGATGTCAGTCCATGGCAGTTCCCAAATTCAGAACTTTTTCTGTATTCTGTTAAAATGTTTACAGAATCAATGTAAAAAATTGAGAAATTAACTGAAACCTTAAAGATGGCTACAAGCCAATTTTATTGAGATTACAGGAGTGAAACTTACTGTTGGTAAATTAAGGAATCCCAGAACTACACCACTCTAAACTTGACCAAGCAAGCTCATATAGTCATACTTGGGTACTTTTGAATGCTATGCTACACAAGAGAATGAGAACAAAAATAAAATGGGCAAAATATTCTCTTCCCAGTTAAATGGAGATGTTTATATGTAGAAGGCAACAGAATACATGGGTTATGATAAACTAAAAAAAAATTTTGTCAAGGAGCTGGCAGCATTACTGTTGAAATGCAAACTGTTAAGTTTCACAGGAGTTTTAATGCCTGTAAGATAGTAAGACCTCAAATGTGTGACCTTAATTACATTGTAAAACTGCGGTGTCTGACAATAGCAAACCATAAATTCAAGTAAAAGAGACACTCTAGGCAATAATATCTGCTTGAGTGAAGGAAAAAAGTAAAGGTTAACAAAGTGCATAAATGACATTTAATCAGAATAACAGCAAACTGTGAAATTCACTGTTATATCATTAAAATACTAGGTGAAGGGGAGCTGTAGACCTCATATACTTACTGTTTGTATAGACTAACTCAGAGATCAAGCTACCCCATACATGTTGGACTTACTAGTTCCTCTATTTGCAGTTGTAGTCCCACTATTCTGAGGATCATAATTACAGACCTTTTGATTTCAGAAAGGAGCTTGGTAGCTACACCTCAGCGGAAGGAACTTTAATAGCTTAGAGTCTTGTTCATTACTAGTGTTAGAGGGCATCAGAAGATTGCCCATTTGGTTGCAGCAATAGCAGAACTATAGGTTTTGTACTTGACTGCGGTATTAAAATAAATATTGAATCATAGTAAAAAAAGATCTTAGCTTACCAGCCAGTCTATGTTCCCATAGACATAAACGAGAAAGTAAAACGAGTTTTATTAAGACGACGCTGTCCGGTTCAACTCTCAGTTAGAGCGTCTTCTGCGTGAAGACATGCGTTGAAGGTTGTGCGTCACGGCTGGCAACTCGGTGCGTAAAAATCAACTGCCAATCATTAGCGGACCGGAGTTCCGCTATGGCGACCCCTAACCGGGAAAAGCCGAAAGTCACAACAACAAAATACGTATCTAGACAGACAGTATACTAAAATCAATCGAAACACTTGCAAAGTTGACAAAAATGTACAAAAAATAAACACTGACGATTCAACAGGCATGCTCTGAAAGATCACCTGTGCATGAGTTAAGAAAACAACCTTTTTGCATGGGTCTTGCCTCCACATCCCCAATGCTACTAAATATATTCCAGTTCTGAGATAACACAATGCCGGTAAATTGCTTTTTCTGCAACCCTAATTGCGTGGCATGCATCTCTACTGTGAAGATTTTCACAGAATGTTCCAATTTTTGCCTGATATTTTTGCTTTGTTCCTCATAAAATGCGCAGTTTTCAGGAAAATCATTGAAGATGGAAGTCACTAAATAATGACAAACATTTGAGTTTCGGCCTTCTTATTCTTCACAAAATGCATGCTAAAGCAAAACATTTTATTGTTTTCAACTTTCTAAGTTTATAACAGCGATATTTCAATTCTCTCCCTATTTTTGAGCCCTCCTCCCCCATATTATTTTGACTTCGCCCAGATTTGTTAGGCTAAGAGTTTGAGGGGTATGTTTTGTAGTGATCTTGCCCTACTCTCGATCATCTAATTTTTCGACCAAATTGTGTAATAAAACATCCTCTAATAGCACCCGAACTCTCTTCCAGCAGATGGGGAAGCACGTGGAGTGTGATTAAAAATGGTAATGAAGTAGTAGGTCCTAGGTGCTCAGCGTAACCCCACCTAAATAAATATGCAGATTATATCAGCTAAGAGGTATAGTATGTAGATCACCTTTCTTCCCATTTTGAAGATCGAACTGGAAGGAGCTTCAATTGTCTTTTAACAGAAATAGTATACCTAGTTTTCTTTAATATGACGTATTAATGCATATTATTGCTGCTGTTTATTTACTTTTTTGTCATTGCTAAACAGGTCTCAGTAAAAAAAATCATATCTGTATTTTTAAAATTACAGTACGAACTAAAGTAGTTCTCCTGACGTAGATAATATGTGAGGCGTGTGTGTGTTTTGGGAGTTGGGGGTTGAGAGAAGCGTTAGTTACATTTTTGGAAGGTATCACTACTGCATTGAAGTGTGGATGTAGTTTCCAAAAAATAGCTAGTCCTCTTTTAGCAATATATAAATTGCTATAACGACACCAATTTTTATACTTGATACACTTCTGCATAATTTCTACAGTTAGAATGTCGTTATTAAAAATGAAGTTTTAAGAGAGCCTTAGGAGGAAAATGAAATAAAACTTGGTTTTGCAATCCAAGGCATTTATCGTTTACAACACTAGGTGTCACTGTCGGTCCATGTACGCTGAAAATGCAAGGCAAATAGTTAACATCCAGCTTTGCTGGTTTCTGCTGACACAGACGTGTGCTCCAACCCTTTGTGATTTTAAGGGCTCTGCCTGCATTCAGAATTACCAACTTCATTCAGTAAGATAACATCATCTGTGTCTAAAGATCTGCTAACTGAGCGCTGTGACTTCTCTTGCCTCAAGAATGTGCGTTTTTCACAGATACAAGCTCTCGACAAGGCAATGTGTATATTTACTGCACATCTTTATTATTTGCACGACAGATGCACTAAAGCTAAAATATTCTGTTTACGAAGAACAAGGAAATGGTTACGTTATTTCGGATATCGGGAATGACATCGGACTGGACCCTCAAACACTTAAAACCCGCAGAGCACGCACCGTTTCCGAGGGTGGAACCCAGTACTTTGAAATAAACCTTAACAATGGAATGTTGTTAGGAAAGGAAAACATAGACCGGGATGAAGTATGTGGTCAGAGTAGTCCGTGTAGATTGTACTTCCAGGTTATTATTGAAAATCCCTTGCATCTTTATGAGGGTGAAGTCGAAATTCTGGATTTAAATGACAATGCACCACGATTTCGGAAAAAGATGTATGTATTGGAAATAAATGAATTTACTGCACTGGGAACCAGATACTCCCTAGAAAAGGCACAAGATTTAGACGTGGGGATCAATGCAGTCCAGGACTATCAGGTGACCCAGTCTGAGTACTTTCAGATGAATACCCAAACTGGAATCGATGGTAATAAATATGCTGAACTTGTGTTAGTGAAGCAGCTGGATTATGAAAAGATAGATACAATAATTTTACATCTGATCGCCAGAGATGGTGGTAATCCTCAGAGAACTGGGACAACAGAAGTGCACATTACTGTTTTAGATGCGAATGATAATTATCCTGTATTTAATCAGACAGTTTACAGAATTAGACTTGCAGAAAATACCGCAAAGGACTTTGTGGCTCTTAAAGTTACAGCCACTGATTTGGATGAAGGATTATATGGTGAAATTGAGTACTCGTTTAGTCGTATCTCTAATGCGAACACCAAAAAATTTAAATTAAATGAGCAAACTGGGGAGATAAAAGTTGCAGAAATGCTAGACTATGAAGATAATAAAGTTCATGAGATGGAAGTACAAGCAGAAGATGGTGGTGGATTAACAGCTCACTGTAAAGTTGTGTTTGAGATAATTGACATGAATGACAATGCTCCTGAAATCGTTGTGTCCTCTATTACGAGTCCTCTTCCAGAAAACTCATCTCCTCCAACAGTGATAGCTCTTCTGAGCGTCAGAGACCGGGATGATGGAGAAAATGGGAAAGTGCATTGTTCCGTTATAGACCAACAGCCTTTCAAATTAATTCCATCTTTGAAAAATTTTTATGAATTGATATCAGTTGAACAACTTGACCGGGAAGAAAACTCTGACTACAACATCACTATAGTAGCAGTGGATGGTGGGTCACCTCCATTATCTTGTACAACAGTCATTCATTTGCAGGTTTCAGATGTAAATGACAATCCACCCATATTTACTCAAACATCCTACATTATATACACAAAAGAGAATAATAATCCCGGTTCTTTCATTGACTCAGTGAAAGCCTTTGACAGTGACTCTAACCACAATGCCCAAATTGTTTATAAGGCTGTTGGAAATCAGGCTCTTGGATTATCGCTTTCTAGTTTAATCTCGGTTAATTGGGATACTGGTGACATCTACGCAACTCGGTCATTTGACTACGAGAAAATTACTCACTTCCAATTTCTTATTAAGGCACAAGATTCCGGATCTCCTCCACTTAACGCCACTGTTCCTGTAACTATTCATATTTTAGATGAAAATGACAATGCACCTACTATCCTTCATCCTTTGCCAAATAATAGTCACTTAGCCACTGAAATAGTACCAGTTGCCGCAGATGCAGGTCATGTTGTTACTAAAGTAGTAGCTGTTGATGCTGATTCTGGCCAGAACGCATGGCTGTCCTTTCAACTACTCAAGGCAACCGATCCTAGTCTTTTCACGGTGGGGGTTCATACTGGAGAGATAAGAACAGCAAGGCAAACTACAGCCAAAGATGGTAACACACACAGACTGATTGTAGTTGTTAAAGACAATGGACAACCGCAGTTATCCTCAACTGCTTCACTAAATATATTAGTAGCTGAACACTTCTCAGGTGCTTATTTGGAAAATGCTGACGTGGAAAACTTGGAGGACTATGATCAAAGGTTAACAGTTTACTTAATTATTTCCTTGTGTGTAATTTCATCTTTGTTTCTAGCTGGCTTATTAGTGCTGTTATCTTTAAAGGCATACAGAGTTTACAGTAGAAGGCACTGTGTTTCCTCTGGATTGAAATTTACTACTTCTGGCTATTTAGACTGCGGGGGTAAGGAATCTCTGCCACGCAATCATTTTCATGAAGTTTGTTCAACCACAGAAATACAAAATCCTGAACGACAGAGGTCTAGAATTATTAATCAACATGGTTCTGTAACAAGGGAAGAAAATCACTTATCCCATGTACTTGTTGATATTAGTAGTAAACAAGAGGTGAGTAGAATTTATAACTTGCTTTCTCTAATTTGTTGTTTCGTTTTTGGAGTGCAGGACTTCATTACTTGTATTTAAGGGAACATATGCATTTTACTGTGAATCAGAAAGGTGAATCTTAAAGTCGATCTTATGGACAGTGTGCTATGCTGCTGTGTACAGATTCATAATCCTAAAGTTTGGCGCCTCGTTTTCAATAAAGCATAAAACTAGTTATGCTGCCCAGCTTTGTGCAAAATCTGAATCTTAGGGCTTGATGCGCAATTTGCAATACAGTATAAATTGATTTATAGAAGAACGTCTCCACTTTTCCGTCGCTAAATGCATGTGGTGTGTTTTTAAAATTTGTTAGAATTTCGTCTATGCATTGCATTTATAAACTGGCTAACCAGTTTATACTACTGACCTTTTTCATTAAAGACCCATGTGGAAACAGTCATAAAAGCATGCCCTTCATGCACTGCAAGAGTTGTCAGCTCCTTAATATGGCTGAGACAGAAAACTACTGGCTTTAAGATAGCATCTTTTAACACTGAAGACACACTAAGACTGTAGTATGAGATAGAATGGTCTGCAAGAGACTATCAGAAGACTAGACATAACATTACTATGGCTGTAATTACTATGGTTGTAATGAGTGAAAATATCTCCTAAACTAAATAACTACTGGTAAGTGGTGAGAGCTAATACTCAAATTACAATGCATGTTTAGAAATGGATTTTCTATGCATGACTTTGAAATAGGAGCTACTTCACAGAATATTCTCCAAATTTGACCAGGAGGATTCAGAAACCCACCAATTCCATTAGTATGCAACTTTAACAATATTATTAAAATATATAATTAATTGTCTGTTAGCCCTACTTGATTATGTGGCTTAGTAGTATATCTGACTTTTTGATATAATTTTTGCTACCTGCATTTGTTCACCCCCAGCTGTTTTCTATTAGTCTTTATCACTCCAAGAAGCCAGGCGTTTACTGATGCTACACCATTCTGATGATACAGAGTGTTTTTCCCCTCTGCCTACCTTTTAACCCCCTTGTGTCTGTGGCTTGCAGTGGAATCAATATATTTCATTCATGCCAGTTTCCATGTGTGCATCACCCACTGCAGATGATCTTTCCTTTCATTTAACTGCTTGGGCTACAGGTTGCAGTCTTCACTAGGAGCTATTAATGAAGTAGGAAGATGCTCACGCTTTCTGAGAGAGGTAGTGCTGGCAAGTGATGTTAAAATCATCATTCCTCCACACCAGCCACACAGGCTAGTGTTCTGGCATCCTATTTACTAATCAAGCTCATGTTAAGAACATCACAAATTGAGGCTGTTTCTCTGTGCCACTGTGATAGTGTAGTACATTATTATGCAAAAGACAGTTTATATGTTGTAGACATGTTTTCCAAATTAATTTCCTCTTGATATTTAATTATGCTAATAATCTTCAATCTTTTGGATCACTTCAAAAGCAAGTTTGTTATAGTAACATTCACTAACAATGTAGAATCACTGGCTAAACCACATACAATCACAGTTTATTTTGAAATAAAAATCTCTCTGGGAATACCTAAAGAATGTTTCTAAATAAATCAGCTATTAAAATTGTTCACATTCTGTCCTATCCACACTACCATCTCATTTTACCAATTGTAACTGTCTTAAAAATGTAAATTTTTTAAGCTAGATATACTCTAGTTTCATTTCTATACACTCCATTACATCAATGTATTTCCCTTTTGTAATATTCCAAATACAGTAAATTATGTTACTATCTTCTATCTTCTACAAGCACAACTTCTGACATACTCAAACCTATCACCTAGCTGAACTTCTTTGGATTCCTTTGAACAAAAGTCATACACAATTTCAGATCATACTTTTATAATTAACTACATTCCTCATGCATGTAGCCATTCCTTACAAGTATGCAAATCGCATTACTTTGCAGGTCTAGGTCAACCTTGTTTCTTCATTTCTTATTTAGTTTGTGTTGTGGGTTCAACTATAGCCGTCTATACTATATCAGTAGTTCAGTTTTTAGATGGGTGCCTTTTTATGGGGTCTACATGATTTTTTTCTTTGTTCATAAATATTTTCTTTAGGGATGGAGATTTCCTCCATGTTCAAAGGCTAAGCAGGAGGTGGACTGGTGACTGTTTGGCCTGTAGGTGTATACATACCTCTCAATTGACCCTGATTTTGACTCAAATTTTAGCTCTGTCCCTGTTCATCCCTCTTAAACTAGGTGTCTTTTGAAGACAAGGTGGTGAATTGCAGTTCATAAATAATGACAGTAAGTAGACATAAAGATGTCTTTTAATTTAAAAAATGTATATTAGTTCACATCCTTTTATTCTGTCAATGTTGCAAGTTAATAACAGTGATATTTTTAAAGTTTCCTCAATTGTCCCTGATTATTTTGGATTTGTCCCTAATTTCATTGAAAGCTCTGTGTGTGCATGTGTGTGTGTGCGTGTATGTGTCTGAGTGTGCTTGTGTGAGTGTGCAATATATGTAATATGGAAGAACATCCTGAATGTTTAGTTGAATTCCCTACTTGCCTAGTAAACTATGTAGATAGCAGTAGGTTCTCATAGCATTGCTATAGGAGCCAAATGAGGCTAAAAAATTTTAGGTGGATTGATTTGGTATTCTTGGCTTTTAGAAATTGTTTTTTTTATTACATATGTTTATAATTTGTACACAAGTATTCTGTAGTTCTGTATTTATTTGCTGTATTTTATTGTACCTTTGTGTGAAAAGCTAATTGCTGAAGTTCTAGAACAAGCCTTAAAGGTAATGGTCTCTTTATGAGTGATTTCTGCTTCTGTGTCTGATCATATTTTCTTTGATAAATGGGAAGCTACTGACAATGGCTAATGTATGTTCCCAGATGTATTCAGCGTATGAAACATTTACTGAGTACTCTTCATTATTTTACTGTCTAGGCCATCTCCAGCATGCTGTCTGAAAAATACTGGACTTCAATGTTGGATTATCAGGATTATTTGAAGGTCATTCAGGAGGCTGTACAGGCACTGACCCCCCAGACCTTATAACACTGTGCACTAACAATCTGAGGTCTTCTTTTGAAAGTTTGTCAGTACTTGAGTCTGTTTCCAAGGTAGTCAATAAGACCCACTCCAGCAAAAATCTCTTCAAAGGTCTCCCACCCAAGGGTGCTTCCATTGGTGATTTTTTTAATCAAATTAGGGAATTGTGTGAATGGAGTTTTACACAAATCTGAACTGTAAAGCAAGAGGTATTGTAAGCTACTGAAATCACAGAGATCACTATCTTTGGCTGAACCTCCCCTTCTTGTGTAATTTTAAAATTGCTTTTGTGCTTCCACTATGAGTCCTCATGCTATAAATCACCAAGCAACAAACTCACTGAGCACACCTGCTCAACAAGTCATCTCCATGAAAAAATTAAATGTTAGTTAGTTTTTTTTTTTTGCAGGGGGCACATTGCCTGCACCCTCCATGTGAGGAGGCCACCCACACTCTCCAGACTTCTATAAACCAACTCCAAAGTCACACAGACATGAAGAAGAGAGATCTTCAAAAAGAAAAGGAGTCACTGTTGGTGCACAATTAGAAACTGCACTGGGAGTGATTTGGCATGAAAACTGCAGTCAGAGAGTTCAGCTTGGCTGATTTATGTCCATCAAGTTGATTTCTGCTGCACTTGTCACTCAGAGCAGTAGCTCAGACACTTTTTGCACCCTAAAAGTAATTAAATTGTAGAAAGCAAAATAAGCAATATCTGAACCAGAATTAAAACAGTGAACCTGCAGCTACTTCTCTTTTTGTACACAGGTTCAAACAGGGGAACTGCAGCTGCCACTCTTCCTCTGGATTAATAATTCAAGGTGACTTATACGTTCAGTTTTAAAGAAAAGCTCACCTCTTCCAAATTAGCTTTTATGTTTTTTTATAAGTACCTAGTGCACATGATCTGTAATAGCAGTCCTCTGTTCAGGAACATGTACACAACACTTTGCCTGATTTACCTGACTCTCTGACTTAATACAAACTTGACTTTAATATCATTTGCAGATAAGATAGATTGTTGTGTAACAGAATTGTGCCAGTGATAAAGGTTATACTATAGTGTATGTCTGCATGATTTTATTAGCTACTTCATTTACAAAGAGAAGCCTTGCTTAAGGATAGAACTCCAAGAGATATCCTTCATATTATGTTATGGGGAAACATTTGTTGATTACTCAATCATCTGGACTGAAGAAAAGTACCAAAAACAAAGGGGTACTAAAAACTAATTCCATTTTCCTCCATAAATCTATTCTGATTCCCATGCCACAGGCATTTCCTCATTTACCCCCTCTTCACCATTAAGAGCATGGGTTAATTTCATTGCTCTTTGTGTTATCAAAATAGAAAAAAAGAAAGGGGGAGGACTGGATAACAAAGGGAGGGTGAGTGAATGTCCTATCATGTTTAAGGAAGTTAATTCTAACAAGTGTATTTCCATAATTATCCAAATGATCTGTTTCCTTAATGATTCTGTACAAGTGTTTTTCATACTGAAAACATTTCTTTACACATCCCAATCTGTCTTTACTGAAGATAATGTATTATACTTCACATTTCCAGATTAATTTCTTATTTTCAGGTGTCCCTTTGCACAAACAGCAGATCCAAGAATAGTTACAAAAGTACCAGTGGTAGTATACCCAAGATTACAATAAAGCCGAACACCCCAGTTTTTATGATTATTTAGTCATAGTTCAAACCATCACTCAACTCATTGCAGTAAGGCAAATATTCATGTTTTGATAGATTGCTGTAAATGTAAAAAAGTCCAGTACTAGACAATTCCAGTGAATAGTTTTAGGCACAGTTTTACTCTTTCAACACAATGCCAGTCATATTTTTAGGTTCAATTTTAGACTCTGTCAACACAACAGTACTAGAATTTGCATTCTTTCAACACAGTATTTATTCACATATTAGGACATTTATTCTTACATTTACTTATGTTTTCTTTTACACACTTTATCTTCTTCAGAATTATGGGGAAACCAAAGCCTATCCTTGAGAGAAAATTGCAAGAGCAAAGGTCTCATAGCAGGAATGGCAACATGTTGACTGTCTCTTCTACTGCACCCTCTCAGACATTAATAGGCAGTGCACTAGGATCTGTTTATTTAATTTTTATAAAGAATCTGGTGGTTAGGTTACCCAAAAATGCATCATCCATGTAAATGAAGGAGGTGAGAGCTGCAGATTTGTCTCTGTAGGATTTTTCTAACAGTTCTGCACATGGGCAACATTCACCTTATTGTAAACAATATGGTCCCAGTGTGATTTACTGACAATAAAAGAGAGGCTCATGTTAACCACCTCTGCAGTAAAATAATAAATATTTGAGAAGGGCCACAAAAATTCAACACAAGACTAAAATAAACAATATAAGAGACGGCACTAAACATAACACCAGCTTAATCACAGATCTTTATGGAACACAAACTTGGAATTTTCATCCTATCTTTGCAAATGACAGAGTTAGTTTACAGGAAATTACATCACACTTTAAAAATAAAAAACTCGACCAGTCACATCAGTCACCTACTAAATAATTAATCAATTAATGACATCAATTTAAACAGTACTAAAAACACTTCAAGAACACCTTAGATCCAACATGCAATACATGATTTAAATATTACATATTATATACGTTTACTACTCAAGTAATAAATCAAATTTTATTAGCACTATCTTTTAAAGTACTAATGATTGTAAATGCTTGCACAGAACCTGGCTAAAATGAAAATGTTTATATGCCTTATCGTCGCTGTTCCAGATTCAGAAGGAATTCTGCAAACTAAATTGTAGTAGTTGTGCTTGGTCAGGGTGGCCTTACTGCAGTCTGCCTCTTCAAATTGTTGTTGTGTGTGTGTGTGTGTGTGTGTGTGTGTGTGTGTGTGTGTGTGTGTGTGTGTTTTATCTGAATTCCTACCCCCACATACAAAAGTCAGAGATTCTTGTATATTTCACACTTCACAGTTTGGTACAACTGCTCAGTAGAACAAGTGTCCCTGTCCTCTGCAGCCATTTTAACATTATTTATATCTTGCATATCTGTTGCACCTTACAGGAGAATATACATAAAGTTTTCTTTATGGAATTGTTTATATTTTTCCCATTAAGATAGAGGATTTTATACAAATTAACAACAGGTAAAAGCAAAAACTAATATATATGGTTAATGCACATTTTACTTGCATAGCTGACACATTGCTGAATAAATGACTCACTGCAAGCTCCATTGATGTAAATAGAGAAATTCCTGACTAAGTCCCAGGTGACCTACATTTGATTGATGGATTTGACACCAATTGAAGTTAGTGCAGGGTAGGAGAGGAATGATGATGCAGTTATTCAAGGCTGTCCTCAGTGGGGAAAGGAGAAAAGTGAATTGTTGCATACACTGTGTCAGATTCCCCAGTGGAGGTTGGGAATCCTAAGAGGAATTGTTTTGAGGGTGTACAACTGGTTGTATAAATGTCGTATGATGGTATGTATAAAATTCAAAAAGACCCATTGCCACCATCCATTGACATGCATGGAAATGATGGGTGTGAAGTAAAAACAAATGTTTTCCCCATTTTGAGAATGATAACACTGTTTTCCTGACCTTCTCATCTCAAGCTCCGGGTAAACATATGGACCAACCTGCTGTCACCCAGAGGAATACATGTGATATATGTTGTGGAGAGGAGGAACTCAAGAGGTCATCAGGAGACTGGTGAAAAAAGCAACAGAATGTCTTAGTACTCACTATATATGAAATTGTAGTTAGAACATTATCCACACATTCAAACAACATTTTAAGTTAGTTTATATGAATGCTTGACTCCAAACAAAATCCACACAAGTAAAATCTAAATCAAGAACAGAAATAGTCTGGCAGAGGAATAATGATAAAAAATGAGATGAAAATGTAAACACTCGAAAAAGTAAAATGCATAAAGAATAAAGTTATACTTCTAGTAGGCTTTTCTAAGATAAAAAGACATCTTCATAATGAAATGATATTTTAGGGACATTTTAAAGACTTCCTAAAATCACTGCTAGCTAGTAGCCGACTCTTGAAGAATGACATGTTGTAGAATAGAGATTCCGAATTAGATCCTATCTTAGCTGTGTCTGGTTTCTGATTACTCATATATTACTGTTTGTAAACCTTCCCAGTGGTTATAGTAATATAACAGACCTTCCAAAAGTAAAATAGTATATATGTATGAGGTACTTGTTACATTAAATCTTCCAGTGAGTGACTCTTGAGGCAGTACATTTAATCTTCGACCATCATTCTTTTAGATTTAGATTTCTGTAAGGATAAATCTCTGCATTCTACATGCTCTCTATATAGTATATTTCAGGTGTGTAATGCAGTTTAACTGTGAGTTTATCAGAAAAAGAACTTGATGTGGCATGTGATATTACTGCTACTACATGAGGAACAGATCAACTGAGACTAGAGGAGCTGAAGCATGAGAGGTGCATTACATTCGTGCAGTAGCATTGTCAGCTACTAGAAAAGAACACCACAAATGATGGCTAACATTGGTCAGTAGAAACACAGTTGTTAAACTGTTCCAATAATCTGTCCTCCTAAATATATACCCTTTGTTAGTACCTCAAACAACTATAATTTCTAGAGGAAGGTGCAGAAAACAGTACTCAGGTTCACATCCCTCAAGGATAATGGCAGAATTATTGCAACTATAACTCACAGTAATGTTGGTGAGTTATATTTCTGAAGGTGAAAAAGAAGTGTACTGTAGTCCACACAAACTGATGGTGATATGAGTAATACTGTAGCTTCCATTACTGAGGCAAAACAGTTATAGATGAAAGTATCAGTTTAATGTTACTTTACTAGTTAAGATGTGATATTATAATGTCAGACAGCTATTAAAGCAGTTTACACACTGCTTTTCTTCTGTGGTTTGTATGTTTGTGTTTTTCATAGTTGACAGTGAAGCCAAAATGAGTCATTACAATTCAAGTTATGTTTCTCAGACTGATCTCTTTTACTGTTACTGATACAATGGCATTGTCAGTATCTGCGAAGCTGCCAGCCCAGCTAGCTGGAATTTTGTAAATAATTCTATGTTATTTGTGAATAGTAATATGGTTTGTATACTTGTCTTACAAATGTAAAAAAAAAACTATATGCTATGTTAAACTGTATGTTATATGTTGAGCTTCAAGAATGTAACCACAGTGTACCCTATTGGAAAAGAACAGTATATGAACTATTTGCCTATACAAATGTATGTTTTGATAGTAAGAAGCTGGAACATACAGAGTTAACTTGCAAAACTCTAAGAAAATAAGTTGAAATTGTTTATGACTGTGGTGTCTCTCAGTTTCAGGTAGGAGACAGAATGTCTACAGCTAGAGTTTCTTTCTATTGTCTTGAGACAGAGAGAATTACTAGGTTTCAAATGTAAAGTGTTTTTGCATTGCTCTGTGACTTCCTAGTAGCTGTACATCTGAGAGAGAAGTATTTTTGACAGAGATATGTTAAATTCTGTTGGTTCCTGTTAGCCTGGGAACTAAGGGCAGAAGTGACAAGAATGATGTAATCTGCGATAACACAGCAGAAATGTTTAATAGTAATTTAAGAACTATCTCAGACAGTGAGTCAGTGCATTTTGTATTTGTCTCTGGACTTAGAAACATTCTCCCGGCACTTCTGCCTGTGTGTTGCTCTGTAAGTAAGACTTAAATCATAGTATTTCTCTTAGAGATAGATAGGAATATAGCAATATTGGTTTAGATGTTTTCTGTACTTATGTGAGACTATCCCGCAATGTTGTTTTAAAGTATTTCCTGTGATTCTGAACTCTGTTGTCACTGTGCTGATTTATTAAGTATTGTCTTGTGCTTTTATTATTTATTAATAAATGTATTTAGCCATTTTAATTGTGGCTGGTTTGTTAGAAATATTTAAGCTCTTAGACTACTAGCATATGTATTTCGTGATACTGTACAGACCACACTTGAATAGCCTTAAAAGTTCTGGTCACACTTGCCATTTGGATAATAGTAACATTAAACAGTAGAATTAGTCGACCTTTGGTAAGGGCCTTATAGTAGCTGATAAGTAGTGGTTGGTGGCAGTGATTTCTACCTTATAGTGTGGGAAGAAGGGGGCATAGCTAGTGAACTTGTGCCTGCCTTCCCCAGGAGTATCTGTGTGTTTGTATATAAATCATATCTCGAAGTGTGTGTGTGTGTGTCAGCTATTTGGCAGGGGCACGAAGCACTGGTTGGACAGAGAGGGTGCTGGAGGTTTTGGCTTGACCACTCGGCTGAGATCTGGACCATATAGCTGTGCCAGTGGGGAGTCTTATTGGGGATCTGGAGATAGAGGGAGAAACCAGCCCCAGACTGACTGTGATCTCTGTGTGCTCTTAAGTGTAATTGTACTTTACTGTGTGCGTACTTGTCATCCTCCCAATGTGCACGTCCCTCAATAGTGTTAGTGGTGAGGATTGAGGCTCCTTGATTACTGGGCCAGTGCAGGGGCATCACAGTATCCATAAAAGATTATCTGGTAGGTTAAATTATGTCTTTGAATGATTCACTGAGCCATTTTCATTCAGCTCAACTGATGTGTTTGGTACAGTTTTAAATAAAGTGCTTTACATTACTTGCATGTAATTTTAGGAAATTGTTTGAAAAACTGTATTAGGTAATCAGAAACCAGCACCCTTGATCTTTTCAGAATACTTATTGAAGCACTTTTTTGTGATATATTAATAATAATTAATGTGAGTTGACATGGAAATGATATTCTGTTATATATCAGGTCTCCCCAAGATCAAAAAAGAACTTTATTATGTAATGAGAAAACCTAAAGTAAATCTATGAATGGTAGACAGTAACTGACATTGAAACAAACAAGAACATTTTAGTGAATTGATGCATACAAGACAAGCTGCCTAGAAAAATACTCAGTAACTAAAAACATGATACCTCAATAGACGAGAAAAATTGTAATAATTCATAAGAAATTTAACAACATCTTGAAACAGCTCTTAACTAAAACTCATACCTAGCTTCACTACAGAAGAAATGCTAAGGTAATCTATGGTTATAAAACAACATTCATCATACATCCCAGATGTTGAAAGTCAGCGTTTTATTTATTTTTATTTATAGTTAGTTGACCGGGTTAGCACCACTAGGCCAATGGCTTCTTTTCATGGGAGAACTGAGGTGGTATTCATATTGACTAGAGAAAATTTGGCCAGGGTATGGAGAACTTACCCTACTCTTTTTGATAAGTATGTTTTGAAAATTTACACAGGGAGTAGTATAACATGGACTGATATAAAACTGAGACTGTTGTCATTATAAGAGAAAGGAAATGTTCTGGTGTGTTTCAAGGCTCCTGATTGTTCTGATTTGCCCAGGATGCCCTGTTTTTAAGCAGAATAGCTACTGACATTTTACTTTTGTGATACAGCCAGTATCATTAAGAAGCAGGAAGAGCCAACAGAATAAGTGAATAATATGACTGCTGTGGTTAGATAAAACAGGACTTGTATTTATATTGATCTGTCAAACTCAAATATAGTGATTTAGAGAGGGCATTAGGGTGGCCACAGTGGTGAAGTGGTTAGCATTGTCACCTCACAGCAAGAGGTTCTCTGGTTTGATCCTCGGCTGGGGTGCCTTCTGTGTGGAGTCTGCATGTCCTCCCTGTGGTCGCGTGGATTTCCTCCGGGTGCTCCGGTTTCCTCCCGCATCCCAAAGACATGCAGTAGGTGGATTGGACACTCTAAATTGGCCTTAGGTGTGAGTGCGTGTGTGTGCCTTCTGTGGAAGGTTGGGTGCCACGCTGGCAACTCAACACTGTAAAACTCCACTGCCAATCATGAGCAGACAGGTGATTCACTGTGGCAACCCCTAACCGGGAAAAGCCGAAAGAAGAAGAAGAGAGGGCATTACCCAACTGATTACATCTGAATAACTCATCTCAAGATTTGTAAACCAGTTTGTTTCTGTACTAGTAGCAAGCCACTGAAATACAAGTCAGATGTAACAAGCTTCAAATTATCTACACTTAATCCACCATTAGGGATTTTTAGATTTCTTAGACATCTGTTTGGTATTTAATTAGCACTGCAGAGATAATTGACAGCTTATAAGTGTTGTAAATGTTACTGATGTTTCTACCAATGAGGAGATGGATATAAGGATATCATGAAGAGGACTGATAAAAGATCAGTAGAGACAAAATAACTTTAAGTTAATAAGACACAATTGTAAAACATTAGTGACAAGTCTATGTGTGGATGATATATAATAAAGGAGATTAAAGCCTGATGTAGAAAAAAATTCAAGTAGATGTGTAGAGTAAGGGATGGGCACAAAACTGGAGGAATTGGGCTCCATATTTCTAACTGCAAAAAAGTTAAGCTGAATACTTTGGAATGCACATGCACTCATATCTGGCAAATATTCAAATTGTATTTGTCACAAAGAAGAGAGTTCAAGTGTTTATTTAATTTGCCAAAGAAGAGGTGGGATGGGATGTCTTTCGGCAAATAGTCCCTTTAAAATTGCTGTAAAATTGTATTCACTGTAAAAGCCACTGTAAATCTTTTTTTTATGGCCAATTAGCAGCTGCTACATATGCAATTTTAAATTATGTATCTGCATAACACATGTAAAACAGTACCTGCAATAACATTTGTGAAACTGCCATCTGGCAAGGAGTTTCCATCTCTATCAAACATTATGGGTTGGATAATCATTCTTGTAGCAAGTCATATTTCTATTAACAGCAACTACAAAGAAATGAAATGTCAGTCCACAAAACAACAGCCAGCAAAAGTACAAAGGTTTAATATGACTTAGCGCCTCGGCAAAGCCTTCAAAGAGTACATATTTCTATAAAGTAGTTTCTAATTTGCATGTTTAATATCATCATCCAAAATTATAAAGAGTGTTATTGTCTTGTATTCTGCACATATCTTGAGGATTGTTGTTTGTCTTTCGGCTTTTCCCGGTTAGGGGTTGCCACAGCGGAACTCCAGTCCGCTAATGATTGGCAGTTGGTTTTCATGGTGTCAAGTTGCCAGCCTGACGCCCAACCTTCAACAAAGGCACGCCCATTCAACGCATGTCTTTCGAACACCAACTTGACCACGGGGAGGACATGCAGACTCCACACAGAAAGCACTCCCAACTTAAGCCGAGAATCGAACGGGAAAACCTCTTGCTGTAAGGCAACAATGCTACCGCTGCACCATGGATAATTCTTGAAATACTTGGGTCTATATTAGATGATCGAACTTTCAAAAATTCGACTGTCATATGATCGAATTTTTGAAAGTTCAAACATTGTAATGGAGATCTCCGTACAGCATGGAATGGGAAGCTTTCCCTTTTCTTCACTTTTCTGCACTGTAGTGCTATCTTGGAGTTGGTATATTTAAAGAGCGGGGGTGTGGGGGGTGCAGGAGGGCTTGCCCCCTGCTTAAAACCTTCAGGTAGGTTATTTGTGTAGTTTATTTTTTTTAATTAGATTTTCGAACTTTTAAAAGTTCGATCATATGGTGCCAATCATATGACAGTTGAACTTTTGAAAGTTTGATTATCTAATATAGACCTAAAATACTTTGTCATACAGTTAACATAAGGACTATTTTAAAATAAGAAACAAAATGAATTTGCATTCATGGACAATAGTCCAGGGAATATAAATGTAACTAACACATCTGATTCAAAAAAAAAAACATTGTTGCAGCTGCTGCAGCTGCATTATGCAGGCAGATCCCCCAGTCATTCTCCCACACACAGATACACACACACACACACACACACACACACACACACACACACACACACACACACACACACACACACACACACAGCAGTCCCTATACCTGTCCCTGAGTTGTCTGCCCTCCCAGGTTGCAAGCCAGATCCTGGTGTCTAGTGGTTCCCCTACCCCAGTCCCCGTACTTGTTTACATGCCTTTCGGCTGTGTTCACTACTGCAACATGTTAGGGCCATCTATGCTGATCGGTACATGTGAGTGATTTCATGAATTGCTAAACACATAAATGCCTTCTTAATAAGCAAACACAAGAATGTAGAAAGGAGATTCTGCAGATAGGGAGGACTGTTATTAGGGGTACATAGAATATGCAAGAAAGGGCTGGAATTTACTGGAGAAAACTGTCCAAGGAACCAATGTTTTGGGAGCAAATGTTTAATGAGGGAAAGGTAATAGAATGGGAAAAGGCCAAGGATTTAGCTGGACTGAAGACTAGGGATGGTCTTATCTATCAAGGATTGATATCAAAGTATATGTAAAGAGGAAGGTATTAGGTGGATTTTAAGTGAAAAAACAGCACTTGTAAAGTTTTTAGTAGAATCTATAACAAAAGCTACCATTAAAAAAGGGATATTTAGTAGGGCATATAAAATATTGTGTGATAACTATAGGAATCAATCAGATGAGGTTAGAAAGGCTTGGGAAGAGAGAATGGATAAGCAATTCACAAAGAAATAATGGTAGGATATATATGTATGTCTCTCAAATATGCAACAAAGTCTAGATTGGATTTGGGATCTTTGCTTGAAAGTTTTTGCATATGTATTTTTATACCCCAAACAAACTTCAAAGCATTTTTCCTAAGGTAGATTGCAGATGTAGGATGTGTAATGGGAAAGAAAAAGATAATTAGGAACATATTTTTTGGGGAGTGTAATGAGTAGCAGATTTTAAAAACCTTCCTTCAGACTACTCTATCAGAAATACTGGATGAGTAGATTGGTGTAACTAAGGAAATTATTTTTGAGCTGTGATAACAGGATTGGAATTGCCTAGAGCTAGTAAGGCCATACTGAGTTTAATTATGGAGGCTGCCAAAAAAAGCAATTACTAGAAAATGGAAATGGAGTCTAAACCAACCATACTAGAAGTAGTGAATATAGTAACAGAGATAAAGATCTGGAAGTGGGTCTTTAGGAAAAGGTAGGAGCAAATTACATAGAAAAATAGGAATTGTGGGAGTAATACATACAAAATAATGTTTTGGAGGAGGAATGAGGTTTAAGGGAAGGCAGGAATTGAATGAGCTATGTAATGTTTGACTGACAATGACTGTACAAAACAGATTGGTGTAACTAAGGAAATGATTTTTGAGCTGTGATAACAGAATTGGAATTGCTTAGAGATAGTAAGGCCTTACTGAGTTTAATTATGGAGGCTGCCAAAAAAGCAATTACTAGAAAATGGAAATCAGAGTCTAAACCAACCATACTTGAAGTAGTGAATATAGTAACATAGATAAATATCTGGAAGTGGGTCTTTAGGAAAAGGTAGGAGCAAATTACATAGAAAAATAGGAATTGTGGGAGCAATACATACAAAATAATGTTTTGGAGGAGGAATGAGGTTTAAGGGAAGGCAGGAATTGAATGAGCTATGTAATGTTTGATTGACAATGACTGTACAAAACTTTATAAGGGATGTGGAATAGTTGCATTTGAAAATTTATCAGTATAGTTTGTTTTTATTTATATAAATGTATGAATGACCATGTCAGTAAAGATATTTCATGTTTAAAAATAAAACAAATACAAAGATGCCTTCCTGGAGGTGATTCTGAGAGAGAGAGAGAGAGAGAGAGAGAGAGAAAACATGGTTAGTTAACATATGGCTCTTCCCTGGACTGTGTCATTACTATACAGTGCAGTCATGGAAACATCCCTATGCAGTGCTGCACTTCTTTGTGTTAGAGCACCGTGTAAGTG
The DNA here is from genome assembly GCF_019279795.1 of Protopterus annectens. NCBI lineage: Eukaryota > Metazoa > Chordata > Ceratodontiformes > Protopteridae > Protopterus > Protopterus annectens. The sequence continues at coordinate 1,094,519,850 of NC_056733.1, forward strand.
CTGTCTTTGAAATTAGAAGGGTTACTGCAATGTACAAGGTGTACACTTTTCAGTAATCTCTATGAATTCTCCACCTAAGTGTCTCCATTTCTATATAGCCATTTTTTTACAAGTACGGCTCAAAAGGTAGTTTTACAAGATCAGCATTATGGTGAATCAATATTAATCACATATCATTCCACCTACTGCGAGTAAAAAAAAGGTTCCACCCTCTCATAAGTATTGCCTTATGTTTGTCAATGTGTTTATGAAAGCCATTTCTGACACTGTATGTTGCTAGAAAAGGTTGTCTTAGTCATCAGTTCTTTATGAGTACTCACTTTAGTCATTCACTTTGCTTCTTGAAGATGTGTCTTTTCTCACATTCAAATATTTCTCTTTTATCCACCCCCACGTCTTCCTTTTTTTTTGAAAGGCTCTATTGGGACTCTGTAGATTTGCAGCAGTTCATAGTTTCCGCCACATTTCCCTCTACTGCCTTTCTTCATTATGGTGTTCTAGTATTCTGTATTCTAGTATTCATTAGTATACTTTCAAGGGAAGATTCTACAGCATTTATGTTGTACTTCTGTGAATTGCTTCTTCTGTGCATTCACATAAAGACAAGTTCCACAGAGTTACTTACATACTGTAGATAGGGTGGTATTACTTATCTTTAAAGAGTGATTAATTAATGCTTTTTCATACTCATCTCAATAATCTTCTGGATTTGCTTGCTGATTTGTCACTTGCCTTTTTTGCATTTAGGGCATCTAATATTACTCTTTCCAAGTTCTTTTCTATTTTTATTGTTGTGACTGCTTTTAACTCACATATAACCTCTTTTTCAGGGTTGTTTGCATTCAGACTAGAGTCCAGCATTCATTGTGGTAAAGAAAGCTATACTTAATAGCATCTCTGCATGCTCCTGTGGATTTAGTGGACACTGCATTCCATTTTGCTGTGGCTGTGAGTAGAATTCTTCAAAGGTGTGTCGATAGAGACAATGGCGGCCTAAAGGTGTGTGTGTGTGTGTGTGTGTGTGTGTATTAATTCAGCACTTTAGACCATTTTTTCCAGAGTTCATTTTCATATTTGCAAGTGAGTACTCACAACGACAGCAGTGTAGCGAGTAGTGTACATATACATGAGTGTGATTGCTAATGTACACAAATAGGTGCACCCTCCAAACACACAAACACACATACAGACATACACACAAACATGCACATGCCCCAGTCCATGTAGGGCTTTTGCACAGTGTTACCATGGGTTAGGAATTAAATAATAAAATAACACTTCAGGAGAGAAATGCAATGTAGTATATTATGTAGATCAAGTTTGTTATAGTGACATATTTTATCTGAGCAAAGTGGTGTGGATTGATTATCAGAGTGTATCAGAGACCACAGGAAAAAAAAAACAGGAAGTAAATCAGTTTAACCTTACCTCTTAGAAGTTAGGCTCTGTCAGGGTATTTGTTCTGAGATGATGCACTATACTTATGTTTTAGTTATAACTAATCTGAATTTTAGTTACACTTGTTTGATTCCTTTAGTTTACATAATGAGTGACCACTTCTAGTTAACAAAGCCAGGTTTATACCTACAAATACTTACTTCCTATTTGTAAGCCAGAAGTAGTAAGACAACAGGGGTATGTTCTCACCGATCTTTCATTTTTTAATTACTTTTCACCTTCTATGACACAAATAAAACAGCCTCCCACTTGAGGTATGCTGAGTAGTTCACCACTTGTTTGTGGGTGACACTGCAATCTGTACCAAGCTTTAATTACTTAAAGCAAGTTAAATATAAATAATCCTTTTTATTTGTTTGCGTTTCAGAATAGCAACCTACATGGACTATAAATAACTGAACTTATGAAATAATTGGAAGTAATCAAACACTTAACTATCAAGGTTTTGTTGTCATTCTAATAGCACATTCTGAAGTTTTGTAGGAAGAATGTAACACCGCTCATCGTCCAGCACGCCTCCTTATTTATGTGAACATCCTCCATGATTGTGCCACTTCTCAGAAAGTGGGACACGCTCAATGAAGTGGATTTTGTTTTTCAGTTATAAAACAAAACTATTTACATAGTTCCACAGCTGATGAATACATCATTATACATGTCAACAACAATTAATATTTTTCAAGCATGTCTTTAAGTTTAAGCCAAGATTTATATGAATGTGTAATATTAGAAGTTTTCATCTTTATAGTATGAAATTCACTGCTGCAAACAAATTTTGCCATACTAATAAATTCAGCACTAGAGGGGATAACTTTACTTTTTCAATTTTTAGTAATTAATTTTCTGGTTGTAGCAAGAATAGGCAAAAGGAAGAGGCACTTTGGTTTTTGAAATTATCTCAGAAATCAGAGCATTAAATAGAACTAAAGATTTAGACATATTACTGTCTGATCATAAATATTACTAAGTATTACTAAATATTATTATCTGGCCATAGATCTTGAATGAAATTATAAATTTCTTTCCAAAAAGGGGAAACAACTTCACATTCAGATACCAAATGTGTCCATCAGCATGAAGTGGCCTAAGGGTGTGTGTGTGTGCATGTGTGTATTAATTCAGCACTTTAGACCATTTTTTCCAGAGTTCATTTTCATATTTGCAAGTGAGTACTCACAACGACAGCAGTGTAGCGAGTAGTGTACATATACATGGATGTGTTTGCTAATGTACACAAATAGGTGCACCCCCCCAAACACACAAACACACATACAGACATACACACAAACATGCACATGCCCCAGTTTCTACTCAACAAAAAATCAAAGCTCCCTTAGTGTTATAATGTATTACATCAGCAGCATTTCTGCTGCAGTTTATTTACTACATATTTATTTACTTTGCCGTGATGTGATACTGTATTGGCAATCCTGTAATAAAACAAATATAGTGCAATTTTGTTCTTTACATTTATTTACACTATACTGTCCTAAAATTTCAGAGTGTTATTATACTATACCTGAAACAAATAGCATAGCTTACAATCCTCAGGTTACCTGCCCTTACAACTTTATCTGCGTACTGAATTTTCCATTCATGTCATTTGTAGTGGGGTTCACCTCTTCATTCCCCACCCTCCTTTATGAGTAGCTAGGTAGGGTTAATGTATGTATGTATCTCTCTTTTGTAAAATAATTCATTTGCATTATGAAGGATTCGGATATGCTCAGGTTGATATCTCTGCCACCCAAATCCTGGACTTGGTCTTTCAGCTTGATGTTATAAATGGTAACATAGAGGTGAAACCTATTACACTGTCCCACTACGTGGCCATTCATTTCTTAATTGAGCAACCCTGGGCCAAACTACTAGATGTTGGCTATGTGCAGGACAATTGGTTCAGTCTCCCCTGAGCTTTTTACTCCAGTTTTGATTGCCCATTTCCAGTATTGCAGTACTTGTTGTCTAGATGGTCTTAATGAAGTTTATAATCAAGCTCTTCCATCTGCACTAGACATTATGGACCAAAGCTATGTATGTCCTGTCTACCAGGTCCATCATCAGCCATGCATTGACCTTGAGCTTGAAGAACTGAGGAAGTCAAAATGAAGGTTGGAGCATAACTGGCATTGTTCTCACCTACTCAAGAATATGTTTGCTTAGGAATTCACATTCTGCAGTTTATTAAGCGTAGGACTCTTACAAGAATTTAAGTATTGGTCCTGGGAGAGTTCTGCAACCTCATACTGACTGGCCTTACTTTTCTGTGTGATGAGAAGGCTGTGCAGTGCAGACTGTCTCTCCACCTGGAAAGCCTTATCTAAAGAATGTGTATTGGCTACCATGCATTATGCTACCACACTTGGCCATATAGGGCACTTAGTTTCACAAATTGTTAGTCAAGGTGGTGTTAATTTTCCATTGGAGTCAACCCTGCGTGTTGTATGGTCTGAGTTTGTTATTCATGATGACAATGATTTTGTGTCTGTTTCTGCACCATGTGCACTGCTGCTTGCACACTGAATGTTTGCCCAACCAGCCTAGTCTTGGCTACTCAGAGACATTGAGTCAAGTTTTGTACCAGATTGTTATCAACTCTCATAAGGAAAATGTTTTCTTTTCCATTTGAAGGAGGCCTTGCTTACTCCTGTTCTCAAAAAGGCTTGATGGAGTCACTCAAGTTGAACAGTAATAATTCAGTATTTTAGCTTCCCCTTCATTAGAATAGCTTCAGGGAAACTAATGTAGCTTTAAGTGGAGTTTCTCTCTCTTTAGAGATAATAACACCCAAAATTCTTTCCAGTCTGACTGTCAATTTAGACATTTATTTTATTTACTTTACATTGATACAGGTCCATTTTTAGCAGAGGCCCAGGGAGAAAAGCTCCAATTACATACATTTTTAACATTTTAAGGCATTATATGTGACGTTCATTACAGGCAGACTAACATTGTGAAATTAAATGACAGCATATTGTACACACACAGTAATTATGAGAGCAACAGGTAAGACAGTACATAACACATTCTTAAATAAGAGACACAATTCATAAAATTCATTACAGTTAGACAAGTTGGACGAGCAGCTAGCAATGTTATCTTAACTTACAGGTAACATTTCATTTCCTGTAGTAATATTAGGACTGTAAGTAGGCTGAGAATCTAGCATTTTGTAGTATGGTGCAATGAGACATAGAACTGAGTTGGTTCTTACTAGAGTCTTAAATGATTTTATTTTGTGATTTTGGTCCTTTGATATGTCATTAATATTTGATACTGTTGGACTATTCTACCTTACTTGACTGTTTCGAGCATTATTATGGTATTTTCAGCACTTTTCTGAATTGATTTGTTGCCTACTTATTTAGACATACTCAAAGAGTGATATCTGAGGTGAATCCCTCTAATTCCTATTTATTGATTGTGGTGTGCTGCAAAGTTCCTCACTTGGTCCTCCTCTTCTATTTGCTAAATCCGTGCTACCTTTGGGAGATGTTATACATTGAAGAGGATTAAAGTATTATCACACTGGTAACACACAACAATACCCCTCATTCCCTCAAGAACTGTGTCTATGCTGTTAAATATCTGGTTAAAGATTTGGAAAGCTTCCATATGTGGGTAGTCCATAATTGTTTCAAATTCAGCACCTCCAAAATGGTGGCAGTAGCAATACATTGGGACTCCTCTTTGCAGATTTTGTCACTAAGCATTATATAGTGTGGAAGCAAGCTGCAATTCCTTCAGACCTCTCAACCAATCAGGGACAAATTTGAACAGAATCAGGGAAAAGTCAAGAAAAAATCAGGGACAATCAGGGACACTTTTAAAATATTAGTGCTATTAAGTTGAAACATTGAGAGAATCAGAGCATATGAATTAATGCACCTTTTCTGAAGTAAAAGAAGTGTATAACTCTTAATTATTGTCATTATTCATTAAGTGTAATTCACCAGCTTTCTGCCCAAAGTCAGTAGTTTTAGGAGGGATTCAGAGGGACAGAGCAAAAATTTGAGTCAAAATCAGGGACGTCCCTGAAAATTAGGGACAGTTGAGAGGTATCATGTTGAAGATGCCAGTATATAACACCAATTTTGTAGAATCTGCTCTCCCTACTTATTAAACAGTGGCTTATGTTTAACGTTCTTGTACCCAGTACTTGAAGTACCTGACTTGAGTCATTCCCACTTTCAGAATATTTTGCCCTGGCACTGATTGACTTAATACATGGGTTTGTCCTCCCAGGGGCTGCAGAAAGCTCATGCAGTTAAATGTGAGCCCTTTGGGATTTGGACTTTTGTTTGCTAAGATATCTTGCCTTTGGGATCTGATACCTGGTTGGCTGTAGGAGTCCCTAATATTGGATGGCTTTAAGAGCTCCCCAACACATTTTATTTAACTTTGCTTGCAGCTAGCAGTATTGTATTCCCTGAAGCTTGCCTAGAAATAGTATTAATGAAAAATACAACTTGCAAATAATGGTTGATCAGAGGTATGATACAAGTCCAGTGGAGCTATCACACTATTTTAATAATAACACAACTGAGACACACAGTGGTGTGAACCTTGGTCCTAGATGATTGTCACTGTTTAAGTTCATCCCAATCCCGTGAGCAAAAATGGGAAAAAGGGGCAGTGGATGGCTGATCTGCTGATTTGATTCAGTCAAAGATATATATTTGTAGGGGGTGTGGGTGGTTTCCCTGCACTGTGGACATTAAAACAGTCCCCTTAAAGTTCAGTAGAATCAATTTATTTGTGATATTTCGTACTAAAAATGATATGGCTTAGATTATCTGCATACTCCAATAATATTAAATACTGTCTACTTCTATGGAAGACTTGAAGCCCTGCCGACTTTTTCTCTTCCCCAATAGCTCTCAACCATCCATTTCTAGAATGTGGAAAACTGTCTCTCATAATGTGGAACAAATGATAAAAATGTCGAGCATTTACTGGCAAGTTATTTACAATTTCATCTAAGAAACTCTCAACATTGTTAAAATATGCTACTTTATTCTTAATTCATGAAAAGAATGTTTTATATGATCCAGTATTATTTACCCATAGATAACAGCTGAAAAAAAATGAATACCACTGAATGGTGTCGGAACATTTCACCTGCGGGGAACATGGACGTTTTAAGGCTCTGAATGAGAAACGTTCATTGTAATGAGGTATATTTTAGAAACATATATCCTGCAACTCTAAAATGGAACCATCCACCCACCTTCTTATTTTTGTACATGGGGTCGGGGTGTCACTTCAACGGTGACGTGACAATCATCTAGAGCCAAATTGTACAGTGCCGGGTGGCTAGCCCTACCACAGTAGTTCAGGCACACCACACTCCCACACACTTACAACTATGCCAATTTAGTGTTCAGACTACCTATTGCAAGTCTCTGGAATGTGGGAGGAAACCGGAGCACTCAGAAGAAACCCACAAAGAGAGGACATGCAGACGCCACATAGAAGGCACCCCGGCCGAGAATCAAACCGGTGAGCGCCTTGCTGTGAGGTGACAACGCTGTCTGGTTTGCAACTGTACCGCTCTGAAGGGGGATAAGGTGGGTAATTTAAGAAAGAAGAATGGAATGAAAGAATTCAGTTATTAACATACTTTGAAAATAAACATTGGACCCGTGAGATGTCGGTGACCGAGAAGTCTTATCACTTGAAATAATGACTTCAGAAAATTGTTGTCTGGAGAAAATATTTTGTTGTCTTTTGTGAAGAAGGATTTCCAAAAAGTAAAAAAAAAATGTTTGGTGCAGTTGAGATTTGCAACACATCGTGTCGCTGTTGACTAAGGTAGTGAACGCAATACGTGGGACGATGTGTGGAAGTTCTTCAAAAGGATTATTCGGGCGCCCCATGCCACAAACGCTGCCAGACACAACTAGCCAGGACTGCAAGCAGTAAAGGTGTGCCAGAGTTTGTGTGGGCCAGACTTACCATTGCCACATCAGAACAGTAACGCTATTTGTTCGTGTTACAAACGAGAAGGTTTATCACAAAGGTACCGATTTACCTGGAGAGGTGCCTTCCAGAATGGGATGGTTGTTAACGCAAATACTCGGCTGCCTTCTGTATATTTTATTTTACCGCACAACTGCATCGACACTGCGTTATTCTGTTTATGAAGATCTTGAAAAGGGGTTTGTCGTTTCCAACATGGCAAACGATTTGGGATTAGATCCTAAAATATTATCGAGCCGAAGGGGGCGTGTTGTTTTTGAAGGAGAGACACAGTATTTTCAAATAAATACCCACGATGGATCGCTGTTAGTAAATGAACGAATTGATAGAGAAAGAATATGTGGGCAGTCTCAGCCTTGCCTGTTGTACTTTCAACTTATTTTGGAAGATCCGTTACGAGTATATGGTGCCGAGACAGAAATTTTAGACTTAAATGACAATCCCCCGAGGTTTCCCAAAACAGAATATCTTCTGGAGATAAATGAAATGACTGTTCAGGGTACTCGGTTCCCCCTTGAGAATGCGCAAGATTTAGATGTGGGCATTTATGCCATTCAGAATTATCATATAAGCCCAAGTGAGTACTTTCGCCTGAACGTCTACAATGCAAGTGACAGTAGGAAGCGGGTTGAACTTGTGCTTGTGAAACAACTAGACTATGAAAAAACGCACACATTCAACGTGCAGCTCATTGCCACGGATGGGGGCAAGCCCCAGAAAACAGGGTCAGCTCGTATACGGATTGTTGTATTGGATGCAAACGATAACGAACCAGTGTTCAGTCAGAGCACCTACAAAGTGAAACTTTTAGAAAATAACGCGCAAGGTTCAATTGCTGTTAAAGTAACAGCTACTGATGTAGACGTGGGGACAAACGGCGAAATCTTGTATTACTTTGGTCATGTTTCAGACAAAGTCAGTAAGCTATTTAGCATACATGAAAGAACTGGAGAAATAACGGTTTCTAAATCCCTGGATTATGAAAAAGAAAAGAATTATCAGCTGGAGGTGCAAGCTAAAGATGGAGGTGGCCTGACGGCGCATTGCGAAGTAATAGTAGAAACCATTGACGTGAACGACAATGCACCTGAAGTCATTGCAACCTCATTTACTAGCCCCATACCCGAGAACTCTCCGCTTCAGACTGTAATAGCACTCCTGAGTGTCCGGGATCAAGATTCAGGAGAAAATGGGAAGGTTCGCTGTTTTATTGCAGATCCCCAACCTTTCAAATTGCTTCCATCCGTGAAGAACTTTTACGAACTGGTGACAGATGCACTGCTTGACCGTGAAGACACATCTGAATACAATATTACTATTACTGCAGAAGATTCTGGTTCCCCTCCATTATCTGCAACAACTACCATACATCTGAAAATATCTGACATTAATGACAATCCACCAATATTTAAGCAACAGTCCAACGCATTCTGTATTTCAGAGAACAACAACCCAGGTGCATTGATAGGGGTAGTAAATGCATTTGACATGGACTCTGAAAATAATGCTCGCATTCATTATTCCGTAATTGAAAAGCAGATCCAGAATTTGCCGCTGTCACATTTTATCTCCATTAATTCTGATAGCGGTGGCATTTATGCAATGAGATCATTGGATTATGAGCAGGTCACTCAGATTGAGTTTGCTGTTAATGCTCAAGATAGTGGATTTCCTGCACTTAATAATAGTGCTATTATAAAGGTACTAGTTTTAGATAAAAATGACAATACTCCCATGGTTTTGCACCCTTTGCTGAATGCTAGCTCTTCTGCTGAAATGGTACCTCTCACTGCAGAAGAGGGCCATCTTATTACTAAAGTTGTGGCTGTCGATGCTGATTCTGGACAAAATGCATGGCTTTCTTTTCACCTTTTAAAAGCCACGGATCCAAGTCTTTTTGAAGTAGCATTGCAGTCCGGAGAAATTAGAACAACCCGACGCATCCAAAGTAAGGACATTAATAAGCACAAGCTGGTAGTTGGTATAAAGGACAACGGTCAGCCACCATTGACTTCAACAGTTACTCTGAATTTACTAATAGCAGAACGTTTTTCCGATGCCTATTTGAAACATACAGATTTGCAAAAACAAGAGGAAGCTGACCCCAGTTTACTTACTTACTTAATAATTTCAGTGTCTGTTATTTCTTTGTTGTTTTTGGTCTTAATAATAATCCTAGTGGTTGTTAAATGCCACAGAATTAAAAATAGGAAATGCCAAACAGTTGATATGAATGTGGGTGCTTCTCGTGCTATTCAGTTTCCTACAGGTTTCTTAGAAAAACAAAACACGGGAACAATTCATAGGGGATATTTGTCTGGCACCAATTTAACAACGGATTCAAACAACCATGAAGTACAGATCTGCAAGACAAACAAGGAAGATAATTTAGCTGGAAGGGGAAGTCATGATTTTTCCCACTTGCTTATTGGCATCAACACAGAACAACAGGTAGGTAACATCCATATTTTCTCTATGTTAATATCGAAATGTGAAGTTTCCTGTTCTGGTTCACTGCAGAGACATGTTAGATGTCCAATACAACGAATTTCCTGTATATATATATATATATATATATATATATATATATATATATGTATATATATATATACACACACACACACACACACACACACACACACACACACACACGTGTGTGTTAATATGAAGAAAGATTCCCCCCTTTCTTAATATTTCATCCAGGGTGTTCACATACATTTTTTTCCCTTTTTGGTGTTTTGCAAGGATATTTTATGCTTGTGCGGTTTTTTTTTTTGTTTATTTGTTTGTTTTTTCTTTTCTGTTTGCTATTTGTGGGTGGTGTTATTTTGTGTGCAGCAGCAACACAATATCTACAGCAGGATCTATATGTGTGTGTGTGTGTAATATATATAAAACTAGATAGATACAGGCTTAGACACACACACACACACACACACACACAGCTAGGTATGCATCTCCATGTTCATAGCTCCATAGGACGGTATTAAGTTGTTGGCCTGGATGCCCTTATAAGCCTAGCCAAGAATGTCACCCATGTTCCCACAAAGTCAGCACCTGTTTTCCCTGTCCAGCAGGAACACAGGTGGGATCCCAGGGGCATATTTTCTGTTTTCCATCCAGTCATTCAGGTTCCTGTTAAAGAGAGCTAGTGAGGTACTCTGCTTGACATGGAGAGAAGTCTATTCCACAGATGGGGGAGTCAATGGGGCACAAATCTATCCAGACAACAAGTTCTATTAATGTCACAGATCAAGTTGAGATTTTGCGTGCAGGTTGTGCGAGTGGAGCTTGACTTATGGATATGCAGCAAACTCCATCAAGGCTGTGTCTGAGACGGCCTTGTATGACAATCACAGGTCACCTCTGAGCAGTCTGCACAAGACTGAGTAGAGGGAAAGGGCATTTAGCCTATCTGTATAGGACAGGTGTTTGAGACCCTGGATTTTCCTGGTCAGGAACCTCTGTGATCTCTCCAACTGCTGCATGTGCTTGGCAAGGTGCATGCCGAAGGAGGTATTGTACTCAATAATGGGTCTGAGTACAGGGATGTAATGACCTCCTTGTTCCTAGATGAAATACCCTTACTTATGAGGTGATCCATGTAGAAAGCCTTCCGTACAACAGAGGTAATGCGGTGGTCAAAAGTCAGGTTGCTATAAACCTGGGTGCCCAAGTCCCTCACAACTGACTGCATGCTTAGTATGTTGTTATTAATGTGATAACTAGTGGGGACACCATTTTCACCAAAGGGATAATGTTGCATTTCTTGGCATTCAGTTTGAGGTCATGGTTCTGGCACCATTCATTAGTTTGGGTAAGGCCCTTTTGAAGGATATTCGCATCACTAGAGGAATTTATGACAGTGCCCAGTTTGCAGTCATCTGCAGACTTGGTCAGCCATGGGCCACTGGTTTTGGCTTGCACCTCAGAAAAGTATATCCAAAACAGTAGAGGCCCCAAGACCAATCCTTGGGGTTCACCGCTTGTTACAGGTCTATTACTAGAGGTGGCTTCCCATATTTTGACTGAGTGGGTTCTATCAGTGAGCCAGTTAGCTTACCCATCTGGTAACATATGGGTTGATGCCTAGCTGGGAGAGTTTATCTATTATGCCAGAGTGGGGAATAGAGCCAAAGGCTTTGGCTAGGTCAAGGTAGGCAGTGTGCACTGTCTTTCCCTCATCCATAGCTTTGGTGACTGTTTCAAAGAAAGCAACCAGGTTTAACAGGCATGATCTCTCTTTGGCAAAACCAAACTGTGTGGGATCAAGTGTTTGGAGGCTGCCAATGTCCTTGATTATAAGGTCCATGATAATGCCTTCCATGGCCTTGCAGATCAGGCTAATTAGGCTGATGGGCCTATAACTGCCTGGGTCAGTGCTGTTCTTAATATGATTCATGGACTATTTAGTACAGAAAAATATAGATTTTAGTGAGTTGTTTCTAGAAATTTGGAGGCAAGCTACACCTGTTTTCATCTTCATCAACTTCAGCATGTCTAGCATCCAATTTTATAATTATCCTTGTTGCACTCATCATGTTTACCATAGTTTTACTTATATTAATTACACCTGCCCTAACTGATGTCCTTCTGAAACATTTTACTTTATAAAAACTGCTTTCTTGTGAAGACTATTCTTCCTAAGCAGTATAGTGTCATGTATAGTTTCTTCATCCCTCTGTCTTAAATTACTCTTTGATTCCTCTCAGCACATGCCCCCTTTATTCCTCCCAATGTCATTACAGACAATCTGTTGGTACCTATTTTGTATCTGAACATCATGCACTTAAATAGTTGTCATACAGTACATTTTATGGATTCACGTGAAGTAATCAAAGGCAATTTTTTACAAATGGAAAAAAAAAACAAAAATCATTCACTGAAACAACCTCAGACCTCAATGATTTTGTTTTTGCAGGGGGGCAGGCCCCCCAAGCACTCATGTGGGGGAACAACCCCCAGACTTATATATACCAATTCCAAGATCACACAACAGTGAAAAAAAAGCAAACTCCACTGTCAGTAAAAGTAATTGCAGCAAACAGCACCAACTCTTTTTGCATTCACCAAAATTACATTCGATGACATGACATACTCAACATTTTATTAATTTTCTCAGTTCTTTTTATATTCAGCTTCCTCCGCCAATCCACTTTGCATTTTGTTTTACTTCCCATGCCAGATTCTGCACATTTTAATGCTTATATCCTGAGTGTTTACTATATCTGATTCTATGTAGTCTTTTATTAATGCAGATCACCATCTTCCTCAACATCTTGGATTGCTGTTCTGTACACTTTTCCATTCTGTATACTGCTTGGTTCTATTCAGAGTCAATTTAACAATTTTCCTGTAATAAACATAATTTATTTTATATGCTAGCAAGCTACCTCACACACAGTGGATGCTAAGCTGTGGAAATGTTGTAAGCTAAATCATACCACTTTACTTACTGTGTTGATAGCTGCAGAACATTGCCACATGCCCACTGCAATCTATCCCGCTGCTAACTCTTTGATCATTGTGCTAGAATTTCCAGTCTTGTTTGTGAACCACTTTGCTTAGGTTTGGGGCACGACTTTTCTGGAAATACAGATGCATAGAATTTAATGATATAATTCAATGTTTTTCTTATTGATGACTGCTGCAGTAGCCATAGCTTTTTGGGTTGTATCATGCTAAGGATATAACAGACATCCATCTGCCAAAGCTTCAGGATACCTTCCACAAACCCAAGCTGTCAAGTATCCAAAGCTGGGCTGACTAAAAGGCAAGTTTGGGTACAAAGTGCTTCAGAATTCTACCCTACCCAAGAGTATGCCGCTCTGAGGCTTCTGAAGATCGACAATTGGCTTGTGCTTTCCTTAGCTTGCAGATAAGTTCCCTTTGGGGAAAAAAAACTTACATTTTCTTATTGATGTTGCTATTTTAGCATTTTCCTCTTTGAGAAAATTATTTTAAAGCTAGGAGTGTTGCATTTTAATGGACTATCACAAGACTGGAATGTACTTTTAAAGGGAACACTCATTTCTCTTGTCAGTTTAAAAGTAGTTAAATTAACTAAAATATTTTTTTTGTTGTGGAGAAAATGCATTTTACTTTTGTGGGGCTGGTGAAGTGTTTTAAAGTGATTTTTACTGTTTTTTTTATTGTCAAAAAGTAACGCTTGCAGACTGGTAGTTTTACTGGCATTTGCTGCTTGTCTTCACAATGAAAGAGACACCATTTTCAGATTGACCACAGAACAGACCAGCAGTTCTATGGTTTGTCATTCTTTCAGCCACAAAAAGAAAAAAAAAAAAAAAAACAAGCAGCCTTTGCCTTCTCAGCAGGCTAGCAATTTGCTGCAGCTGGGTTACTCTGCTGTGGCCATTTCTTGTACCTCAGACCATTCATCTTTTACCCTGGATTCCGCTGGTGTAGCACCTACAGCCACTATGAATTGTTGGTTAACCATATCCTTTTTGGCTGTTGGGGTCCCTTCTGTGGGTAAGGAAGAGCCACTGTTGTCAGTCCTGGAAGAAGGAACACACAGTTTTTCCTGTTGTGTCAAAATGTTGTACCAGTTAATGGAGAAGCTGCTGCCATTAGTAACATGGTTGGCCCCATTTGTCCTGTGAAAAAGAAACCAAGCGTGTATGTAAACCTTCTCAGATCTCCTTGGATAGACGTGGTTTACTGGGACTGGCTCAGGGATTCATTTAGGCTATTGATCCTGAAAAAAGAGTAATACCTCTTTTTGAAGAGATTCAAGATTCTAAATCTGAACAGGAAGAGGAGGGGACAGATGCATTTTCCCCCTCAGAATTCTGATTCCAAGTCAGATGAGAGCTCAGTTTCTGATTCTTCCTGTACGGAGCTCTCTTTCTTTGAGACACTTGCTAGAATGTGCCAATGTTTTCAGCAGGAGAACACTCAGGTTTCTTAGTCCCTCAAAAAACTATGATTTGTTACAAAAGGAGTTTTCATAACCTACATTCATTTACCCTATTCTGTCTGTTTTAGGGGATGTGTGTATTATTGCCTGTGATTTTCCTGATCATCAGCAATATGTCCCTAAAAGGGTAGATAGAATGTATAAATCTCCTCAGTCTTTTAAAATGTTATACACTATTCCCAAACCTGACCCAGCAGCTATAGCCCTAGTTGATCCCACTGCTGCTAAACACCTAGACAATGCCAATCCTACTCTTTCTGATAAGGATGGGGAAATTATTGATCCGTATGAGAAAAAGTGTAAACTTCTGAAACTTTGATTTTCAGAATTTTGAATTGTCAGTATCATATTTTAAAGGTTGCTGTGACTAATTGTGAAAATATGAGGAATATTTTGTCAGTGGTTTCTTCCTGTGAGAAAAACTCTGCTTTAAGTAGTTTCTTGTATAATATAGGTCACTACTCTTTACAGTGTGTGTGTGTGTGTGACTCTGTTGCTTTTTCCGGGGCTATGGCTTGCATGGTTGCATTCTCAGAACCTCCGAGATGATGTTTAAAATCAGATTTTAAATTCACCCTTAGATAGAGATTTCATGTTTGGTCCCTCTGCTGCAGTGGTGATCAGCAAGTGTGATGAAAGGGGCAAACTGATCCAAGGAATCTCTAAGATTTTTCAACAATCATTTTCCATTTTTTTCTAGAGATTTTCTGCTCATCCAATTTTGGAAAAAAGCAGAATAAACAGTCAACAAAATGCAGGTAAACAGATGTTTAAGAAGAAATGGTAAAAGGGGTTCCAGAAAGAAGTTTCAAACCTCCAAAAACAAAGGACAGTCCAACAAGTCTGAATGACTATATTTTGTAACCCCCAGCCCCTTTTTTCTTCCAGAAAGCCCAAATCTCAATTTTTCTCTTTGGCAACAGATAGTTTCAGACAAATGGCTTCTGAAAATCATTTATCAAGGTTACATATGGCAGTGGGAGGAAATTACTTCTTTCTAGGGGATCATTTCTCCTGCTCCAGATCAGAGTATCTTGTTAGTTTTTCATCACATGGTGTTCCAAAGAGTGATAAAACCAAGTTTTTTTATTTAAGGATGTTCATAGTGCCAAAGAAAGAAAGAAAAGGCTTGGAAACCATTTCTGGATCTTTCTTTCCTAATACTGTTTGTGATAGTCCCCAAATTTAAAATGATATAATTTCAGAACCTCTTAACTATTCTTCCTCTTTCAAATTTCTTGGTAACGCTATAATTAAAAGATGCATATCATCACATCCATATTCATTCAGATGTCAGGAGTTTCTTATGGTTTTGTGTGTTTGGATCACATTATCAGTTTTCTGCCTTACCCTAAGGACTATCCACTGTTCTTAGAGTGTTCACAAGGTGCCTAACTCCAGTTAAAGTTCATTGCAGGCTACAGGGTATCCACATTTTATCTATATTTAGAAGACTTATCTCTGAAGAGTCTTTGCCAAAGTGTCAATAATGTCTCACTCTCACTCTCTCTGTCTCTGACAATCTTGGGTGAGAGGTCTCTTACACAAGTTAGAACTCCAAGGAACATTCAAAAGTTTCTTCACTCATTCACACAGGAGTTTGTTCTTGGGATGTCAACTACACATTTCTGTTCAAAGAATCTTTCTTCCAGAGGAAAAAAATATATATCTGTATCTAGATATATTTCTAAGGTATTCTGTTTAGACTTCTGTCATTGTGAGGGAATACCTCAGGATTTTAGGTGTAATTGCATCTATGATTCTCATGATACTAGACTCCACATGAGAAAGATACACTGATATTGGAAATTGCTTTGGTTCCAGCACCAACACACTTTATCTTTTCAAATCCCAATACTGGTGTTTGTCAGAAGAGAAATCATGTGGTAGAGGCAACAGATAACTTTAGATGTAGGTATCTACTTATCTCTCTCTGCTCCAAAGCAGTCACCACAGACACCTCAGAGTTTGCTTGGGTAACAGTTTTAGAAAAGATAAAAGTGCAGGGGGTGTGGGATGCTAAGGACAGATGCAAGCCAATAAATAACAAGTAGATGTTTGCTCTGATCAGGGTGCTGGACTCTCTAAATCATTTTTGGTCCTGGGACCTGTTCAAGTGGTTACAAACAGTACCAGTCATATGGTACATTAAAAAGCAAGGGTGAGCCAGGTCATACCCCCTTTGCCAACTAGCCATGTTAGCTTGGAAAATAGCTTCACAGTGCAGTCTTACTCCACAGGTGTCATATATTCCATCAGAGTGGAATCATCTGGCAGACAAGCTGAGCAGTATCAGGGCAGACCCTCACTAATTCAAACTAGATCATGGGGTCTTCCAAGATTTGATCCATCTGTGTTCCTGAAGTTGACCTCTGTGCCTCCCATCTGTGTTCCTGAAGTAGACCTCTTTGCCTCCTTTCTGAACAATCAGCTGGCAGGATTCTGTTCCAGGACTCCATGCAAGTAGTCCCGAAAGACAGATGCCTTTTCTTTTCCTTAGGCAGGAATGTTCCTGTATGCTTTTCCACCTTTTCCACTAATATTCAGGGTACTTTAAAATATTCAGAAGGAATTCCCCAAGATCATTGTGGTGATTCCTTTCTATCCCAGGCAACTGTGGTTCTCTTTTCTTTTGGAAATGGCCAGAGGCAATTACCACAAGCTTCCTCACAGACTGGATCTATTCAGATAGCAGGGGTATTTGATACATCTCAATATCAATCAACTTCAAATGACTTCTTGAATGTGAGGGTCTTGATTCCTTTTAGGTAAATATTTACTGAGGACTTGCAGCGGTTACTAATGGAGACAAGGAAGCTTGCCAATCATATAAGAGTAAATGGGGAAAGTTTTTTTACTGTGCCAGCAACATAATCGGTACCTACTCAGGGCTAGTTGTTCTCAGTTTTTACAATATGTATGTGAGTTACTGTCTTGTGTTTTTTTTCTTATTTCTCTGTCAAGGTTCATTAATCATCCATTTCAGTATGTCTGCCCATGGATCTACCTCTTTCAATGTGGTCTCATATCAAAAGGTTTTTAAAAATGGTTTTGCATAAGAGGCCTCCAAGAAAACTAGCACCACCTCCTTGCGTTTGGCAAGAACTATTATTGAGTGAAGCACAAATGTAAACTGAAACACTGTCACATAGCGTAGAAAAGAAAATGTTTTAGTTTTATTTGCCTCACTGATCACAGGGCATTATGAAACCATTCTTTGTGTTAGAAAAAATACAGACGAACCAAAATTAAACACCAGTACAGCACAATTTGAAATTTGATTCATTGTGGCATCATAATACAGTTCATCCAGTTTATTCCAAGATTCATTTAATTTATCTAACTTTGAATGCATTTTTATAGATGCTGAAATATATGGAGAGAGTTGCAGTGTCACTGTTCCAAACTAATTTCTGCTAGCAGTTCATTATAAGGTTATCAGTAATTATTAGTACAATAAATATTTAATAAATAAAAACACTCTTGTCAGCCATATTGGACACAGACATAATCAAATTGCCAGTAGGGTGTTTGTGTGTGTGTGTGTGTGTGTGTGTGTGTGTGTGTGTGTGTGTGTGTGTGTGTGTGTGTGTGTGTGTGTGTATGTATTTGCAGTGTATGAGTGCGCAGTACTGATAGTAAAAGGAAGTGTTTTAAAAGAGTTGAACAGAGAAAGCATCAGATGCCGGATGTTATATTGACAGTATAACTTGTGTTTGTGTGAATGTTTATGCACATGCGTGCATCCTGCAATGGGCTAGCCATCTCATCCAGAATTAATTTCTCTACTTGAGGCTACTAATTGCCAGAATAGGCTCTATCTTCCCTGTGTCTATGAATTTGATAAAGTGGGCATGGAATAATGAAGACAACATTCATTGTAGAAGCTTTAGCTGTATCTCTGAAAAACTTTTCAAGTCTGTTAAGTAAAATATTTTATTTTATAAGAATATAAAATTGTGAAGCAGATTTCTTTAAGTATAATTGTTTTGATCAATATAACATTTTCTGTATTTTAAAACATTTAGATAGATCCTAAAGCTTGTTAAAGTGATTAACATCTGCTTTTAATCTTTATGATAAGTTGGCCTATAACAAAATTCTCATTCTCGGAATCTGAAAGGATTAATAAACATTGTCCTTGGATATGTATTATATGTAGCTCCTTTTCTATAAGCATACTCATTTTTTATTGTAAGACATCATCAGCTAAAGGCTAAATTAAAAAATTCTAAAATGTCTGATAAGTCCATGGGTCAGTTCAGGAGTTTCTCATTCTAGGAATCTGAAAGGATTAATAAACGTTGTCCTTGGATATGTATTATATGTAGCTCCTTTTCTATAAGCATACTCATTTTTTTTATTGGAAGACATCATCAGCCAAAGGCTAAATTAAAAAATTCTAAAATGTGTGATAAGTCCATGGGTCAGTTCAGGAGTTTGGTCTTGTTGTTCATCTGTTTTATTGAGAAAGTTCTAATCATGGGTATCTATTATTCTTACGCTTATATGAGGTACATTCCTTATGGGTTGTATGTTTATCAAAATTATGCAACTTTAGAACAGAAAAAAGCAAATTTTAGAGTCCTTGTTACTTTGTGTTGCCTGTTTTCAGAGTTCATGGAAAGATGATGATGCCCGAGTTTTCCTTAAGTTAATATTAATGTATATTCCTTATTCATCATTTGGGTTGTTAAATATATCTCACAATGCATTATATAACTCTACCTCTGATTTTTAATAAAAAAAATGTTTTCTTCATTTCTAACATAAGCTGTCACAAACTGTAGTGTGAAAATTTCAAAATTATCTGTACTGACTATACAACAGCAAATGTTACTTGTTAGACTTATTTTTTTACTTGCAAAGTACAGCAAACAGAATCAAAGAAAATAATTCTAATTATGGAGTACTGATATCAACAAGAAACACTTTAAAACGGCTACAGGGAGAAGAAAGCACCAGACCCCTGATTAAGTTATGATTGCAGTAAAAAGGTAAACCCTACAGGAATGGCTGAAAGACCTTGCCTGATTGCGTATAGCATCATACAGAAGCACACATTTCTGTACATGATTCTTGCTCATCATCTCCTGCACAGTAAGACATGTATTTGCATATATGTACTTGGTGCATGCTAATATGCAAACAGACAGACATACAAACCAAACAAAAGCAGGAGCCATTTTATATATATTAAGCCCTAAGTGTATTTGTAGTTCAATTAAATATATCATGTGTTTGTCTACGTCATAAAGAGCCTTTTCAAAAACTTCCCTCACTGCGTGGAACCTGCTTCCCGTTGAAAATTAAAATGACCTGTTATTGTTTTCCTTTCATAAGAATCTCACTCAGCACCTTTTGATCAATGTTATGCTTTACAGGTATTGAGTAAATATTATTAACATTTTCTTATTCCCCAGTGAGTTTTAGATATCACTTTCTCCCTTGCATCTCTGCAGCCTGGACATGCCCTTCCTCTTGTTTGAGTAAGAAAAGCAATAGCAGTACAACTAAATGCTGAAAAATAAAGTGTTTTTTATTGTGCATCCATTCTCAAGAGTTGCAGTCTGCGTTAAAATATTTCCATTGTTTTACCTCCCACTGAAGTGCATTATACACAATTCAGGAGGTAAAATAATGTGTTCATCTTACATCTATCTTAATTCAGCTATGATTTCTTTTTTATGTCCCCCCACAGAATTGAGCTTAATGCCCCCCTCAACCAGTCTCCCAAGTGGGAGCTAGGTCTTTCCAACAGAAGTATGACTCCATGGCCCATCTGTTCCTGCCCAGGAATCCTGAATATCCTATCGAGTTGTGGTTGTTATACAAAACTACTTCTAACAACATCTTTAGAAACTTTCTTATAATTTTTAACTGTTAGAAGTAGTTTTAAGTTAGTTGATCATCTCTTGTTAGATTTGTTGCATCAGGGCTACTACATCAGTTTAAAGTTGTTTGAATTTCTGCCTGTAGGACAACTACAACTTGAGAGGATATCTGGTATACCCAAAATTAAAAAAAAATAGAGAAACCTCCTTTCAGACCTATTGTTTTACCTCCTAACAGCAAAACTGCTATGATTGCATTTTATTTGGACAGCATACTGAATCCTATATTGCACAAAATCCTTTTTATTTAAAGGACTCGTGGTTGTTCCTTGACTATCTGAAGAAGTATGAGTTTCAAGGTAATGAGCAAATTGTTGGAACTATTGATGTTACCTTGTTTTAAATAGCAATTGATCAGGAAAATGGAGTTGATTTTGCTTGACTATTCTTCAGCAATTATTTTGATTTGAATGGTGTTGAGAATTTGTTTGCTTAATATTGTTCAAAATAACAATTATTTCTATTTCAAAGAAGGCATTTTCCAGCAAGTAGCCGAGGTTGCAATGGGGGCCAAAGTTACCCCAGCTTTTGCCAACATGGTCATGCGTTGGTGGGAAATGTGTTTCTTGGTTAACCTGCCTCTTTGTAAATATGCGTCACTGTATAGAAGATATATAGATTATTTTTTTTTGTTTGAACAGGAAGTAATGATCTGTTTGACTCATTTTTTGCAAGAAGTTAATGGTAGTATCAACTGGTTTAATTTTGTGCTAAGTGGTAAAGGTAAATCTGTTAATGTTTTGGACATTCAAGTTACCTTGGATGCAGAAAATCACAGGTTTGAAAGTGAGCTATATAGAAAGGACACTTTTGCTAGCATTTATTTGCATTTCACATTCAAAGACATGCATCTGGAGCATTTCTACCTGGGCCTCCGCTGAAAATTGGCTTCGTTCCAAGTCGGACTTTCCCGGTTAACAAATGTTAAATAAATAAATCATAATAAATACATTTCAGCAGTTACCACTCCCAGTTTATGAAATTCAATATATTTCGGGGGCACGTTATTAGACTCAGCAGACTGATCAGTGATGATGCCAAGTTCCACAGTGATGTAAATTCTCTTATAGAGATGTTCAAACTGTGGGGTTATCCTGAGGCCAAATTAAAACTGATCTCTTAAAATATTATAGCAACAAGGATGACCAAGTCCCCTCCCATTCTTCTTAGTGGCTTTGTCCCTAGAAGTGATACTTATGCTGGTTCCAACCTTAACCAGAATTTTGCATTTCCAATTTCTATGAGTTTGGATGATTCTAACATCAGAAAAAAATATAAATGACAATTGGAAAGTGATTTTGGGTAATCCTGACTTGGTCAAAATTGTTAGTCAGAAATCACAGTTTATTTACAAAAATGTAGTAACTTTAAGCAAATGTTAGAACAAACCAATTCATTTAGAAATTTATCTGTGGGTCACCCCTTTGTTATATTTCCTTCACATAACTGCAAGAAATGTAGATTTGTAAGTACTACAAACAATCCCTTTTTAAACATTTAGATTACACTTTAATTCCAAAAAGTAGATTTGACTGTAACAGTGAGAAGATTATTTATTTGGCCTCCTGTTGCAGCTGTGACCATTATTATATTGGCAAAATTGTCAGAAGACTTTCCAAAAGAGTAAGAGAACACATGATGGCTATCAAAAATAGGGACTTTACTAACGCCTTGGCCAAACACAGCATGTGCTGTTCTGACTTTTGCAAGTTTGTATTTTTAGTAGTAGAAAAAGTTGACCAGTCGCTGTTAGCTGACAGCTTCAACAACTATTTTGAATATAAACAACTGAAGTGGAAGTACTTTTGAAAGCATATCATGAGCTGGGTCTTAATGAAAGCATCACTGTTAAACTTTACTAAATATAAGATTGTGATGCATTTCTTTTCCTTTATTACACATTTCATATATTGTTTCTGACGTGTTTTTATTTATTCATGCACTTTTAGTATTTTGCAGCACCCTTGGAATCATTGTATTAAGGTAAATGCTGTGTTTTTAGGAGAATTATGGTTAATTTTCTTATTGGACTGATGAAGTGTGATGTAATTTCCTGTTTTAGATTTAAACTGTTAGTTTGAGGTTGTCTTATTTTCTGATGAAGTTCTAAACATTAAAAGATCAAAAATCACTTAAAAGTTTACACTAAGTTGTCTTTTTGGTTTGTCAAATATTTAGCAGCAGATACAGCTATGCTTCCAAAGGGTTTTTGTTCTAGTATAATGTATAGATCTTGGACATTTTAACATTCTTTTTACAAATTCCATATGATCATAATTTGTTAGTGTGCATTTACTTGTTAGGTTATCACAGGTTGCTCACTATAATATTCAATTCAAATTGCATACATTCACACTTAGTTATCTATGTTAGTCACTAAGTTATATTTTGCCAGTTACAGTCAAAGAAACTGAAATTTTCTATAAGAATTAAGAATGCAGGTGAGAAAAACAACATTTAGGCCATATGGTACCAAAGTTTCAGGAAATCAGATGCTTATAAGTACAATCCTGTTGTACTGGATCTGTCTCTCTTAGTTTCATCTTGAACACTTCATGAAACTGAAGAAGTAACTTAGCCTAGTAGTTAACCTTCTAGTGCTCCCAGCCATGATAGCAAAAAGTCTGTTGTGCCTTGTGTGTTTATACATCTAATAAAAGAATAATAAAATAAATAATGATAATTGTGTGGAGTAGAATACTGATAATTGTGTGGAGTAGAATACATAAAGATAAAAAAGTCTCATTGACACTTGTAGCATAGTATTATGGCCATAGATCTAGTTGTTACCAGATTTTTAGCTATATAGATAAACTCTTCTAGTATTAATATACCGGAGGAGTAATGAAAAAAGCAATAATGCTCTATCATCAGTTAACAGACATGTTGCATTCAACTGTTTTGTGATATCTAACAGTTATTTCCATATATGTGACTGGTATTTTATACCATCTCATTTTGAAAACAATATTGTTTCATTACAATAAAGGCTTATAGTTATTTTATTAACAGAAACTTCACAGGTGTCTAAGTATATGAAAGCAACGGGGTTGTTTCCCTAAGTGATTTACCAGTGACTCTTACAAAGATGCAATATACATACTCCATTATGAAATCTCTCCCTTATATAGGAAAAATACCCTGTTTCAACACTTTGTTATCCTCCAGGATTTGAGGATTTGATCTGTTAATACTGATAGCCATTTTACAATTTCTTAATATGGGAAAAATACTCTGCTTCAACACTTTCTTCTCCAGGATTTGATCTGTTAATACTGATAACCATTTTACAATTTCCTAATATGGGAAAAATATTCTGCTTCAACACTTTCTCCTCCAGGATTTGATCTGTTAATACTGATAATTTTACAATTTCCTAATATGGGAAAAATACCCTGCTTCAACACTTTCTCCTCCAGGATTTGATCTGTTAATACTGATAACCATTTTACAGTTTCCTAAATTGAGAAACAGTCTCTGTTTTATATTTAAAGTCTGGAAGAAATTCACAAACATCGGAAAAGTTTAAGAGAGAGTAATCCATGATTCCTTCGATAGGTGTGTTCTGTGGATCTTGTCTTATTTTGATCTGATAACCCATAAGAAGTTAAGGATAAGACATGCGTTCTGTTTTGAAAGGTGATGTGTATTGCTAATAACTCTTAGTCCTAAATATCTGGAGTGAAGTTTGCCTGAACTGCCCCTGTAACAGGTGCACAATCCTTTGTATATCAGTATTTTTTCTTTTTGTAATTTGCATTCTTTTAACCTCTTTCAGGAAATTATTCACATTGAAAAGTATTTCCACATTCTTCTGTCCATAAGGACATATTTTAAGCCTAACATTTTGCAGTTAATTATCTTTGACATAAAGAAATCTTAAAATAAGGCACACAGAAATACAATACTTCCTTTGGGGGTGGCTCAGCATTATTCACAATTCTTAAATGGCAAACAAAACCTCCTTTTTCTATAACCTTTGTAAAATTGGGATATGCAGACTTGAAGATGGTGTTCTTTTGATTGCAAATGAGTAAGCATAATCTGGATTTCTGAATGCTATTGTTGTTAAGTGGAGCCAAGAATCCATAACATCATTTCTGCAGTTATGTGTTAATTTTTTTTTTCAATCCACTAATAATAAATAGAAGCAATTAAAATCAGATTTTCTTTGTATTATTATCAATACATTATCCACTCTTTTGCTTAGATTATTTTTCTGTCATAAACTATGCTGTGGCTCATACCTCTGACAATTTGTTGCATTTCTCTTAGTATATTTGTGAGTGGGTATGTGTGGGGGGGTATATGTTTGTGAGTGTGTGTTTGTATCTATATCTATCTATATATATATATATATATATATATATATATATATAGATTGTGTGTGTGTGTGTGTGTGTGTGTGTGTGTGTGTGTGTGTGTGTGTGTGTGTGTGTGTGTGCGTATATATATATATATATATATATATATATATATATATATATATGGGTCTACCTGAGATGGTCAACAATTAATTTGATCGACTTTTATTTGGTCGACAATTCATTTGATTGACAGGCAGATTTGCCCCCTTCGCCAATGTTGTGCGACCCTGGAGTTGATATATAAAGTTAGGGGGGGTGTGGGAGGCACAGCCCCCCACATTACACTGCTTGTCGATCAAATGAATTGTCGACCAAATAAATGTCGATCAAATGAATTGTCGACCATGTGAAGTAGACCCATATATATATGCCTAAAAACAGCATGTGTTAGGACTACAGAAAAGATATGTGGCCGAGCTAGGTATGGAAATAAGGTACATAAGGAAAGCTGGTGGTGGAATGCAGAAGTGCAGGAAGTAATCAAAAGAAAGAAGGAGTGCAGGAAGTAGTGGGATATTGAAAAGACTGACCAAGCTAGGAAGGACTATTGGTTGGCTAACAAAGAAACTAAGAAAGAAGTTGCAATAGCAAAGAATAGGGCATCAGAGGAACTCTATCAGCTTCTGGAAAGTGACTCAGTAAGGGGCACAAAGAAACTGTACCAGATTGCAAGGCAAAGACAGAAAGATAAAGAAGATAGTCAGACACCCTTCATAAGGGATTCCAGCAACAACCTGCTTACCAGCCCACAGGACATCAAAGGCAGATGGAAGGAGTATTTCCAGCAGCTTCTGAATGAAGAAAATCCCACAGAAGCGGTACTGCCCCAGAAACAGCCTACAATGAGAGTAGAAGAGGAGCCCAGCTTAGAAGAAGTAAGAGCAGCACTAAGGAAAATGAAGTCAGGGAAAGCAGCAGGCTCAGATGAGGTCACATCAGATATGATAAAGATGCTGGGTGAGCTAGGGGAGAAATGGCTCCTGAGGGTACTAATTGCAGTGTGGAGAGAAAGGCATATTCCAGATGACTGGAGAATAAGCATACTGTGCCAGTGTACAAGAACAAAGGGGACATCCACAACTGTGGACAGTACAGAGGCATCAAACTCCTACCACATTGCATGAAAGTTCTGGAGAGGGTGATTGATAAACGGATACACAGAATAGTAGAATGTAAGATGGGAGATGAACAGTTCGGATTCAGATCAGGATGCAGCACAATTGACCCGATGTTTGCATTGAGACAGATACTTGAGAAGAAACTAGAGAAGAGGAGAGAGTCAAACTGGGCTTTCCTAGACTTGGAGAAAGCATATGACAAGGTCCCAAGAAAGCTGATCTGGGCAGTACTGCGGTGGTTTGAAGTCCCAGAAATATTGGTAGAATTAGTACAGGCTATGTACAAGGACCCAGTGACTCAAGTACGAACAGTGTTTGGCCTCACTGAGGGGTTCCCAGTGGGAGTGGGTGTACACCAGGGTTCAACTCTGAGCCCACTGCTGTTCATACTGGTAATGGACTACATCAGCAAACAGGTTGGAGGAGTCAGAGCAACAAAGCTGCTGTATGCAGACGATGTGGCAGTACAGGCAGACTCTGATCTAGAACTTCAGCAAAGGATAGGAGAATGGAATGCAAATCTGAAGGCACATGGGATGAAACTAAGCACAGATAAGACAGTGGTAATGGCAGCAGATTGGGAAAATCAGAAGAAGCTGAGAATAGAGATAGATGGGAAGATAGTGGAACAGGTAAACAGCTTCAAGTATCTGGGAGGGGTGGTTGAGGAGAAGGGTAGTCTGCATGAAGAGGTCAAAGCTAGAATCAGAGGGGCTGCAGCCAACTGGCATAGAGTATCAGGTGTAGTATATGACAGAAGAATGCCAAAGAAGCTGAAAAGTAAGGTGTACAAGACAGTGGTGCGACCAGTACTACTGTATGGTACAGAAACCTGGGCAGTAAAGGCAGAACAGTTGAAGAAGCTAGAGGTGATGGAAATGAAGTGCCTGAGAAAGGTGGTAGGATGCACACTGCGGGACAGGCGAAGAAATGAGGACATAAGAGCAGAAGCCAAAGTAGCTCCAATTGCAGAAAAGATCAAAGAAAACAGATTACGATGGTATGGGCACATGTGTAGAAAAGCAGAAGACAATCTGATGAGGGAGATTTGGGACAGACAGGAAGAAGGTAAGAGGAAGCAAGGACGTCCAGCAAAGAGGTGGATGGATTGTGTGAAAGAAGATCTGCGGCAGTCAGGCATGAGTGTTGAAGAAGGCAGGAGAGTGGCACTGAATCGAGAGAGATGGCGACAGTTAATACGATACCCCAACCCCATGTAAATGGGAAAAAGGGAATGATGATGATGATGATATATATATATATATATATATATATATATATATATATATATATATATATATAGATCTAGAACTTTTGAATGAAAGTTCAAAAGCCCGAATCCATTACCTCCAAGCACACTTTAATGAAGGCGCTTTCGTTACAGTATGTAAAAAAAAAACACAAAATCTACTTAAATGCAGGGGGGCAAGCCCCCACACCCCCCTACTTTAATATTCTCACTCCAAGGTCGCACTACAGTGGGGAAAAGGGAATTTTCCCTTACCGCACCGTAGTACGACTGGAACAACAAGCATACTTAAGCGAAAGTGCTGCTTCGGTGAATAGCACTTTTGTGCAAGTATGCTCACCAAATTGGGATTCGGTGAAAGAATCAGTCGAGCATCTGTACAGATCCCATATATATATAATATATAATATATATATATATATATATATATATATATATATATATATATATATACAATATATATATTTTTCCTGTATTTGTAAATGTCAACACTCTAGCCCTACTATAGATGTTACATTCACTTCCATTAACAAAGTCTGACATTGTCTTAGCACTGTCAGCATCTATGCAGCCATACTAGATTTTGTATTTTCTGTTCCTACTCCCACCCCTCATAGTTGATGCGGTTGGTATGTATACTATTGGATATGAAGGCTTTTGTGTGCTTGCATACATGTACAAATGCACTATGAAGGTTACATGTTGATGTGGTTTAGCAAAACTAAGCATATATCCCAGACATTTACACTGCATACCATCCACTTCTATCCAGTTGGCACCAACATTGCACAGGGTAGAACTACACCGTCTCCTAAAGAGAAGCTGGTGATGAGTCTTTAACACAGGTTTATAAGTTCATATGTGTTTACTAGGCTAACAATCTCCAGGGGCCATTTTGATCCTAACCTGCTTTCCAGTTACGCTTAGCCATGTTTGCCAGTAAAAGAGTAAACCTTTGAAAACATGGCTGTTATAGCTGTTAACTACCAGACTAATTTGTTGAAATTTTAAAATGATTTATCTGTGAGTATTATTGATGTTACAATAAAAACAAAATCACAAAAAACTCAAACGTTGGAAAAAATGGCATTCATATTATCAAATGTGGATATGATTTTCTTGGAGTTCATTTGACAACTGCTACTGCAAGGACCACTCAGAAAATATACTTGAATCAGAATTTGTGCTTTTACATTAAAGAGAAAAGTGCTTTAATGAATCCCTCTTTTACTTTTGGATTCCCTTCACAAAAGGTGTTTAAAGACTAGAAATAAGAGAATCCAGGCATGCCTTTGGAACTACTAATAAATCTTTATGATGGCTGATAATAGGACAAAAAAACTGCCAGTACCACACCAAAGCTCCCAAGGTGGAAGCCAGGTTATGAACAGCCAAGTATGATATGTCCTAACAAGCAGGCAGTGCATGTGTTAAATGGGCTTGCCATGTAGATATCAGAAAAACTCTGCAAGTAGTAGGATTGTAGATAACTACGCTGTCTGCAGATTATCAGTTTCTGAGGTTAGTAACATAGTCACAGGGTATTGTAGTAGTCGAAGTAAGAGAAAACTACGGCATGAATACAATTAGATTCACCCCGGTCTGACTTGCTTTACCCTCCTAGAAATGAGGGGGTACATCATGAGAATGGATATTGATGAGATACAAATGGTCTTATGACTTACTTGCCATATAATTATTGCGATCCTATGGTCTTAGAAGGTAATATATAGGTGGTAAAAGGGGCAACGTTCTGAAAATGGAAATAGGAATATTTGATGGCAGCTCAATGTCAACCTCATATGGTCAATTTTACTTTTTGCCTCATCCCATTTTCTGTTTCCAGATGTACATTTGCTCTGATGAATGTGGCAGTATGCGATAGTGTATATATATATATATATATATATATATATATATATATATATATATATATATATCTATATATATTAAAATCTGTCTATGGAATCACAACATAATCTCGAACTTTTGAAATACTGAATTTCAAAAGCTCAAGACTATATAGCCAAAACCCCTATATACCGAAAATACACAAGCGCAAAATTGAAAATCCTGAACGTATAACACATACACACATACACATACACACAGCATCCCCCCCACAATCAAACATATTATCCTACACTACAGATAAGCAGGGGGGAAAGTCCCCCTGCACCCCTCACACCCCCTCTACTTTAATATTCTAACTCAGAGATCACACAAACAGACACACAAGGCAAACTCACACCCACACATGTTACAGTCCCTCATATACACACACACACACACACACACACACACACACACACACATACATACATACATACATACATACACACACATCACAGTCACAACACACACTGACACACACTAAAGCCCCTCACAAACACACTTACACACACACACATACCTGAACTGCAACACCAGAAGTGCTAATTCAATATCTCCGAACATTGGGATTTTGAATTTGAATTTCGCGCTTTTGGTCTTGCAGTATTCCAGGTTTCAGCTATATAGTCTCGAGCTTTTGAAATTCATTATTTCAAAAGTTTGAGATTATGTAGTGATCCTATATATATATATATATATATATATATATATATATATATATATATATATGGATCTAGGACTATTGAACGAAAGTTCAATAGTCCGAATCCACAATCACCGAACACACTTTAATGAAAGCACTTTCACCAAAAAAGCGCTTTCGTTAAAGTGTGTTTAAAAACAAAACAATAAAACATTACTTTTACGTTTTTGCAGTGGGGCAAGCCCCCCTGCACCCCCCACACCCTCCTTACTTAAATATTCTCACTCCGAGGTCGCACTACAGTGGGGAAAAGGGGAATTTTCCCTTATCCCCACTGTAGTGCGTTCTCCTCAACAGGCATACTAACGTGAAAGTGCCTTTCAGTGAAAAGCACTTTCGCGCAAGTATGCCCGGCAGAATCTGTTTTGGTTATGTTGCCGTTCAGTGATCTGTACGGATCCCATATATATATATATTTTTTTAAATTTAACATGCCATTGGCATTATTATTTCAGTAATGTGGTATAGATTTCACATTACACTGCATAAAAAGATTGTTTATCAGTGCTGTGTTGAACTTGCTTTCACTGAATATATTGAGTAGCTTCAGACAGGATTAACATGCGTGTTGAAAACTTTCTTGATTATACAAGAAAATTCTGACCATTATGAGCAAGGACATTATAAGTGTGCTAGTTTGTATGGCTTACATTCCACCATACAGAATATGATTATTTGCAGCAATTGGTTGGCATAATGGTTAAGGTCTTCTCCTCCCATGCACATGGTACAGCATTCAATCCTGATCTCTGGCCAATGCCTGTTTGGACTTTGCATGTTCTCCTTGTGTCTTTGTGGGGTTTCTCCCACCTCTAAAAAACATGCTAAGTGTTTTCATCTCAAACTTTCCAATGAATTGAGCTGTGGGCAGCAGCACAGAATCTGTATGGTGCTCTACAGGGGCAAGAGTTGTATAGATTAACTGCTTTGGGCACCTACTGTGATGCTGAGTATCCTCAACATAGGAGAACATGGATCACAGACTGTGCACTGTGGCATGGCTATCCACTCGAAAGTGTAAAATATGGCTCTCAGTGATTCAGTCATGTTGACCAATGTCACTAAATGGGCATGGGTATTTGCCAGTGATAAGTGGGTTGAGGACCCAGCCTACTCTGCCCTATGCCAAGAAACCATGCTAATGGTGGAAGGGGTGCATGTGTCTCATTGGCCAATGTATGCTGCCCATAAAAGCCCAGCAGGCCTGAATCAATAAGCTACTCGCTGGCTGGTGTCCAGTTGCCCATACGGGAATAGCTGTGTTGAGTGAAAGCTGGATGTAAAGCCAATCAACCTGCTAAACATGAACTAAGAATGGGTGAGTTCATTGACAGAATGGAGCTTGGAAGTGGATGACATGATGATATAGAGGAGGCTGGACATCCTATGTATCCAAGAAACCAGATGGAAGGGCAGTGCAGTAAAGCCACTTGGGTTGGGATTCAGAGTCTACTGCTCAGGTGGAGAACAAGCTAGAAATGGTTTGAGAATTGTGGTGAGAGAGAGGCTTCCAAAGGCAGTGAGTGATGTCATCAAAATTAGTGATAGACTCTTTGCAGTGTAATGATAGAACAGAATTCATAATTTCACTCTATGCTCTACAGCAGGGTACTGATAGTGAGAAAAAAATGCATTCATACAGCAGTTGCAGCAGAACATAAATTGGTTTTGAAAATGGGTGACTTGAATACCCATATTGGGATAGACAGAACAGGATATCAAGACTTCCTGGGTTGCCTGGGTCCACCTGGGTGCAGCAGCAGGAATAAAGAAGGATGGGCCATTCTAGACTTCTGTCTGGCACATGGCTTGATGGTAGCCAGCACATGGTTCAAGTAGAGAGAGAGTCACAAGATCACATCCAAGAGAGGCCAACATGCAACTCATGTAGACTTCTTCCTAGCAAGGAAAAGGCAGTGGGGTAGAATCAATTATTGCAAAGTCATTCCCAGTGAAACAGTCAGCCCACAGCATAAACTACACTCTCTTTTTCCCCATGTATGCACCGTGTGGTACATCAGGGAATGAGCACCTTTTAGTGCTCTTTGTTTCTGTAGCAGCTATGGGTTTTACTGGCTCAAGATGCTAGCCAAAAGCCCAACCCTCCTCAGAGGGTACATCACACACTCTTGCACTTACACACTTACACCTAGGGCAAATGTAGAGTGTCCAGTCCACCTATTGCATGTCTTTGGAATGTGGCAGGAAACCGGAGCACCCAGTGGAAACTCACATGAATGCATGGAGGAGACACAAACCCCACACAGAAGGCACCCCAGCTGAGAATCTAACCAGAGAGTCTCTTGCTATGAGGTAACAATGCTAACCACTACACCACTGTGCCACCTGCATAAACCATTGGTTGCCACAAGCAGCTGCAAGCAATGGTCAGAAAATGCTCTAAGGTCAACAGAGACCAGGCTGAAGACCTGAAAGTTGACTAAAGAGAACGTACAACAGTTCTTGGAATAACTCAGGGCTCTAGCACTCAAAGAAGAGGAGAAAATAGGTGGAGTTGAAGAATGGCAGTGCTTCAAAACAGCATGTGTGAGGATCACAGACCAGATATGTGGCTGAGCCAGGTATGGAAATAATGTATATAGGGAAAGCTGATGGTGGAATGCAGAAGTCCAGGAAGTCACCAAAAGAAAGAAGGGGAGCAGGAAAAAGTAGGAGATAGAAAAGATGGACCAGGCTAGGAAAGAATATTGGTTGGCTAACAAAGAAGCAATTGTAGTACCAAAGAAAGGGGCATCTGAAGCATTGTACCAGGTTCTGGAAAGTGACTGATTATGTGGCACAAAGAAATTATATCAGGTTGCAAGGCAAAGACAGAAAAATAAAGAAGATAGTCAGACATCTTTCATAAGGGATGCCAGAAACAACCTGCTCACCAGTCCAAAGACCATCAAAGGCAGATCAGATGGAAGGACTACTTCCAGCAGCTTCTGAATGAAGAAAACCTCACAGAAGCTGTATTGCCCTAGATACAGCCTACGATGAGAGAAAAAGAGGAACTCACCCTAGAAGAAATAAGAATAGCACAAAGGAAAATGAAACCAGGGAAAGTAGCAAGCTCAAATGACGTCACAGCAGATATGATACAGATGCTGGCTGAGATAGGGGAGAAATGGCTCCTGATGGTACTCATAGCAGTTTGGAGAGAAAGGCATATCCCAGATGGCTGGAGAATAAGCATACTCATGCCGGTGTGTAATACAAAATGGGACATCCATAACTGTGGGTAGTGCAGAGGTATCAAAGTCCTGTCAAATTGCATGAAAGTTCTGGAGAGGGTGTGTGATGATTTCAGGTATTGCCATCTATACCAGGAGAAGTAGGGCAGTGGATGTGTAACATATGCTAGCATAGCTAGCTGGAGTTTTGTAAAGAATTTTAAGTCATTTATATATCAAACTAATTTGTACAGGTACTTGTGTTGAAAATGTATCTGTAATGTTGGCTTGCATTAAAAAAGCATCAACAGTAGGCCCTGCTGGACAGAAAAGAGATATACATGTATGTCAGACAATATTATTATAACTGGCTAAATGTATATGTTTTTACAGAGAATTCTGGAAGGGAAGAGGTTAATCTTAGTTCAGCTAATTTTGAAAAATATGTTGAAAATTAAATTACCTGATTTGGGCCATGGAATTGTGGCATGCAGTTCTGATTGTAGCCAGAGACAAAATGTCTGTGAAAACCAGTACTAGGGGTCCTGCTGTGTTGTCCCTGGCAGTAGACTGGTTACTGCCCTGAAGGGTGGAAGTGCTGAAATGGTTTTATAGCTTCCAGATGCTATAACACTTCTTAGTAAGGCTTTGTCTGTGTGTGTGGTGATACACGTGTGCTAGATTCTGGTTCAGTATCTGGTGGTGGGGGTGGTCTGGGAACCAGGGTTCAGATGACTGGAAGTCTCAGTGCAGTCTGTTTTTGGAACCTGACAAAGAATGAAGACCACTCACCTACTTCATCTTGCCTTGCTTTATAAGCAACCAGGGAATAGTAATTCTTGAGATCAGTCAGGAAAATTTTGTGAGATTAGTTAAGTACTGTTTTTCTATATCTATGCGAATCTATTCATTTGTGTTATTTTAATGTTTCCTGTGATTTATTGTAAATATATATTTAGTATTTTCATGTTATTTTATTATTTATTATTAAATATATTTAAACTTTTCATTCATAGCTGGTACTTTAGAGAATATTTTAACCTTTGAGAGTGCTTATATTTATTTGGTGACAGTGTGACCACTACTGAAAGCCGTGCTCTTTGGACAACATTACCATTTGTATTAATATTATTTTCACTCGGTATAATTGGGTACCCTTGTAAAAGTCTTAGAGTAGCTGGCTTTGGAGTATCTGGTGGCAGTAACTACCTTATAGTCTGGGAAGAAAGGGGCATAGCTAGTAAATCTGTGCCAGCCTTTCCCAGGTGTGTGTGTGCAAAAATCAAATCTCAAAGAGTGTGTGTGTCCGCTGCTTGGAGCAGGGACACAGAGCAGTGGTTTCACAGAGAGAGTGGTGGGTGACTTGGCTTGGACACTTGGCTAAGGACTCAACTGTACAGCTGTGCCAGTGGGGAGTCTTATTGGGGGTCTGGAGAGAGAAAGAGAGAGAGGGAGAGGGAAATCTAGCCCCTGGACGGTGTGCATTCCCTGTGTGCTCTTAAGGGTAATTGTGCTTGATGTAGAGAGCTGTATCTGGAAATACTGTGTGTATCTAACTTTTGTTGCAAGTGAACAGCCATCTCCAGTGTCAGTGGTGAGGATCCAGGCTCCTTGATTACTGGCCCAGAGTGGAGATGTCACAGGGTGATTGATAAACAGATAAGTAGAGCAG
Organism: Protopterus annectens; assembly: GCF_019279795.1. Taxonomy (NCBI): domain Eukaryota; kingdom Metazoa; phylum Chordata; order Ceratodontiformes; family Protopteridae; genus Protopterus; species Protopterus annectens. The sequence continues at coordinate 1,094,554,302 of NC_056733.1, forward strand.
TAGAAAGTAAGAGGGGAGATTAACAGTTTGGACTCAGATCAGGATGCAGCACAACTGACCAGATGTTTGCAGTGAGACAAATAGTTGAGATGAAATTAGAGATGAGGAAAGAGCCCAACTGGGCATTCCTAGACTTGGAGAAAGCATATGATGAGGTCCCATGAATGGTGAATTGAAGTCCCAGAAACATTGGTAGAAATAGTGCAGGCTATGTATAAGGACCCCATGACTCAAGTACAAACAGTGTTTGGTTTCACAGAGGGGCTGCCAGTGGGAGTGGGTGTGCACTAGCATTCAGCTCTAAGCCTACTGCTATTCATACTGGTTATGGATTATATTAGTAAACAAGTCAGACGGGACAGATCAAAAAGTTGCTAGGGGAGTGGAATGCAAAACTGAAGGCACATGGAATGAAACTAAGTACAGATAAGACAATAGTAATGGCAGCAAATTGGGGAAATCAGAAGAAGCTGAAAATTGAGATAGAAGGGAAGATAGCGGAACAGGTTAATAGCTTTAAGTATATGGGAGGGGTGGTTGTGGAGAAGGGAAGTCTGAATGAAGAGGTCAAAGCTAGAATTAGAGGTGCTGTGGCCAACTGGCATAGAGTGTCAGGTGTAGCATATGACAGAAGAATGCCAAAATGCTGAAAAGTAAGGTATACAAAACAGTGGTGCAAACAGTACTACTGTATGGTAGAGAAATCGGGCCAGTAAAGGCAGAGCAGATAAGAAAACTAGAGATGGTAGAAATTAAATGCCTGAGATTGGTGGTAGATGCACATTGTGGGACAGATGAAGAGTTGAGGACCTAAGACCAGAAGCCAAAGTAGCTCCAATTACAGAAAAGATCAAAGAGAACAGATTATAGTGGTTTGGGCCCATGTGCAGAAAAGCAGAAGACAATCTGGTGCAATAGATTTGGGACAGACAGGAAGAAGTTAAGAGGAAATGAGGGCATCCAGCAAAGAGGCGTATACATTGTGTGAGAGAATATCTGCAAAAGTCAGGCATGAATGTCAAAGAAGGAAGGAGTATGGCATTAAATCAAGAGAGATGGCAACAGTTAACATGGCACCCCATCCCAATGTAGAAAATGGGAAAAGGGTTTATGATGACGATGAGTATCATGTGTAGACTCAAGGTCTAAATTCCTAAGCCCTTGATACAAATCTTTGTGTAGATCACATAAGAAGAACCACCCATATGCTATCCCTTTCAGTAACTATACCTTCCAGACATTTGAAACATTTTCTCTAAAATTGCACTAACTCTATTACCCATATTACAGGTGCCACCTGCAGTACTAATAATGGGGCAGATGAGAGCTGTGTCGAGCTGCCCTACACTACTGAATGCACTGTTTAAATGCAGCAGGGTTGTGTCAAGTTGCTCTACACTACTCACTGCACTGTTTAAATGCAGCAGAGCTGTGTTGAGCTGCCCTATACTACTTACTGCACTGCTTAAATGCAGCAGAGCTGTGTCGAGCTGCTCTACAGTACTGACTGCACTGTGTCAAGCTGCCCTACAGTACTAACTGCACTGTTTAAATGCAGCAGAGCTGTGTCAAGTTGCTCTACACTACTGACTGCACTGTTTAAATGTAGCATTTAATTAGTAGCAGTCATTTTCATCTCTATGTCTAATTTCTGTTTTGCTGTCTTTGAAATCAGAGCAGTACTGTTATCAAATCCATAGTTGCATAATTTGTCATCATGTATACCCCAGCAACGAAATGGCATATATCTGGTTGCTGATGATCAGTGACACTGTTCTTTGAAGTTAGAAATTACTCTAGTCAGTGAACCATGGTTAAATAAGTATGGTTAAAAAAATAGTATCCTGATCCTTTGATGGGTTAATTGGATCTTATACTGGTGTATATTCTGTTTACTTAGCAACAGCTTTGTTCTGACCCATATTTTATTGCAGGCAATATGGGTTTGTTATCTAAAGTCCCATCTTGACATTATTGGTGTGAAATGTCTGTTACTTTCTGAATGTTTCTTGCTGATGGTTTAGTTGCATGTATGATGATTCCATTTGTCAGTCACATAGGTGCCTGCACAAGTGTGTATATATATATATATATATATATATATATATATATATATATATATATATATATATATATGTGTGTGTATATGTATATATATATATATATATATATATATATATATATATATATATATACACACACACACACACACACACACACACACACACACACGCGTACGTGTACATGGTTTCAGAATTCGATTTACTTTTTCTGGTAGGTCTTTTTGCCTTACCTTGTGAACTGCATAGGAATCGATATTGGCGGTGCAAATCATTGGAGAAATGGTTCCTGGACTTCACAAAGATATCATGCAGAGGTGCAAATAACTTCTGGGCACTGTCTTTAAGACCATCACCATACCATGATTCAAAGAACTAAATCACATTCTTCCCAGGGACACAGGCTCACTGGCTTGTTTTCTTGAATTGCACAAAGGATTAGAGATATTTCTATGTAGTCTGGCAGTACTACACAGTACTGCTGTGTAAAGGCAGCTGCGTACTATAGAGCTTGCTTACCAAATAACTACAGTAGCCACTTGCTGAGGCATGCTGTACAATACTCTACTGCCTTACACAGTAACATGCATTCATACATAAACCATCAGTATGAATCACTGTGGTAAATGAATGAATCACAGTCATTCAATATGCAGATGGTGCTTGGGTCATTCTATATGATGGCAATGGAGGGATCCACCACCAGATTGGCTTCCTTTTTTTTGGAGAAGAGCATCTTGGTTCTATTTGGGATGGCACGATTCATGCACAAGTGGATGTGCTCGTACAGTGCCTTGGTGTAGGATTCTGCAATCGAACTTCCAGATCCCGTCTGCGTGGGTGTCATGAAGTTTGTCACTTCTGACTTAAGTAGCATGAAGTTGGCTTTGGAGAAGTTTTTTAAGGAGATTTCCTTACTGGGGGGTGGGGGTGGGGGTGGGATGTGGATGTCAAGGGTGATTTGCTTATGGTCAGACCTGACCAATGAGGGGGTGACCACTGGTGTGGAGCATCTATCTCCCATGTTGGTAATGACCAGGTCTAGGATATTGGAGCCCCTGGTGGGACAATGGATAACTTGATCCAGGGCATTGGAATTTATGAATTCCAAGAACCGTTGGGAAAAGGAGTTGGTACCCGAGTAGTTTTCTCAGTTAATGGCAGGGTAGTTGAAATCATCCAGTATTAGGGTGTTTGGTTGTATCTTAATATTTTCCAGTATGTTTAAAAAGGTGTAGTGAGAATCTTGGGGCATGGTGGGGGATCTGTAGCAAGCTACAATTTGGATTGCGGTCTTACCTAGTGTTAGTTGCACCTGGAGAATTTCAGATTCATTGTGTTGGGCAAACTAGCCTGGAGGTGTGAATATCCTTGGTGAATATGGACACTCCTCCACCTTTAGTGTTTTGGTCTTGGTTTTGTGGCCGAAAAGTGTGGTAAGAATTGTAGCCTGGTATTGCAGGGGTGCTCTCTGGAGCCTTGAACCAGGTCTCAGTTACTGCATAGATATCGATGTTCTCCATTTTTAGGAGTGCCTCGAGAGACTGCATTTTGAGGTTTAGACTTCTAGCATTAAGTAGCATTACCTTCAGATTTTGCATGCTTGTATCTGTTACGGTGGTGGTTTTGTCCTTTGAACCTTGCCTAAAAAAGGCACTATAGGGGTGACAAGAGCTTTAGCCAGTAACCTGAATCCCAGGGGTGACAGGTGCAGACCATCTCTGGCAAAGCATCGTGGTTTGTCGATCATGTCTTCCCAGGCAGACAAATACTGGATCCCCTTTGAATGACACCAGAAGCTTAGCCAATTGTTGAAGTCAGTCATTTTGTCCTTATACTGTGGTATAATTCTGGCCGAAGGCAAGATGCTACTCAGGGTTAGGGTCATACCTGCCTGGGTCACATGATCCAACAGCTCTTCCATGTCTCTTTTCATGTAGTCCAGGGAGGTACGTCTCAAGTCATTCACTCCAGCATGGACAATGACAGAGTCGTATTTGTACTTGTTGTGGAGTGACTTGAGTGCATGCGTTATCTGGTGGTTCCTGGCACCCGACAGGAAGCTGACTGTAATTTTCTCCTTGTTCAGCCTGGTGAGTGGGACATCAGTGTGCCTGACTATAGAGTCACCTATGACTAAAGTGTTGGGTACATTGTCTTGCCTTAGGGGCTGTTGTTGGGTGGCACACTGGTGTTGTGAGCTATGTGTCACTTTGGTTGTGACTGGTGTTTGTTTGCGTTTCAGCTTTGGAGGTCCTTGTTGCTTGGGCAAGTTAATGTTAAGGGCCTCCGCATATGTGGGTTTAGTGTTGCTATGTGTGGGTGTTGATGGTGTGGGTTTTGCAGGGCTATGAGTTGCTTGAGGTGTAATGCAGGTGTTAACCTTTTCCTCTTGACTGTTTAGCACAATCTTGGCCTGAGAGACACATGGGTGCCACCATGGGGAGACACATGGGTGCCACCCCAGAAGTAAATTTGCAGTCACCCATCCAAGAGGGTCAGGGAGGGGCTCTGTTTCATGTGAATTGGAAGCTTGTTCCAGAAAAGTGGCAGTCTCTGGGAGATGTTGTTATTTATTATTTATTTATTTCCAGTTTGATTACCGGGGAAGTCCACTGGGCCCAAAGGACCCATTTTCAGTGGGAGGCCCGGGGAGAAAAGCTCCAGGAAACATAATACAGGACAGATATAATAGACAACAGAGATACAAAGTGTAGGACTTTGTATCACTCTCTCTCCAGCATGACCTGTTCATGTCAGAGGCTAGGTTAAGATCCCTGGAGTGAGTGACCCTCATGCAGTTTGATTTACAAATGAGTAGCATTTCCATCAGGACTTGGTCAGAGACTGCCAAGTAAGCCCAGCACAGGTCACCCCTTATCAACCTGAAGGAGACAGAATATGACAGGACTTAAAATCTTTCCATGTAAGACTTGTTTTGTGAACCCTGTAATTTCTTGGTGAGAAACCTGTGTGATATCTCCAGTTTTTGCAGGTGTCTGGTGAGGTACTTACAAAAGGAAGCATTGTACTCAATTACTGGTCTGGTGAGGGCTGAGTATAATGGAATTATAACATCCTTAAATATAGATGCGATGCCTTTACTTATAAGATGTCAAATAGAAGGATTTCCTTACTACTGTGGAAACATGGTGGTCAAAGTTCAGATTGTTATCAACCTGAGTACCCAGATCACATACCACTGGGTCTACACTTAGGGTGGTGCTGTCTATAATGTAATTAGCAGGGATGTTAGCTTTCACAAAGGGAATAATAATGCATTTTTTGCATTTAGCTTTAATCCGTGGCTTTGTCACCAGTCATCTGTCTACGTTACTCTTGTCTCCAGTATATTAATATTATTGGGGGACTCAGTGTTTGCTCTCAGTTTACAATCATCAGCAAACTTGATCAGCCACAGGTTGTCCAACTTTGTCTGGACTTCTGAGAAATAAATTCCAAACAATAAGGAGCCCAGCACAGAGCCCTGTGGTACATCACTGGTCTTTTGCTGGAGCTAAAGTCACCCACTTAGTCAGTATGTGTCCTGTTGATGAGCCATTTGCCAACCCATCTGGTAATGTAGTGGTTAATTCCCAATTGGAAGAGTTTATCTATAATACCTGAGTGGGAGATTGTGTCAAATGCCTTGGCCTGGTCAAGAAAGGCAGCATGCACTGTCTTTTCCTTGTCCAAGGCCTTGGTGACTTTCTGGAAAAAGTCAACCATGTTTAACAGGCATGTTCTATTATGAATCTGAACTGGGTTAGGTCTAGAGTTTGGAGAGTACCTATGTCCTTGTTAATAAGATCCATAATGATTCTTTCTATGGACTTACAGATAAGTCTAGTCAATCTTATGGGCCTCTAATTCCCAGAGTTGTTTGATGGTCCCCCTTTGTGCAGAGGGATTACTGTTGCTTTCCTCCATTCCACCTGAACATAGCCAGTTTGCAGGCTGCAGTTAAACAGAGATCCAAGTGGATCTGCTAGGTCATGTTTAACGTTGTTTAAAAGGTAACCTGTGATGTTATCTTGTCCCATTAATGCTGTGTTTTTGGCCTTGGGGAGTGCCAAGATGACCTGCTCTCTTGAGATAATCCAGATCAAAGGAGGTCATTGTACCTCTATATTCCTCCCTTGTCAGGCCCATGATTGAATATAATGCTCCATTTGGGATGTATCTCACCCGGCACATGCAACAACTGGAAAGACCCCAGAAGTACCTCACCAAGAGGATCATAGGTCTCAAACATGTGCCTTATCCAGCTAGATTAAAGAAACTCCAGCTCTATTCAGTAGCATACCGCCTGCTCAGAGGTGATTTGTGCCTAACATATAGGGCCATGTCCAACCAGAAATTGATGGACATGCTCCATCTCAAAAAATCCAAATCCACCAGAACCACATGAGCTAAAGATTTCAACCTCTGCACAAATATGAATAGGACATGCTGGAGGGATAGATTCATAACACAGAGGTTACCCATACTCTGGAACAAAATCCCAGTTCATGTGAGACAGAGCCCTTCATTGGCACTGTTCAAGAAAAATCTCGATGCATGGATTGGAGATCGCAAGTTTACCCCGGGAGTCACCTCAGTGTCACTACTAGACAGAGGTATAGTTTACTAAATAATGGGGTCCTACATGTGTCACTACTAGAGAGGCGCAACTATATAGTATGGGGTGGCGTAAGCCACATCACTGTTGGCTAGGCTTATAAATGCCCTCGGGCAGATAGCCTAGTACACTACTATGAAACTATGAAACTTATGAATGGTGGCAGATATACTTTGAGGGATAACTGGAGGGGAGAGGGGGGTGAAGTTTGCTCCAAATCTGTCAGCTAGCAGATTGGCTGTTACCTCCAGTTGAGTATGGGTGGTGCCATCCACAACCAGTTCAGTGCATAGTTGGGTATTCACTTTTATATTTTGGATGTAGTTAAAGAATGCTTTGTGATTATCCATAGCTAGGGAATAAATTTTTGCTTCATGATTATCTTTGGAGGACTTGACAATATCTCTGATTTGTTACTTTCAGCTATAGAGGGATTTCTTCCTCTGCCGAGCCAGTCCCCACTTGTTCTTGGACATTAGTTTCTGTTGTTGTATAGCCTATTTATAGTAGGTGTCCACCAGGGTGGTTTGTTTTTTCGGCAAAATCTGTTTTTAATCTGGTCGGGTACAACCGATTCTATACAACTGCTTAAGTGGTTATACAGGGCATTGGTGTACACCTTTGCAAAGGAGTCCATGTTATCTGTGTTCAAGGGGGGATTTGAAACCTCTTACACCATCACTTAGTAGGAGGTAATTTGTCTCTGAAAAATTGTTAAACATTTTTGAGCTTGATAGGTATCTAGTCTTATAATTACTTCGAATGAGACTGATTTTTGGTTCGGTCTTACCAGGGATGACATCACACGGGGGGGGGGGAGCAATGTTCTTCCATGTTAGTGAGTAATATGTTCAGGACACTTGAGCCTGTTGTGAGTTTGCTGACTAGCTGTTCCAGAGCATTTGCATTGACAAAGTCCAAGAACCTCTGAGCCAGCATGTTTGTAGTCATGTATGTTTCCCTCAGAGTGGTAGGATAATTAAAATTGCCCATGAGTAGGGTGTTGGCTTGTATAAAAAGTGGCTCCAGTAAGTCTAGGTATGTGTTATGCTTTTCTTCTTTCATGGTGGGGGACCTATAGCTAGCTAGAATGTGGTATGGGGCTTTTCCTATAGTTAATTGGACATTGGGGAGCTCAAGAGAGACATATTGCTTGACCAGTCTTGAGGTGTACTTATCCTTAATGAAGATGGATACACCTCCTCCTTTGGTTCTTTCATGCTCAGTTTGTGGTCTGAATGTATGGAAGGCATTGTAGCCCTGCATGGCTGGGGTGCTTTCTGACCCTTTGAACCATGTTTTGGTGACTGTACGGAGACGTCAACATCTTCCAAAGTGAGGAATGCTTCCAGAGAGTGCAGTTTCTTGTTTAAACTCCTAGCATTAAGCAGCACTATGATCCTAATGTATGCCATTAGTGTGGTTTATGAATCTGACAGGGATTTGTGTGCCTCTCTGTTTCACGCAAAGCCCTGCATGGAGATTTCAAGATTTATGATCTGGCCCAAAATGTGCATAAGCATCTGCTTTGAAAGGAAAAAAACAATTCCCTGTACATATGCAGCTATTATAAGCTGTCTTAAATGGTTTCTGGTCAAAAGTGTGCATCATTTTGTTACCTTCCTCTTAAATGCCTTTATCCTGTCCAAGTTGTTCCATGAGTCTCCGGGATTGCACATAGTAGTCTAAATTATTTAACAGTTGTTCATAAGTAGGGATGACATCTTCCTGAAAATAATTTTCTTATATATACCCAAATCCCACCAGCTAATGTTTCCGCTTTACACCATAGTGCACTTTCCCTTATAGCTTCTCAAAATTAATCCCAGATCAATATCTACATAGTTTGTTACTCATGTTTTCCCTATTGTTGTGCACACCTTTCTAAAAGTTATCCTGTAATGGATCTGGATCTCTGCAGTCCTAGCTGCCTGGGTATTTATAGATATCAGTTCTGAAGTACTTTTCTGACATCAGTGGATGTAATAGACAGTATATTCCTCTCTAGAGAGACTGTTTAGTAGTGCTCAAGAGTTTGGAAGAGGGCAGGGGTGATTTTTGTTGAATATTTTTATCTGCAAACTGCATACAATGTTTATAATTAATTTTTGAAATGTATTTTACAGTAGCATTTGCTTTTCTGTATATAATTTCTTTCAGTGTGTTAATAATTACATTTAGTCTTAGAATTGTCACATGATGTTTGAGTGTCTTGACAGGTCTCACACACACACACACACACACACACACACACACACACACACACACACACACACACACACACACACACTAGTAGAAAACAATGGTTCCACAAATGAAATTAGAAATGCAACATCCCAATTACCCAAGTCACCATACACAAATGCCCAAAACAACAGATTGGTGACAAGGTACATTGTAAGTATTTTTGCAGGGTACCACTCACTGCACAACCTATGTAACGGACATAACCACCCTCGCCTCCAAACATATGCAGAAACACAGAGAAGGGGAGTCTCCCAAAACAAAGGAATTGCTGCTGATGTACACAGAAACAGCACCAACACTGATTTCCTATGAGAAACAATCACCTGCATTGATGCTTGCGGAATGTAACCTTGTCGACTTGTAGATATACCAACTACAATAGCTGAAGTCTGTATTATGTTGTTATACGTAGTCAAGTTTACGTTTAGATTCTAGAATTCATTCATTTCCATTTCGAGAACTTGCTTTTAAAACTGCTATCTGCTTCATTCAACAAATGTTTAACAAAAACAGAAAACTGCAAACGAAAGGCTTTGTCTGACATTGCCATACTGACAGGTTCTACCATTGTTTCAACAACTAAACTGCAGTTTTAATGAATTCATGTCATTTAAGCAAAGCCCAATTCATTGACACAATGAATGTCAAATGAGACATCAAAATCTCCAGCATGTAAAAAGCACATATCTCAAAATAGCCCATCTGTTTAAAAATATACAAACCTGCTAATCTGCCTTCCACACAGTTTATCAAACTGAGCCTGGATGGAGTACCATCTGGTCAAGTTCTAATAAGTGAAAAGGAACTCCACAATCATTGCACTCAATAATTAATTCTAGTGCAATTTCTAAGTGGGTATTTGAGGTGATTCCTTTCTTTTGGGTGGTTTCTCCCTTTGAGTTTCTACTAATGTGTAGTTGGCATATATAAGATTAGGAAATGGTAATGAGCCTGCCCCCAAATGAGGGATACAGGGGGATTGCCCTTTAAAATACACTTTTAATTTTGTTTTGTGTCCATTCAAGGTGACAAATAGTTTCTATTCCATTATAACCTCATCCTGATATAACTCAATTAGTCATAATGGAATCCACTTACCTAACCAATGTTATCAGCAAATACCAGAAATACATTTTTGCGTATAACCCACTCAGTTATGTACACTATCCAAGTGGTTGCACAACTGTAGGGCAGTCAGTGACACCACAAATATTATGTCACACAAACCGTGTTCTTTTTTATGTCAATCTCATTATTTTATGTTTCTTAATATGCTCTTGAGTAAAATGTTCATTTGCTTTTCCAGTGTTATTCTAGCAGATTATCCTCATCGGCTCCTTCCTTCCCACTTTTCCATGGGGTCCAGGTGACACATCAGCTGTCACCACCTCTCTTAGTTCACAGTCACTGTCCTCCCTTTTTCAACAGTCATATCCAAATGTCACAGGTTTTCTCCCACACAAGCTACCATCTCATGACCAGTCTCTCCCAAATCTGCTTCACAAAATCATCATCTCATTTTCTGCACATAATCTGTCCTTCTTGACCTTGCTGCAGTTGGGCTTACACTCTGATGTCCAGAATTCTTAATCTACCTATTCTCAGCCATTTAATCTAAATCACTTCAAGCTTCCTCAACTGCTATGCCTTCACTGACCAGTTTCTGTGTCATGCAGAAGCTCTGGTCACACCACTGTTGTACAAGTTACTATTCAGCTTCTTTGCCATTCATCTGTCACACAGTACTCCTAACATTTTGTGTCATTTGGCCTCTTGATTTCTGATTTTGTCTTTGACATTCTCATTCAGACTTTCCTTCTCCATAATCTCATCTCCCAGGTACTATAAATTAACCTGTTCAAATGACCCATTCTGTCTCAATCTTTAGCTTCTTCTGATTTATCCCATTTTTCTCCATGATCATTGTCTTGTCAGTTTCATTCTGTGTGTCGTCAGTTTTCATTCAATTTTCCTATCATTTCCTGAAATTACTGTTCAGAGTCTGCTTATAGTACCACATTAAGTACATACAGCATCATTGTTGACCTATCCCCTGAAACTAATTGCATATGTAGTCAGTTATCAGAATGGACAGGAGTGGGCTCAGAGATGAACCATGATGTACTGAAACTCGCACTGCGAAGTCTTCTGTGAGCCCAAGCCATATTTATACTTGTGATGTTGCATATGTAGTCAGTTATGAGAATGGACAGGAGTGGGCTCAGAGATGAACCATGATGTACTCAAACTCGCACTGCGAAGTCTTCTGTGAGCCCAAGCCATATTTATACTTGTGATGTTGGACCGATATCTGTCTGTCTATCTATCTATCTATCTATCTATCTATCTATCTATCATATAATCTGCAGTAATTCTACTAAAGTTTCAGGGACAGAATGAGTTGGTCTTGATAATGGGGCACCTGAATGCTAATACTGGGACAAACAGAGCAGGATATGAGGATTGTCTGGGTACAAAAGCTTGGAACAGCAGCAACAATGAATGAAAAGTCATCCTAGATTTCAAATTAGCATGAGTCTTTAACTGATTCTAATGACACACCCTTTATTGTTTTCAGAAGACTCTTTCCCCACAGTTTCTATACGTCTAGTCTATCCCTCCAGTAGTAGATTCTGGCTCACAGATCAAAGGATGTTTTGCATCATGCCTACTGAATACACTGGCTGTGTGTTTATGCCTCAAAAAAGTCAGCTCTCCCTAATGAACCTGGGAGCATTCCTCTCAAGTGTACCTCATTACGGGGAATGTACCTCATTTGGGGTCTTAAAAAGTTCATGTTCCTCAAAGTTCCTCGAAGTTCCACATTGAACGACTGTGTCACACATTGTGTTGGAATTTTTTTTAAGTGAAATCCATGGTAAATCAAAATGAATCATATGAATTCATTAAAATATCTTCTTTATAAGTAAAACCAGCATATTTTTCACCATCCTATGAGCTTCTTAATTGAAGCTGTTAGTAAGCCATTAATATGTGTTCTACATTTTGCCCATTTGCTCTATATTGTTAAGGCTAGTGTTCCTCATTTTGGAGATGGAAGGTTGAGAGCTATGCCTGGGAGTTTTGTCAATTGAGTGTGGACACAAATGTCATTTTACCTGTAGTCACTTAAATGGTCATCTTGCTAAGTAAATGATATGGCTTTAACTACTGCATACATCAAAGCCAAACTAGTCCCACTGCATGGTACTTTTTAATGTTATTGTCTTAGAATGCGAATAAACATGCTTAAATCAATAAATAAAGATACCCCAGACTCACAGTGAAAGAAAAATGATCATAGTTTTTCTGTAACCAGATAAATCAGTCTTCCACTTAAAACACCAGAATGCCAATTAACTGAATTATCAGATGTGCTCCAAGAACAAGATTTGATAGGAACACTAATCAGGCCATTCAACAGACTAATCAAGTGTAAACAGTTTCACTGAACTGCCAAGCTAGTCAACACTAAAAACTACCTGTTACTTTAAAGCCAACCTGTAGGATTAAACCTAGCCACTTAAACCTGAACATAACAGTGCAATACTCCACCCCTTCTTTAAGGTCCCATTTATGATAAAGGTGGCCAAAGACTGCCCATCTGATGGGGAATGACTCTGAATAATCCACACCCTGTCCCCTAGGCAGCCCCAAATTGTAGCCTTCTAAACTTACTTTTCCACCCAACATGACTAAGAAACACTTTGGGATAAGACAGGCCATTCCCTCCTGACTCTTACTGTGACCATATGTGTGTCAACAATATCCTAACCTGGCTACACTAACACACCTTCCTATAATTACAAAAATGAAGGGAGGGTGTGTTCTTTACTGAATTTTTCACATTTTAAAGATTCTGTAGCCCTTTCATCCACTCCCATGCCCTGCCTGACAACTGCTGCCTTTCTGTCATTTTAACAGCTCTGGGTGATACAGGCACACTATACATAGCAGATTAACTTCTCTGCACCTGATGATACCTCCTGTTTATGTTCTTACATATTGGGTTGATAGGATTGGCTGGTCACCAGAGCAGGATTTGGGATGATAGGAGGTGATGGGAAAGACACTTTTTTTTTTTTGTTAACTGGGAAAGTCCGACTTGGAACAAAGCCAATTTTCAGCAGAGGCCCGGGAAGAAATGCTCCAGATGCATGTCTTTGTAATGTGGGAGGAAACCAGAGCACCCGGAGGAAACCCACATTAACGCAGGGAGGACATGCAGACTCCACACAGAAGACACCCCAGCTGAGAATCGAACCGGAGAACGCTACCGCTGCACCACTGCGCCGTCCATTGGAAGTTAACTGAACATTGATCTGAATTGCTGTTTCAAGTAGTCTGGCAATTACTTAAGATTACATATATTATGTGATTAGGTTGGATTTTAGGTATAGCTATTTTGTTTTATTAACTAGCATAGTTTTTTGGTGTTTTACTTGTGCTAAAAGTGTAAAAACTTAAATCCAGCTGATGGTGTTCTCTGTGAAGCTCATATTGGTGGCAGCATACTGGCTGCAACAGACGTTTATCGGAGAAATCGCGATTCGCGAAAGCTAATATCTATTAGCTTTTACATGTGAATCGCATCAAAACTGGAACTGAAAAGAGAAACAATCGCCCGAAAATTCAACAGGAAATTTTCTATTTTATGTTGTACTTCTTGCTAAAGACGCCGGATATTGGTGATTTTGCCTTATTATGTGTCCGTGAGCTTTTCTACATTACGACAGTTATGTTGTTAGTTCCATAAATGCAAATATATCTGGATAATCTCGGTTCATTAAACAATGTGTTTGGTAGTTCATCTAAGTACAGTATGTAGTTTCCACCTCTTTCAAATCCGATTTTTTTAATCGTTGATTGCGAAAATGACGTAATAGCGCCAAGGCATCCCTAGAAGATTTAATGCAGTTGAGATTTTTGACGCATGATGGCGCTGTTTGCTCACATATTAATGAAGGTGCAAGTGTGGGTATTTTTAAGTTAATCAAAGCTATTCTAGCGCACCCCCAATACAGACTGCAGCACTCATCCACAGAAAACCTAGTCTATAAATGTAGTTGAACAAAGTTGCGCTTATGTGGAGGATAACAGCTGCTTTTTGTCTAGTGAATTAAAAAGAGGATATTCTATAAAAACAGTGTTAATTTCAAGGGGAGGGCGCGGTTTTCTACAATGGATTTCACTGACTCGTACAGACTTTTATCATCAGTGTGTATACTTGGGCGCCTAATGTTTCTCGTATTATACAGTACAACTGCATTAGCGGTTCGATACACTGTTTATGAAGAAGGAGAAAAGGGTTTCGTTGTTTCCAATATGGCTCAGGATTTAAGATTAGATCCTAAAATTATATCGAACCGCAGAGGGCGCATTGTTTGCGATGGAGACGCACAATACTTTCGAATAAATACAGAAAACGGCACGCTGCTAATAAATGAACACATTGATAGAGAAAGCATATGTAAGCAGAATGTACCCTGCGTTTTGAACTTCCAGCTTGTAATTGAAGATCCTTTACAGATATATGGGGCGGAGGTGGAAATTTTGGATATAAATGACAACCCGCCAAGGTTCCCCAAAACGGAGTATTATTTGGAAATACCTGAAACGACACTTCCAGGTACCCCGTTTCCTTTAGAGAATGCCCAAGATTTAGATGTGGGTAGTTATGCTATTCAAAGCTATCAGCTAAGCCCAAATGAACACTTTAGTCTGCATGTTTATAATGGAAGTGGTACCTTGAAGCGAGTTGAGCTTTTGCTAGTTAAGCAGCTGGACTATGAAAAAGCGCATTCATTTACTGTGCAACTAATTGCCTTGGATGGGGGCAATCCTCGGAAAACAGGATCAACTAATGTAAAGGTTGCGATCTTGGATAACAATGACAATCGGCCAAATTTCAATCAAGCTGTGTACAGAGTGAAACTTTTGGAAAACAGCGCCAAAGGTTCAGTGGTTGTTAGGGCTGAGGCCACCGATTTAGACGAAGGAACAAACAGCGAATTATTTTATTCCTTTGGTCACGTTTCAGACAGAATTAGTAGGATATTTAACATGAATGAAAGAACCGGAGAAATAATAGTCTCAGAATCCCTTGATTTTGAAAACGAGAACATTTATGAGATCGAAGTACAAGCTAAAGATGGGGGTGGATTAACTGGGCATTGCAAAGTAGTAGTGGAAATCACTGATGCGAATGATAACGCTCCCGAAGTAGTGATAACTTCTTTCACTAGTCCTATACCAGAAAATTCTCCACCTCAAACTGCAATTGCCCTCCTAAGTGTCCGAGATCAAGATTCTGGAGAAAATGGAAAGGTTCTGTGTTTCACTGATGACACACAGCCTTTTAAGTTACTTCCATCTGTGAAGAATTTTTACAAGCTGGTGACGGACAGGTTCCTTGACCGCGAAGAAATACCCGAGTACAACATCACAATTAGTGCAGTAGATTCTGGTTCCCCTCCATTATCTTCCACTGCTATTGTACATCTGAGTCTTTCTGATATAAACGACAACCCACCAGTTTTTAAGAGTTCATCGTACAAGTTCTATATTGCAGAGAACAACAACCCTGGTTCACTGATAGGTTCTGTAAATGCATTTGACATTGACTGTGAAAACAATGCTCGCATTCATTATTCTGTTATTGCAACACAAATCCAGAACTCCACCTTGTCTCATTTTATCTCGATTAATTCTGAAACTGGTGCTATATATGCAGTTAGGTCATTGGATTATGAACAGGTCAGCCATATTGATTTTCTCGTAATTGCCCAAGATGCTGGAACTCCCCCTCTTTCTGCTGCCACTACGGTTAATATATTCGTTTCAGATGAAAATGATAACTATCCTGTTGTTTTGCACCCTTTGCTAAATGTCAGTGCTTTTTCTGCTGAGATGGTACCTGTTACTGCAGAAGTTGGGTACGTTGTTACTAAAGTAATAGCTATCGATGCTGATGTCGGTCAGAATGCTTGGCTCTCCTTCCGGCTTCTTAAGGCAACGGACCCAAGCCTTTTTGAAATAAAACTGCAGTCAGGTGAAATAAGGACAACCAGACCTATCCAGAACAAAGACCTTAGTAAGCACACATTGCTGGTTGTGATACATGACAATGGCCAGCCACCACTGTCTTCAACAGCGACATTGAACGTATTAATAGCAGAGCGTTTTTCCGATGCCTATTTGAAGCAGACAGACTTGGAAATTCAAGAAGAGTCTGATACAAAGTTAAGGGTTTACTTAATAATTTCGTTGTCTTTTATTTCTGTGTTGTTTTTGGCCTCAGTAATAGTCATTTTAGTTGTTAAATTCATCAGATCTACTAATATCGAGAATCGTAGGGCAGTGGACTTGGACGTGGATGTTTCTCGTGCTGTGCCTTTTCTTGCAGGCACTTTAGGATCTTATAATCCTGGGAGATCTTCTGGGGGATTTTTATTTGATGATCCTTCAACAGAGTCAGACAACCGAGGAAAGCAAGTCTGCAAGTCAACCAATGAAGAACATTTTGTTGTAATGGGAAATCGTGACCGTCCACACTTGCTTGTCACAGAGCAGCAGGTGAGTAATATAATTTAGCCAACATATATTGTTCAGTATTAAAAATAAACTTTAAAATGTCACATTCCATATAATAACAAATCAGATTGAATTCCGGTGTCTTCTGCCGTTACAATATACATAATATTATTTATACTCCTGGTGTCCTTCCAAAGTATTCCTTTTAAAACCCTTTCAGTTATCTCATCCAGGCCGACATAAAGTGTAGGTTACTAGGCAGTCACCAAAGATACTAGCCATCAGTATGGGGAAGAAAAATGTGCAGTATGTATTTACCGAAATGCTCAACACTGTTTGACGCACTGGGATAAACTTATATCTTCGAGCAGGCTCTAGTCTCCTAAAATGTAGATTACATAAATGCAATAATTACTGTATAAGCTTGTGTGTTTATATCAGTATCCTTTACTGTAGTAATCCTATGTGTTTATGTGGATTTATGTATTTATTTAGAGCTTAACAAGTCAGAATCATTGCATCTGTATTTATAAGGAAACTCTGTTACTAATACCATAGGCAATGGGAAAATGCAAAAATAAAAGTCAGATGTCTTAAATGTATTTATTTATCACACACATCACTTTGACATCTTTAAACCCAGTGATTACATGCAAATAAACCATATGGTACAACTTTTAGTAAGGCCTATGATTATGAGCATCATGACAGCAGACTACCCACTGTGATCGTAGTTAATGTAAATGTATTCATGGCTATTATTCATATTTGTAACTGCTTTAGGTATGGCGTACTCAGCAGTTTAACATTCTCACAACTTTAGTTATTGCTGTGTTTTTCAAAGGTGCAAAGCAGGTACTTTCAAGTCATTAATTCTTCGGGAAAGTGTTTTTTGGCAATACTATAAACATCATCTAGCATTTCCTTATTTCTCTAAGTTGCCCAGCTTATTCTGGTAATGGAGACCTCTTCCATGCCTATGCTGTTTTTGAGCTTTTCTAGTTTTATTTATGTCATATTGTTGGCTTCCTTTTTAAACTTTCTTAATTATTTCCTGGACTGCAAATTTTCCAGTCAATCTACAATTGGGTTTATATCACACGGGATCACCCATTACCAGCAATTCAAAAAATAGAAGCGAGAAAACCAGATATAGTAGTCCATGAAACAAAAATAGCAATCAATTGAAATTGCTATACCCAGTGACTACAGTGTCTTACATATAGAGAGACAAAGTCCGAAAAGACCAGGATTTGTAGGCAGAAATGAAGGCAATGTGGAAGGATACCCAGACTGTTCCAATAGTGGTAAGAGCAAAAGTTCTTATTAAAAAGAATTTGCAGTCATACTTAGATACCCATCAACTTGTGTTATACTTCAGGCTGTCTCTAAGGACCATATGCAGGGTGTCCTTTTGTGGTTTGCATTCCTCATGAAGGACCAGACTGTATATTAATATTTTAGGTATCTTGCTTCTAAATCAATCCTTGAGATCACATTCTGCGTAGAAATTTGTATTAAAGCCACATCACGTAGCCTGAGAGTTACTAAACACCTCCACAGAGAAAAATGGATTGACATGATTCAAAAAGCAGGTAGGAATGATGTAAAGATCTTAAATAAGGTAGGTATGCTTTCAGATTGTTTGTATTTTATAGTGTACAGGCACAGCAATGTATACGATATGTGTAGTGTTACTGTGGATTATATATTAGTCTACCCAAGTCTGTTTCTTTACACACAAATTGTCTTTTTAACTGGCAATAATTTCCATGGGGATATTTTACTAGAAGAGTCAGTTGGAGATAAGTCATGCTCAGTTCTCCTGTAAATATCACAGATAGTTGGAAAATTTCAATAATGTCTTTCAAAAGGCAGTCGGTGTCTGAAACAGATCAGCCTGCAGACAAGCACAAAACTGATGCCTCAGTGTTCTCACTGATGCCCAATATTTTATATTCTGAATCTAATAGCATGAATTTTCCCTCAAGCATTATGTTTCCTTGGAAGAAAATTTGTGGTTCCCTTCTACTTTTTCTTAAATCAGAACAAGATACAAATGCACTTTCAAAACAGCTTTGCTTGGTTTTGTATTATGCTATATGAAAACAGACTTTCTAGAGCAAGTAAAGAAGTCAGGATGTTAATGAAACACTGGCATTTCAGGAAAACATCTCTGTAAGAAACAGTGACACAGGAGGAATGAGGTCCAGTCAATTTTATTTTTTAAGGGACAAGGCAAACGACAGAGCTTAGTATATAATCCAAGTCTTTTAGGAGACATTAAAATAAAATAGTTTATTGCAGGATGCTTTCCAGTTTTCATGTTGACATTGTCATTTATGCATACTTGTAAATGAAGGATTATATTTTCAGGCAGTATCTTATCAAAAGTTGTTTGAAAAGATCTACATTATCTGGCTACATCTGGTTTATTTGACCACCTATGTTTCTGCTGACTAAAATGTATGCACAAAACTAGGGCTCTGAAGCCTAATATTATAGAGAATTTATCTGAAATAAATATAAGAGCCACAGTGATGACCTGTTAACACAACTTCATTTCTGTGGCATAACAGGCAGCACACTTCCTTTGGTGCTGGAACACCAGAAGGCTGTGGTTTGCATTCCATCTCCAAGAGATTGGATTGCTGACACTGTAGTGTAGCACTGTTATTTATTTATTACAGTTTGATGACTGGGGTAATCCACTGGGCTTGGAAGAGTCTGTTTTCAGTAGATACCCGGGGAGAAAAGCTCCACAGGATGTACATAATTTTACAATAGTTATACAAAAGTAAATAAAGTAGTAGAACAGTGAAAAATACTGAGATATATACAATTTGTTAAAAAAGACATAACATTTCTAATCCTAGGTAATGAGTTACAAAAGTGAGATTCATGTAGTCTAAACATATTAAAAGTACAGGCATTTCAGATAAAAAAACATGCAAGTAAAACATTTATGTACAGATAAAAAAAACAAGTTTATTTTGGAAGTTAGAAATATGAGGAAAGGACAGAGAGAAGAAGGTCAGGTAGGAAAGGTAAAAAGGTGGTATAAAGTGAAGAAAGGGAGTGGGTTGTGGGGAAGTTTGAGATATAGGGTAGAATAGAAAGTAAAGGCAAAGGGTAAGAGAGCACATTGATAGAAGGTTGAGGTATATAGTGCATGGGAGATGGTGTTAAAGAGTTTATGTGGTAGGGGTGCAGGAACATTCCCACTTTAAAAAGAGGTGAGATTGGACAAGTTTGAGTGGCTCTGAGTATTTCAAAGGGTGGTAGGGAGAGAATTCCAGAGTTTAGCAAGGGAGCAGGATATTGGTATGTGGCCAGGGGGTCAACAGGGCTTATATATGTTTAGAAGATTGTGATTTTCTGATCTTAGAGAGTGGTTGGGAATGTAGAGGGTTAAAGAGGTGGACAGAGAAGGACAACTAGAAGGTTTGAATATGAGCTTGTGAGCAGTACTAAGTCTAAGAAGTTTGAGGTAGTTAGGAAGTTCAAGCCATTTCAGGGAGGGGAGAGAGAGAGAGACAGTGATGTGATGTGATGAGTTTCTGGCAAATTTTGGAGATTTTATTGTAACGGGCTTCCAACTTGACCTGTAAGGTCTAGGGGGGACCACTAGGTGGGTCGCAGCACTCCTGAGTATGTCATCCTTTGGATGAAACATTAAACTGAGGTGCCATCTACCTTAGCTGTTGGCATCTCAAGTGGATTTAAAAGATCCCACTTACATATCAAAAATAGTAGGGGAAGTTCCCTGATTCCATGGCCAAATTTCCACTGGTAGTAGAAATACCACCTTCGTTCTCCCCTGAAAAGAGGCCACTAGCCTAGTGGGACTAACCTGATTAACAAAGAAGAAATAAAGGAAAAATAAAAACAAAATCAGGTTGCAACATTTATTTATAAAAACTGAAATACTTATAAATTAGGGAATGATTTAAGTATTTCAGAACATTATAGGATAGTTACAAAAACACCACCATCAACAATAATAAAATCTCTCCCTGTCAGAATTAAATTATAGCCTATCTAAAAATAAATATAATTATTGAATAATGGCTGGAGAATGCATACGTATGTATATTCTTATGTAAACACTGACACATCTTGATTTTGGAGAAAATGATAACCTATCTAAAAATAAATATAATTTATGAATAATGGCTAGAGAATGCATAAGTATGTATATTCTTATGTAAACACTGACGCATCTTGATTTTGGAGAAATTACATACTGGTACATTTGAAATGTATACGAATGCCAAATGTATCTGTTTAGAACAGTTATTTAGTTGAACTTAATATTAGTCTGAATGTATTTATTGTGTCATTTTAAAATGTAAAGATAAATATTAATTAGTTGTCAGAATGCAAACTTTTCAGTTTAGTATGTATATTTAGTTCTAATCAGTATGTATATTTAGTTCTAATTAGTTATCTGTAACTATGTGACTGTTTTCTGTATTTGAAGATGAAGATGTATTATGTGTTGGGCAATGGTATGAAGAATAAAATTATATTGAAATCTTGCATTAGTTTTATAGGGATATTTCTGGGCTTAAAAAACAAGGTTGGATTAACAGATATGTTATGCAGTGTGTGTGTGTGTGTGTGTCAGTAGTCTGCAGGAAAAACTACAGATGAGAGGCCAATACATTGTACTTAATAACTAGAATAGATTAGCAGATGACATATGGTTTTGTATAACATAGAGAGGGTCTAATACAGGTGCTTGTGTGCTAGTATGTCACATCTCTCGCTCTACTCTCACCTGTCCGATCTTCCACTTGTACGTAGCCCTCCCCAAACATGACAATACAATTGTGTCATCCTACTCTAACCTAAACTCTAACACTAAAACTCCCACCTAGTTCAAAGTTTGTCTCACTTCTTTACCCTAAACTTCCACTCCTCCTCTCTAACCCTAAAGTCTCTGATAGCTCAGTAAATCTAAAACTCTGATTACTCCCCAAACATAAATTCTTTGATCACTACTTAAAACATTCCTTCCGGCTCCTTAAATCTGAAACTCCACTCCCACTCCCTAAACTTCCCCTTTCCCAATCCCTAAGCTTGAAATCCTCTTCACAGCTGATTACCTAAACTCATATTCAAATTCGAGCATGAACATCTGCCTACCTGAGCTACAAGGCACTTGAGTATCTGGTTTAAGATATACAATTGTAAGTATAGTACCATATTTCTAGTGAGTGTATTAGATGGAATCCAGACAGCACAACTGAAAGCCTTGCTATACTAGATGTGATGATAAACATTCACATATCCTGCAAAACCACTGTAATGTAAGGAGACTGGGCACCCCCTGTCAATATGACCATGAGCAGGGGAGCTATCCTGCAGCATACACCTGTACACAATGTTGCAGGGTGGATCAGTGATGCTACGAACATGGGATGATGTGCAGCAGCATAGCCAGAACTATTCATGCTGCAGATGTACTGTAACTCGCATCTGCCTCTGCTGATGCCATAGCACTCAGCCAAGCAATTCAGAAAGACATAATAGTTATCGTTCTATTATTGAGGTTAGGAAAGGGTACTGTATTACATATTTTGTGTCATGTGACATTTTCAAACCCAGTCAACACCCTCTCTTCCCTCATTCCTCTACAGTATATCATGTAATGACAAAGAGCAATAATATACTATGCATAGTTCTTACCTTTTAAATATGATCTACTGATATTTCAAAATGCATTTTACTAATTGCTATTTGTGTGCATTGTGTGCTTTTAGGTCACCAGTCCAGTCATAGGATGGAAAGTTGGCAAGACAGTGTTTTTGGTCCCTTATCGGTTTTGATAATAAGATGCAAACCAATGATGGTGTGCAAGAATGGGCAACAAGGCTAACAATGGAACATAGGTTTTAAGCTGGTGCTTCTAAACTCTGCATGCCAGCACTTTAGAGTCTATGTTGTGCTCCCCATTTATCATTTGCATTCAGTTCAGATTTAAGTGAATCCTGATCAGGCATTGTGGTTTATTAAGCTGGTTTGACTATGGGTGTTTGTTACCCAATTTAAAGGGGCATAGAGGACAAAGCACATTCATTATATGAAGAATTTAGGGGGCTTGCCCTCTATTTCATTCATGGTTCTAGGTTAGTGCCCTTTCAATGAAAACAAGCTTGTCCAGTTGGGTTTCTTGTAAAAAATATCAAAATTGTGTAAAACCTTTTTAGTGAAAGATGCTTGAGTAAACAGGGTTTGCACAAACGAAAATGAATTTAATTTACCATATTTGTTCCAGAAAGACATATTACTACATATGGGCTACAACAGTGCACCATGTTGGGACCCATGCTTGTATGTGTGCAAGTGTGTTTATGCAAGTGTGTGCATGCACTTCATTAGATGCTCAAGTATCTAGTGCAAGAACAACTGCTCATCAATCCCACCCCATTTGTGATTTATCTTTTCAAGGTACTGCACTGTATAGTCACAAAGCAACAAAACTCACTGAATCCCTTGTTTTGATGCAGTTTTACACAACATTTGCATTGTCAGTGATACCTAGCTGGTTTGCAGTAGGCATCCTTGGTACACCATGTGTCACTGCAGGCTTATGATTGTTTCTCATGATTATGCAGTTGTCAGTCCATGGTCTAGTTGCCCTTCACTCTACAGCATTCAGTATGAGGATATTTGCAAATGCAACTGACTAATTTTACATTTGTGTTCTTTATTTACAGCATTCAGTATGAGGATATTTGCAGATGCAACTGACTAATTTTACATTTGTATTCTAACTTATATAGTATAAATCTGAGTGTGAACTCATTTAAACAGCTGGATTTCTTATGAGCTTATGATGTCACTTGTAGGGAGACTTTCAGACTTGGCTGTTTAGTTGTATGCACACACCCTGAAGAAACGTTTAATGAAACAAGTTGCAATTTTTGTTCATTCAAAGCTGAAAGCAAAATGTAACATCGCATGGGTTGTGTTTCCCCTGATACCAGTGGGTACATAACAATTAAGCTTACTGTGTAGTCTTTTAGGATGTCCTAAAGGATCATATTGAGGATCTCCCTTTGTAGATAGTAGTTCTCTTCAAGGACCAGAATATGCTTTAGAAATGTAGGTATCATCTCTAAGACAGACATGAAAATCTGCAATACTGCAGTAATGTGCACTAAAGGCTTACATAGTAGAGTTCTGTGGGTCTATGTCATATTGTCAAATGCACTAAATGTCGAACACCTCAAACAATTTTTGTCAAAGTCTTCTATCTGTTGAACAGTCATTTTAGTGAACTTTTCCCCATGGTAAGTAACGAGTGGGCCATTATCAGGTTCATAGTTTAGTACTTGGCTAACTGCCCTTGCGAGCCATTGAAAGCCTAGCCAATTATCCCTTGTGAGACTCAAACCATGCACCTTGTGTTTGTAAGGCAAACACCTTAACCATTAGGCCACTCTCTCAACCCAAAGATCACAAACAGTGCAGCAACACCCCCTCCTTATACTGCACTGCAGTGTCAGGAATCTATTTTCACAGTGCGGGAGTAGAACCCATAGCCTTCTGCACCAAAGGTGAGTATGCTACCTGTTGTGCTAGGACTTTACCATTTTCCCCACTGTAGGGCAATCTCAGAGTTGGTATATTTAGTTAGGGTATTGTGGGGGCACAGCCCCCCATAGGGTGGGTTTTAAATAATGCTGTTTTTGTTGTGGTCAATATGTTGGCCAACTTGTTACTTACAGTAGGGAAAAAGTTTTGCTGAAACAGTCATTCGACTGATGAAGATTTGACAAATAAGGTTCAACAAAGAGGTGTTCAGCATTTAGTGCATTCTACAATGTGATATGGACCCAAGTTCTGAAGGTTGTATACAAGATAGGGCACAGTCCTGAGGAATCTATCCTTATGTATAGCTTACAAGCTGGGGATGGCAGATAATGCCTTACCATTTAAGTGGATTGCAGCCTGTGTAAAAATCTGACAATGCAAATTGTTTACATCAAACCTTATTTCCTGGTGATAGTCTTAAGGAGGGGAAATTTATTCTCTAGCTGTCAGACGGGAGAGATGTACATTTTTTTATTCACTGACAAATACCAAGTCAGGAATATAGTGAAGCTTAGCTTACCAAGTCAGGAATATAATGAAGTTTAGCTTATATATTATTTTCTTTATTTGTTTTAGACTGTCTTTCATGTTGTTTTAAATATTTCCTGTAATTTGAACTCTGTCACCGTGAATATATATGTAGGGTTGTCTTGTTTGTTTTTCTATTATTTATTATTAAATATATTTAAAACCTTTCATTGTGGCTGATCTTTGTAGAGATATTTAAGGTTTGATAGTATTTGCACATTTATTTGGTGACACTGTGTGGGCCACTCCTATTAGCCTTGCTCATGGTCAAATTACCATTTATATTAATATTAATATTACTCAGTAAAATCGGACACGCTTTGTTAAGGGCCTTAAAGTAGCTGGCGAGGGGTTCTTGTACATATTCATTTTTGGCATTTAAAAGGTAATATTCAGGAATGTTTGAGGCTGTATAAATGTATAGATTGACTATTGTTAGCTGAAATGTCTCAGAGGTTTCCTTCATGACCAAAATGTTATCTACTGAATACTTAAAAATGGCTTTTTTATATAAAGTATTTCTTGGAAGATTAATTTTACTTCCTTTCTTCTAATTAATACAGAAAGAGGAAAGCAGTCTTTTTAAGCCCATTTTAATGCATTTCATGTGTTCTGCTAAGTCTAAACAAGGATTCTGGAAGCAAAATCAAGGTGGCAGTGGTCTGTGTATGTAAGAGATTAATTTGCTTTAAAGGACCAATTAAACACATTTGTATTCTTGAATGTATTCAATCAGAAAAATACACATTAAAGAAACTCTTAAAAGCATTACTAAACTCTGTGCTCACCAAATTGGAAACACAAACCAGTTACACCCCATCCAAGGCTGACTTGATATGCTATAATAAGATTATATGCAGTTAAAGTGCATTACAAAGGAAAATAATACAAAAGTGATAAATAGTCAACCACACATTTACCTTGCCATATGTAACAACATCTATGATAGCTAATAATGCATGTCAGAATGATAACTCAGGAAATGAAGCTCAGTATTGTGTTTTATTGCAACTTATCCTGGCCAAGGGAGGGAAGAGGTCTTGCCATCAATATGTGGAAGACTTTCCCAGCTAAGAGAATAAAGATGCCTAAGGAGTAATTTACATGTGAAAGAACATGCCATTTAAAGATCTACTCATTTACCATTCATACTAGTTGGCATATGCTAAGGTTGTGAGGGGAAAGTAAAAAACAGTGATAGGAGGAGGAAAAGGATAGCAAGTATATGAGGGAGAAAAATAATGTTAGGAAAAAAGGGAAATAACAGCCTTCTCAACCCGAGTGTATGATAATGGTAGATTCTGAACATAGAACCATATTGTGTTATTCAGGGAAGAAAAGCAGTACAGAGCAAAGGATGAATATGATAAAACATTCACTCCTTTTTTTTGTGTATGAGGTGAGCATGATACATTATAATAGTTGATCTTAGCTGAAAGGCCAAGAAGTGATAAAATATGGAAGAGAGTACCAAGGAGAAAAAGTGGTAGTGGAGGAACAAAAATATTAATTATACAATGACTGCCCATTAATATTCAAAAACAGGCATGCTGATTGGCCAGCTCAACCAGCATGCCTGTTGTAAATCTGAGAATATACCAACAGGAAAAGGTCTGGTCACCCACAATTCTGTCCATTAGTATATCTCATAATTTTTTTACTTTTCTTTTTCTTAAACCAAAAAAGAAAACGGAAGACCTGAAACAAATGAGGGAGATGGTGCAGACAAAAATAAGAGGATAATCAGGTATGTTCTGCAAAACTAAAGAAACTTACATGATTGTCCTGGCTGTCCCAAACATAAAATGTCCCCTGGTTTCTTTCTTTTATTCTCAATAAATTAAAGAAAGAAAAAAAAAAGCAATGGAGATCTTCCTTTCTCCGTTGCTACCTTTGCACAGCAGAGATAATTATAAGCATGGTAACACAAGTCCTATATGCATGCACAGTGCATCAAAAAAAGCTCCAGGATACTGGAAAAATGCAGTAGGACAGCACAGAGGCATTATACAAAGAAATTTTCTTAAATAATGTCATTGTATAATATTTATTTATTTTACATTTGTCTACCGTGAAAGTCAGACTGGATATATGTCCATTTTCAGCAGAGGCCCGGGGAGAAAAGCTCCAGAAAGCAGAGTACAAATAACATTGGGAACAATAGAAACATTTAGAGATAAGTATGATATGCAGATTTTACTAGGGTTACAAACATAGATAAAACATAGACAACATCAAAATCATGCGGCTTCAATTTCAGACAGTAATACACACAGTTATGGGCTAAGTCCCTTCAAGAATTCATACACTTATTAGAGTATATGATTGAAATGCTTATGGAGATTTTGCAGGAACAGCGGGTGGTGATTAGTCGGGGGTTTAAGCAGGGACACTGCCAATGCTGTTGGAAGTGTAGTTTGAGGCTTTTTTTGAACTGAGTTAAGGAGGATTGGTAAGTTCAGCAGGTAGCATATTCCAGGTTTTGCCTACTTTATGCTCTTGTTTGTACCAGCAGTTTGTCAGCAGAGTGTAGTGACCTAAGGATGTTGCATGGTTTGATGATCTTATTTAGTGCTGGTGTTTTTTCGGGTTGATATAGTATTTTGTGGATTATTATAAGTTGGTTGTATCTGAGAAGACTGGGCCACTCCAGTCATCCTAACTGAGTTAGGTTGATATAATGTTGGGTCCTAGAGGTAGCACCTGTAGCAAATCTAGCAATATGGTTGTAACAACTAGCAAGTTTGGTAAGGGTGGCTTGGTTCAGGTTAGTGAAGAGGCAGGAGGCATAGAGGAGGGTAGACAGTAGGTGGGACCGAGCGATAGTGGTTCTTGCAAAAGGAGTGAGGAAGGGTTTGATCCTGTATAGGGAGCTCAGTTTTTTGTTGACAGATTTGATGGTTTGATTGACATGGATATCATATTTTAGGGTGTTATCAACTGTGATGCCCAGGAGTTTTGTGTGAGTATCTGGGGATATAATAGTGCCATTGTTGGAACTTATAGTAAAGAATGGTGAGGAGGATTTGCAGGTGGGGGAAAAGATGAGCAACTTAGTTTTGTTGGGGTTTAATAGGATCTGATGGCTTGCAAACCATTTTTCTACAACATTGAAAGTATTCTGGGTTAGGGCCATAAGCTCAGTTGAGGAGGTGGTACATATTAAAGTAGAGTCGTCCACGTATTGGATGCAGGTGGCCTTGGGAGTGATGGTGGGCAGGTCATTGACAAAGACTGAGAAGAGTAGTGGGTATGGAGCCTTGGGGGACTCCTAGAGTAATGGGTAGATGCGTGGATACGGTATTCTGCCATAAAACTGCTTGTTGTCTAACAGACAGGTAAGATTGGAACCGTTTAATAAAGCTACTATTCAGTGACAGTTCCTTCAGGGTATGGAGAAGCAGTTGGTGATTGACCATATCAAAAGCCTTAGAGAGATCTAGGAAGAGAGCTGAGGTAAGTTTGTTATTGTTTCGGTTGATGTTGATAGAGTTAGAGAAGGATAGGAGGGCAGATGTGGTGCTGTGGTGTGGCCTAAAACCATGCTGAGAGTTGGCCAGTACTTTATTTTGGGTAAGATAGTGCATTAATTGGTTGTGGATGCACTTTTCCATAATTTTGGCTAGTGGTGATAGTATGGCTATTGGTCGGAAGTTTGAGAGGTCTAAAGAATTCCCTCCTTTATGAAGGAGAATGACATGGGAAACCTTCCAGAGAGAGGGGATAGTGGCTTCAGTCAAGGTGCAGTGTATTATGATCAAGACAGGGTATGCAATGGCATCTGCCCCTTTTTGTAAATATTCTGGTGGGAGGAGATCAGCTGCCAGGGTAGTGGGCTTCCATTTGTTAATTAGAGATCGGATGGTTGATGTAGATACAGGTTGGAAGGCAAAAGGGAGTGGGGTAGTGGTTGTGGAGGATTTTTGAAAGGAGCTGGTGGGAGGTAGTTGGGCTAGCTAGTGATTGGATGGTTTTGGTAAAAAAATTGTTAATGATGTTAGCAGTTTCCTCCAGAGTTTTAAGGTCACAAGTTGAGTCGGTGGGGGTGGAGGTTTGGCCAGGATGGAACAGTTTGTTTATGCCCGCCCAAAATTTTTGAGGTTTGTTCTAGTGTTTTTGCTGAAGGTGTTGATAGAAGTTTTTTTTGTCTAACTATGTGGCTTTCTTGGTATCATTCCCTAGTTGTCGGAATTTAATATGGTCAAGTGGGTCTTTGGAGGTGCATCAATTGTCCTATGGTTTATTTCTTGCTATGATTTTGGTTTTAGTTACTTTAGAGACCCAGGGGGCGGTCTTAGTTTTGGCTCTGAGGGTATGGATAGGAGCATGGGAATCTAGAATGGAGAGGAATTTAGAATTAAAATAGTCTACAGCATCATCTAGTGGAAGTTCTTTAAGTATGGCCCAATTGCATGCTCTGAGTTCATTCTGAAAGTCAGTGGAGTTAAAGTTCTTTTTGTTTCTGATAGATTTATATAGACCTTGGTGGTGGTTATCTACTTTATGCTTACAATGTACGTGAGTAGGTGGTCACTTATATCATCTTGGAGGGTACCCATGTTATACAGGTCTGGGTGATTGTTGATAAGAATCCAGTCCAGGATACTGCCTTTGTAGTTGGATTTGTTTATTCTGGTGGGTGAGGATACAAGTTGGGTATAGCCATGAAGGTTTATATGAGTGGTGGGACATTCAGAGGAACAATTGTTCCAGTTAATATTAATGTCTCCTAACACCATAGTTTCTTGGGGGTATGAGTTGAAAAGCCATTGGAGGAAGTCTTCTAGGGTATTTGCATTGTTGCCTGGGGGTATATAAATGCAGGCAATGAATATAGATTTACTTTTGTTAAGCTGTCGTTTGCTAACTAGGGCTTCTGCATTATTGAACAAGGGGGGTTGTTGTGGGGCTAGTGTGACATCTATTGTGTTTTTAAACAGAACTGCTACTCCACCTTTCCTGGTGTTTCAGTCTAGTCTAAGTATGTTGTACCCTGGTGGGATAGCCTCCTCATTTTTAGTTCCTGGTTTTAGCCAGGTTTCTGTAAGACATAGCACATCAGGTGAGTAGGTGTCTAGAAGGCATGAAGATTATGGACCTTGTTAATACTCCTGATGTTTAGGTGACATAGGTGAAATGATAGTAATAACCCATGGCTGGGTGTGGGCAATGATGGATTTACCCATGGTTGGCTTTGTTTGGTCACTCGGGCTTTGCCCTCATGAACAAACCACACCAACCGTGGGTAAATACAGCATTCCCCACAACCCAGCTGTGGGTTATTGCTTAAACATATTACCATATAAAGACTCCTTCAGTAAAAAAATTCATAAAACTATTCCATTTGCAATCAGCTATTGTGTTGTTGACATTTGTTTGCACTATTTGTTCAAATTGTGTCTGTTGGTAGTCAGGTCTATCCCTGGAGTATTCCTGTCATTGTCTGTGGTCACATTCACCATTAAATCATGAGAACAAATGCATTGGTGTTAAGACAGTGTGGTAAAAATATTTTGGTTTCATTTTATAACATTTTCTCAAGCAGTGCATTGAAATATATAGTTTCATCTCATGTAGACATGCTGTATAACATTCAAATGTTTTACTAAATCATGTTGAAAGTATTATCAGTAATTCTTTAGATAACTACTTCAGAAATTATTACATAATATAGTAAAGTTGGTGACATTGTTCATTTAAATCTTTAATGGTAATATTCTCTGCTTGTGCTATTTAAGTATTAGAGCTTCCTGATTATCCCAGATGTCTGAATTTCATATGTTATATTTGCATCTTTTGGGACAGGACCAGTAAGTAATTGCAAGACTAGATGTTGTTAAATTTATAAGTTATGCCGTATGCAATCTGAAAAGGGGGTCATACACTTGACTGGGTAACATGAACTAAATGTCATGATTAAACTCAAGTAACTATCTCTGAAGGTCAGATAACATATTTACACTTAATGCAAAGCTGTAAAACAATTTTTCCAGGTACAAATGAGACTTTAAAGGGTTATAAAATGCAGATGATGCAGCACAGGGAAAAATCTGTAAAGCATTGCCTAACAACTTTTGTAATGCCATTATGTGAAGTGTCACATTTTATGCTTGCTTGAAGATTCCATATGCTTATTGGAGTTTATACTAATATAATTATACAAGTAGAATTTACAATTAACTGAACAGAATAAAAATTGTTTTCAGTTTGACTATGTTTTGCCTGTTGTGAGTTTGTTTTCTGCTTGTGTTTTACCTATGCTAAAACTGCAGTGCTTCTCTTTCAGCCTTGGTCCTGGATGAATGCAGAACATCTGTGAAATAAATCAACTCTGTAAAACTGGGAATGTACAAGGAAGATGGCTACATATGAATGAAAGCAATGAATGACTTTCCTGTAGTGTGACAAAAGAATATCAGAAGAGAAAGAGACTACAAGACACATCAGTCTGTGTTTGCTGGTATTGAGCTGATGATGTGATTCCTCTGCTGTTATTTAGTATCGGTTTGTTTCTGACTGTGACGTACATCGTCATCTTGAAAGTTTGCCAAACCACCTCAGTACATCTGCAAAAAACTACTTATTCATAGCTTCAAACTGCCTTCTGTCTAATTATGTTCTGAATGACAGTAATGAACTCTTGTGTATGCCATCATATAAATCAAAAGTAATGTGACATTTGACCACTTCCTTACATCAAGTATGATAACAGCTATTCACCAACTAAAAATGTGTTTATATTAAATACTTTCCATTCATAGATGGCTTGCATTCTAAACTTTTGTATAGGTAAGACACAATGGGTGTGATTCTTTTTTTTTTTTTAATTTCCTTGAATGCTTAATCTTGTTGTTTGAATGTAAGCAATTATGCCTGCCAATTAGGTATTTTGTTTTGGTAAATTTTTGTGGGGATTTTTTGTGTTTATTACTCAAAGATGGAACATTGTTTTTATATTTGTGTGTTTTCATATGCAGTTCTCTGTACTTTGTAGATGAAACCTCCCAAGAATTGACTGGTATTGTAATGGTTAATTGATTTGTACAGTTTGAAATGGCTATCAACCAGACATCACTGAGTACAAAATGACATACCATACTGAAAGCACCTATCTTGTGGCAATTTACTGTATACATTTATTACAAACTGGAGCAAAAATGTACCTCACTCAGAAAGCTTTAAAACTGTGTTAAGATGGCTACTGCTTGTCTTCCTTCAAGAGATTTCCAAATGGTTATATTGACACTGGAAGTGGACAGAGCTGCCACAAATCATGCACAGCTACTAAAACAAAGATTGTTCAAAAATGTGAAATACTTCTGTGGATTCCTAATGTTGTTAAAGTCTAAAATTTTCATACAAAATGTGTAATGCAGTAGTATAGTCCCATTAATAATCATATATTCCTATAAAAGATATAATATGCATATTACAAGCATTTGTATGTTATGAGTAGTCCTAGATGATACATTATTTTTTAGAATATGTATGAATGTATTCTTAGCAAAAGAATACACTACACATCATAAAACTGCAAAACATTTCTAATTTTTGGACATGCACAACTGCAAGAAAATCACCAGTACTTACTCATTATAAAACCAAGTTGTCCACTGACTTGGGAATTCATATTTCTGTATATATTTAATAGGGAAACAAAACCAATTGTAACTATGCTTGAAGAGCCATGTACCTTAGTCAAAATATCTGCCAATGTGTAGTCTTCAAAAGATGTATAATAAATGCAGTGAATGATTATATGTTAACCGATCAATAGAACGTTCAATGAAATCCATTCTAAGATCAGTAAGCATCAAAGGCCACATCAAACTCTGAGATGGTGTAAGAGTATTTAAAAAAAGGGACACTTCCTACCCCACTAATACATGTTCTCACCATTTAACATGGATTGACAAGGAAAGGAGTGTTTACCCACATTTTATAAACTGTTTGCAGTCAATAATGTGATAGTCAACATTTTGGAGGCATTCCATATATGTATCCATTTTTCCCACCAAAAAATATATGCTGTGCATGTGTATGTATATATCTGTGTGTGTGTGTGTGTGTGTGTGTATATGTGTATATATATATATATATATATATATATATATATATATATATATATAAATGTGTGTGTGTGTGTGTGTGCGCATGTGTACACATGCATTTGGTGCAGTAACATAGATAGTAAGTAGTTCTGCTGCTGCACTGTGCTTAATTATGGTCTAGAGTACATTATTTGCAAGCTTCACTTATTCTCCATCTATTTGTATGCTTTTTGCTGTCTCTCCATTTTTTTCACCCTCCACAGAACTGGCTTGATTACTCCTCAATGTGCAATTAATCAGTCTGTTCATAGGTGTTTATTAGGATGTAAACCCAACACCTGTTGTAGTGCTTGTAGAAACAACCAAAAACAGCAATTCAATTTACAGAATGATTTTAGCTGTGATGAAGTTCCAAAAATAGTAGGAACAAAAGCGCTCAACTTAACAAATATATTTTTGGTTTGGAATTGCTGACTTTAGTTGTTTCTATGATGACTACAACAGGTGTTGGTTTTACAGTTTATTTCAGTCATCTGTTTGTTTCCACCTTTGTTTAGGCTATTGACCACAAGGGCCTTTTTATGCCTAGCCATGCATCCCAAATTTCTTACAAGTTCTGGCACCCTTAATAAGTGTAAGCAGGGACTTGAGAGATGAATATTTTACAATGAGGGGACTGGGAGTTAAACCATTTTCAGGCTGCCTGTGTCCATTAGAAACATAAATGACAATCGAGGGATGAATTTCCTTTTCCCCATCCAGTCATCCAAGTTGCACTTGAATTGGGTTAGGAAGGAACTCTGCTTCACATGGGTTGGGAGCCTGTTTCAGAGAAGGGGTAGTCTCTGGGATCTCTACCAGTCTGTTCAGCAGGTCCTATTTATATCACAGGCAAGGTCTAAGTCTTTAGAATGGGTAATTCTTCTGCTGTTGGTTTTGCGGATATGCAGGAGATCCATCAGAGTGGGGTTTGGCAATAACTTGTACATTCTGTGGGACAGGCATTCCCAGGTTAGGAGAGAGCCCATCAGCCCATTTGTTTCTGCCCAGATAGATCAATTGAACCATTCATGCCCCACTGATGAGCAGCAGGTGATAGGGTGTGGGCCAGCTTTCTGAGTCTGTGGAGTGGCCTACTCTTTCCTAGATGAGAACCCCTCACTCACAATAGTTATTGGAGATCTTGCTACATGATGCTTACCACAGGGAGTATGCTGTCACAGAATAACTCAGCTGTGATATAATTGCATGGTTATAGGCTCATGTTGCACAGATGCAAGACCAACTGCCTCTACTAGTTATCATTCAAATGGTGAAACAGAGACACTTTCCACTCTCTAGAATGGGCTGTGGCCACTCAGTCCACCCCTCTCAGGCTATTGGACAATTAAGCTGCTAGTTTCTCACATCATACGGGTCATAGTTCAGACTTTATTCCTCTATGCCGCTACAGCTGACTGTTGGGTCTGCATTTTTTGTGCTACATTGCAAAGACACGCTAGTTGATGGGCCGTGCTACATTACAACACATACAAGCATGGTTACAAGAGTTGGCATGTACTGTAGTAGAATGAATTGACATGTCATCTGGAGCTGGTTCTTGTCCATTTTGCCTGGATAGGCTGCAGCCACTATGACCCTGACATGGATCAGTACTGAAAATGGCTGGTGTGTGTGTTTATGTAAAATACATTGCCCACAGTTCCATCAAACATACACTTTTATTTAAGGAAGCAAAATACAAAAGCAATACTCAAAAATTTTTCTAAGAAAGTTAACTGTAATTTTAACAGCAGCTTTCACACAGCACAAACAAACTTAGTGAAATAAAACATAGTCCTGTTGTTTGTTTAATTCATAGTACACTTTATTTCAAAGTCTAAGAAGCCCCATCAACTAAGGACTAACAGTCACAGTCACACTCTCAGGAAAAAGTCCACTGATTCCCTTCTGTTTCAGCATGAGACAGAATAATTTACACAACATACAGGTACTCTCAGACACATTCTCTTCTCCTCAGAAAACTCTGGATTCCCATTTTAGGAAGATGTCCAGGTCTCTCCAATTTTTCAGTGTTCCAAATAAGACAAACCTGGATTTAAGTTCAGGTTTAATGGATTTATCTACAGTGGGACATAGAAGTGGGGGATGCACATAAAACATGTTAATCACTTCCATATAAACAAAGCAGCATAACAGCCCATAAAGCAAGACCTTTAACATATTGTTTCATAACCTCACTGCAGATAAATCTTTAGCAAAGTGCTTCAGCATGGCATACTAAGACAGTACTTCACAAACTCACTAATTATTCTTAATTAAAACACTATAGTCCATGACCTCACTTTTCAGAGGTTGCATTCAGGTCTTTCTCTGCTCTGTTAAAACTCAAACTCCAGCTTCTCTCACTGTGTTTCTCTTCATTTCTTTTCAGCCTCAGCCTGCATATTTCCAGTTGGACCTCTCTCCCAGCTTCTGTTTCTCTCACTCTCTCTCCCTATATAAAATGTCAAAGCAGCATCAATACAAGCAAAGAGAACTGCTGATATATATTATGTAACATAGCAAATAATTAGTTTTTAAGATACATTCAGTTAATGTTTGCAAACAAATTAAAAACACAGACCACATGTTACCTTAGCACATGCACTTTGTTGATTTTTGTTTGATGATTTTGTTTATAGTGGTTTCTGTGCATGCAGTTTTAAGAAATTATAAAAGAAGCATTAAGAAAACATAAAGGTGTTATCCTCTGTATTTACAAACCTATATGAATGCATGCCAAAATAGTTTCTTTAAATATATGCTACTTTTAATATGATGATTAAGTGACATCTTATATTTTCTAAGTACTGAAGGTGGAGTCTGCCAGTCTTCTAACCCATTTATCCTGATGGGGACCTTCAAGATCAATAAGACACCAGATTTCTGTTCCACAGTGAACAATTCACATCTCATCTTGCATGTATCCAAGGCATTCACAGGTGTGCTTCAACATTTCATGGGTCTACAGTGGTGCTCATTCTGAGCGGGCTATGTCTGGCAGACCTTCAATTAGAGATGCCCATCACCATCATTTGTCAGAACAAGCTAACTCTTAACCCAAAGGATTAGCAACATAACTGAGATCCTTCCAGGATTACCTAGCTTCTCTCTTTATCAGAGAGAGTGGAAACAGTGGTCCTGCAGAGAAACATTGTTTTACTTGCAGGTGCATTTGATTTTGTTCCTTCAGTTCCTTACCCAACATCCTGACAAGTAAGGATTGGGTATAATGGTGATTTCTAAATTAAGATCATTGCCACCTCAACTTTGCCTCTGCCACCAAAGTCCAAGGGAATGCCTGGATTACTACCAGTACTGTCCTTCCTCCATTAGTCAGTCTCCTAATCCCCTGTACTTTATTTTGTGAAGTTAAATCATCCCTTGTAGTCACTGATAGCACATCACCCACAGACAACAATCAGTGCTTTCTGTTACAAAACCTGACCTCTGATCAGAGGTGATGATTTAAATTCTATCCCCTTCATGTTCAGCAGCGCTGCACATTGGCCTCTTTAGAACATTGTCATATGTGAATAACAAAGTTGCAACTAAGGCATTCCATTACTAGATACCCTCCAGACTTCTAATTGACATTCCATTTATGAAAACCACAACCAGGAACGTAAAAAAGACAAGCCTTTGACAGAACTATTTGCCCTCATGCAACTGTTAGAAGCATAGTTAGAGAATTCCGGTATTGACTTCTATGACAATTATGAGAGAATGAAAGGAGTTTTTTCTTATTATGCAGTAAATGGAGGCAGATACTTTATACACACAAGTATGCATGCTGAGTGTCTGTCTGTGGATGTTGATGACAGTCTATAATCCTTACTGGACAGGTGAATTTCTTGCAGTACAAAAATATCTGCTAAAGTGTTTATATCATGGTAAGAAAAATACAGTTTCAAAGCAGTTTACCTATTTTAATTCATTTTACCAGGCTAGCAGTTCTTGGTCAAAAATGACAAGTGGCACTTGTATTTATCTGCTGTCAGTATTTAAATAACAAGGCTGCTATTTTAATTTCAATATCCATAATTGCAAGGCCTAGGATTATGAAAATAAAACAGCAAAACATAATGAGGACCACAAATGTTAACAATCACTGTTCTACTTCAAAGTTTTTGCAGGCAGCAAGACCTCTTGTTCCTCCAATGTGTGTGTGGGCTGCACGCCTATTATTCCACTACTTGTATTAATCATTACCATATGACTGAAAAAGGGCAATACTGACAAAGTGGTCTTGAACTTTACAGTTTCTTTAAAAAAAATCAGTGCTATTCAGCCGAAGTGAACATGTGCATGGAATCTCAAATTACATTAAGCAATTTCTTATTCCCCATTATATTTTGAGCTTTGCCAAGGAAAAGTCCTCACACTAAATCCATAAAATGCATCTTTAATTGGAACAGCATATAGACTGCTGCTTATAGAGGGGGGACTCCTTATCTAGGAAGCTATGTTTCTCATGATATTTCAAACAGCAGTTCAGAGTATCATTGGAGTGACAGGCAAGTTGATAAAGCCAGCTGACTATGATAGGAATGGCAACAGAGTCCCTGTATCTAACAATTTCTTAGTTTTTCAAAAACAATGTAATTTAAGGACTGTTTGTATTCAACTTGCTGCCCATCACAGTGTTATAGATTCATAGCTTTGAATAGATATGACAGCTGGAGAGAGAAAGAGGGAAGAAAACGGAGAAAGAGAGATTCTTTTTCAGAACTCAGTTTGCCAAAACACTTATCAAAATGTCAGTAATATTTTGCAGTGAGGAACTTTTGCTCTGAAGGAAGCTGGGTCAGTACTTAAGCATCAGAATGTAATAGATGAATGAATGAATAGTTGTACTATTGATAATATGATGAAGTTTGCACTTGTGTCTCATTATGGACTGTATATTTTGCTTTTCTTAAGACTAATTAATTTGCAAATGGATGCATTCATCAACTTATGAGACTCCTATATAAGATTCTGAGAAGTGAATGGATTCAATACTTAAACAGTTTTTTTTTCACTGTGTTCCCCAGTGCAGCCTAGTCATTTTGTCATCTAGATTTTATTCTCTAAGGGGGTGTATAATTATAGCTGTTTTTGTTGTATTCCATAGGCTTATAGGTAAATACTGGGCAATCAGTCTGCAGACTGTTACAAACCTAAGATCAAATTTAAACCCTGTACCTTGTATATGTGAGGTACAGATCTTAACCATTATGCCACTCCTAGTAATGACACTAGTTTATATAACTACACAGTAAGCATCAATACTATTCATTAATTATTACATATGAATTGTCCCTGGAGAAAGTAGAAAAGAAGCAGAACAGTGAGATCTATTGTGGCGTACTGAAAAACACTTAGTGTAATGACTTGATGGCCTGTAGGTTGCTTGAAAGTAATTTCTATAAAAACACACTGATCTATTGCATAAAAGTGAATTTGGACTGTAGGTTACATGTTCAGTCAAATAATCCAGTAAACCAGTTTGCTTCCTATCACTGAAAATTTTCCTGTTATTATTAGTAAACTGTATAGATGTTCACCATATTCTGGGAATATATATATATATATATATATATATATATATATATATATCAAGAACTCAAGGCATTTGCTGCAACAGACATGATCAGATACAAATATTAATGAAGGCAAATGAACCAAGTGAGCATGATGAAAGCTGTGTTTACATCCAATGTCAGCCTTCAGTAATAAATTGCAATTAATATCATACATTTATTTTGATAATTTTTATTGTGTTTTGAATATTTAACTACTGTAGCATATTGTTTTCAGAGTTTCAAGATCATTTTTGGCCTTTTTATAAATTTGTTATGACAAGCTTCTTGCAAAATGAAACTTACATTTTAATACTATAAAGGACTTTTACTGAATGAGTAGTCCTAAGATAACACACAAGAAATACAGCTTAAGTAGATGTGAATAATGTCTAAATTTGCATACAATACAGTTGTGCGTAAATTAACTTTGACTTTATGTGAAAGTGAGACAGGCAGTGCTTATGAGTTTGTATTTCCTTAATGACAATAGTATATATTTTGTAGTAAATATCTGTGAGGCTGCAACATTTTTTTCCTGATTCAAGACAAAACACAGCTAATGCAGTGTATTCTCTGTCTCTTCGTTACTTACTAGGATTTAAAAATTTAGTATGTTATTGTATTAATTCTGTGTTTTCTGTTGTTTAGGGATGTAGCAAAATCAAAAATATGCAATGGGATGTGAATATTTAAACAATGTGTGCCTTTTCAAGAGTTCATCAGATCTGCAGCTAAAATGCATAGTTGTTTTGCCTGTATATACTTTTCCTACTAAGAACGACTGAAAATGCATCAATTTATAAAAATGTTATTATAATTTTGTTTTACTGTAAACAGTCATGGCATACTAATGACCAGTTTGATATGTTCTAGGCATCCAAATCTTCAGCCTGAAAATATTTGCATCATTTTTTCTTTCTTGACAATTACTCTTAAAATTTTCTTCACATATATTTCACGTGTAAGGGCCATTAGAAAATAATGCTTTTGCTACAAGATATTTACTCAGTGCTTACAATGAAATTATGTGATGCACTGTACATTTTCTCCTAATATTATCACAGTTTCAAAACTGTGTATTTGTCATGAGTCATTTTTCATCTCTTACAATGCTGTAATTTAAAAAAAAAATGAAACCATAGATGCTAGTTCCCAGAATCACACACTTTTTTGATTAAGGCTTCTATATTATGTTCTTTATATAAGAATTAGAATCATTGTTTGCTTATATTGGTAGTATTGTTTCTCAAACTCATGTTAACATATTTTATTTATATCATGTGCAACTGTTGGTGAGCAAATGTGCTGAATGATTTCACATGTCTGCTACTTCAACAGTAAGATTTATTTTTAGAGATGTATATACTACTTTCCACTGAATTGATGCATACATATTAAATGTCTTGAGATTAGCTGACAAACTGTGCTCAATATCTATATATATATTTGGTTTCAAATGTACTGTTTAATGTACATGATTAAGAATTCTAAGAATGCCTTTAGCATTTTATACAAGTAATCATCATATTTAGTAAATTTCTAGGTGTAATCAATGTTATTTAGCAGTCTTAATATGCACTGGTGATTTTTTGAGACAGTGTTTGCATTTGAAATGTATTTTGCATTAACAATTAAAATAAAAATTTAATCAATGTATGTGTGAATAATTCACTTTTTATAACCATGTTTTTTCATTTCAGCAAAAAGGAACATATTCTTCAATCATACTGTTGATTTTAATGTTACTTAGATACATGATGCTACTACTGATTGACTTTTCAGTAAGAAGAAACAGAGATTCATCAGTTATACTGCTTCATCCAATGCTGCTTAGCTATATTATGCTGTTACTAAAAATGACCTACAGAGGATTTATATAACTCCTTTTATTAGCCTTAATTATTCTAGTTACATTCCCATTTGTTGCAGATGTCAACACTGAGCTGTATGAGACTAGCTGCATATGCTTCTTATTTGTCTAGTTATCTGCAGGAGATCCCACATGATATTGAGCTTCTGGTTTTCTTTTTCTACAATAGAGCAATTATCCTTTATAAACTTTCCTTAAACTATTTAACCTAGTTACAAGCTATGTTCCTGAATCGTGGCACAATGCTGTGACCCTCCACAAGTACAGGGTCCTTCCTATTTGGCATCCCCTTATCCAGTTTAAGAAATGATAACCAGGAGCTCAGATTTGCAGACTGTATACTGGGTGTAATTGTCAAAATCCCCTCGGATATCTGCACTATTCAGAAAGTGCTTACCGTAGTAATAAAGCCAAAACCCACTAGCTGTGGATATGCATATTTCGGCCTTATGACTCATGGTAATGGACATCAGCCGAGTATAACAGCCCTGTGTTTCTTATGCATAGTCAAACACTCTGCTTGTGCTGTGCTGATGAGGTCATAACAAGGCCAAAATATGCATATCCACAGCTAGTGGGGTTTGGCTTTATTGGCTTGAAATTGTCCATTGAAACGACTTAAAAGTACTAAGTCATGGGCATTCAGAATTGCCATATAGCTGAAACACCTGATGTTTATAAGAGTCATTTGCATATATCCCATGTGCCTCTGATACAGGAGGTTTGAAAGGTCACACAGTGGAAGTTCTAGCTTGGCTGGAGTTTTCATTTAGTTTTTACTGACTGATTTTTCTGTGTGACCTTCTCACTCTGTTTTAGTTTGTTAGGTGGGATATTTTGCAGTCATCCTAATGGTAATGGACATCAGCTGGGTATAACAGCCCTGTGTTTCTTATGGTTAGTCAAAACCTCTGTTTGTGCTGTACTAAGGTCATAACAAGACTGAACTAGGAATATCCATGGCTAGTAGGATTTGGCTTTATTGGCCTGAAATTATCCATGGAAACAACTTAAAAGTAATAAATCATGAGCATTTAGAATCACCATATATTTAAAACATGTGATAAGGGTCATTTGCATGTATCCCATGTGCCTCTAATACAGGAGGTTTGAGAGGTCACAGTGGAAGTTCTAGCTTGGCTGGAGTTTTCCTTTAGTTTTTACTGATTGTTTTTTTGTGGGACCTTCTCTTTCTTTACAGACACTGATGGAGAATGTTGTAAAGTTAATTAGGCCATGTTGTATTACCTTTTGTTGTACAGTTTACCCAATGTTGTATTACCCTTACCCTCCTCATACAGCAAAGCTTGAAGCAACAGATGAAGCAAAATTATAGTAAGCAATACATCACAATAAATGCAGACTAACCTTACATTTCTGTTTAATTGCCTATCTCAACAGTTGCATTTGTTAAAGTTATAACCCTGTGTCAGTCAAACATTTACTAGTGAATCTAAAATGTCTTTCCAGACAAAATCTAATTTTAAAGTCATACTACAAATTCATCTTCTTCATATTCCTTATAACCAATGATTGAGATTGATTATGTAAAACCAAACGGCCCTTGTTGTTTTCTTCCCATTTTCACCCAGCATTGTGTTTGGACCAGCAAACTGAGCAACATTATGTTAAATTAAATATCTGTATACGTACAAATACTGCACGGTTGTTTAATTATTTGGTTTCACAGCCACTATTGATGTATTTGTATTGTTGTGTCATCCCTCTATTTTTTTTTTTTTTTTTGGTGAATTTGGAGATTTTTCTAACAAAATCATGTTTTACATTTTAAACATATTATAGTACCTCTGCAATCATAGGCTCTACTCAGAAAAACATCAACAGCATAATTATTTATCACAATGCTTTTAAAGATTGGTCCTATGCATGAGTCTTTTAAAAATGAATTTTATAATTCATACTATAAGAAAATCCAAGGCATGTTTTTTTTAAACATTGGAACATAGCTTACAGTATTTCAGTGACCATGTAAGGTAGATTTGTACTATCCACAGTACTTTGTTCATCAGAATGTGAGCCTTAATAATATACTATGTGCTTCCAATTGAACTGCCTTTTTAAATATTTACAGAAATATAAAAATAATAATATTGTTCATCTTATAGCATGTGATTAATTTGTAGTATCTACAGAGGTGTTAAAGGACAAGTGTCACTGACAGACATATGAACTTTTTGGTCTTACCTTTGAATGCCTTCTCATATTTTAATTGAAATATGCAAATGTTACTTGTTATCATGCTGAGTTACATAAGCAACATATATGTCCACTTTTGTGGATTTGTGACTCCCTTATAGTTTAATCACACTCCGTCAGTAAAACTAAACTTACTATTAAATGGAAATATAGGCTGTATTAACACTATTTCATAATTCATAGCTAAGAGTATGCAGACGCTTTTTATCATGTGATGTCTTCAACCATTGCTTATTACATAACACTCAACCACTACTTCTGATTTGTTATTCTACTACAATATTATATAAAATATGAACTATGGTACATTTTCATAAAACTAGACAAACAAGTGCTAAATTTGTCCAGCTCCTAGCATTTAAGTTGTGTAAACTGGGAGTGCTGTTGAGCATGTCTCACTAATTTGTGACACAATGCATCTTTGTCGCTTAGCTAATGAACTATGATGTACTAACATACTAGATTTTCACAATGCATAACTAGCAAAATATAATATGATTTTTAACTAAGTCTAGTATTGTAATATTAATAGAAACCCAGTAGCATGAGAATAATGCAGATTCTTTGTATCTGACCCACACAGACACACACACACACACACACACACACACACACACACACACACACACACACACACACACAGTTTGCTACATTATTTCAACTCTCTCTGTCTCTCACAGTGAGATAGATCTATTTCTCCCACCACAGCTCACAATACATTTCATACTGACCCTCAATTAGTTTTCATGCACCCTATTATGACAATATATTAAGTAATATTTGGAAACGTATGCAGTAATGTAATATGTAAATCATCTGCACTCTACCTGAAATACTAA
This sequence comes from Protopterus annectens, assembly GCF_019279795.1. Lineage (NCBI taxonomy): Eukaryota > Metazoa > Chordata > Ceratodontiformes > Protopteridae > Protopterus > Protopterus annectens. The sequence goes on from NC_056733.1 coordinate 1,094,597,482, forward strand.
TTACTGCAGTTATGACAAACAGTTGACTATTGATAATCCAAAACATTTCCAGAAGCTGTGGTAAGAGCAATGAAAGAAAACTATTTTAATTTTAGACAATACCTATTAAGGTTGGATTATGTGGCCAGTCACTTATCAAAATGAAGCATTAAATATTCACTTCAAAATAATAGGACTACAAATTGAGTCACTCTATATCATAGTGCCCAGTCTGATTGCCAAATGACATTTTTAGATAAAAGCAATGTTAATCACCTGAGTCTATGTAGAGTCCTCAGAGTTAAGGGTATAATAGCAGGATTAAAATATGGTCACCACTGACATACTTAAAGCAAAATGAAGTATGCTGTTGGTAAATAGAATCATACACCTGTTAAGAAGTGCTTAGTGTACTCTAATGAGAAATGGATTTTCATAATATTTATGCAGTGAGCTTTATAACACACTTTGACTCCACTCATCAAACTAAACTGTGACAATGATAGTGTGCAGCATAGAGAGACACTTGTTAGACGTGTGAATGTGAGACAATTCATTGCAGTTTACTATATTTGGGTTAATGGCATATATCAGAAACATGAGCAAATATAACAGGAGTATGTGAGCCATTTCATAGGTTAGTACTAAGCTAGCTGCCCTTGTGAGCCATTTTAAGCTTAGCCAATTATCCCTTGTGAGACTCAAACCCTGCACCTTGTGTTTATAAGGCAAACACCTTAACCATTAGGCCACCCTGTGATAAACATACATAAGAATATCACAGATAGGCATGGCTTTTTGAATGCATATAAATAAAAAAAAAACAGCTGCAGTGGAAAATTAAACAGAAAACAGGATCTTCTTTAGTGGGTATCCAGCTTTCTAACATATAACTGTATCTGTTTACAAAGTCAATCTGGAAGCAGCTCCCTACTCATCTTTGTAGATACTTTATATTCAAGCAGAATTTTGAGTTTCTTTAGTGAGGAGAACAAAACACTTACAGGCCAAACAGTGAAAACATATAATTTAGTCCATGTGTAATTCATGAACCTTCCCTTCCTGGATTTTCTCTAAGATTATATCTGATGTCAATTATCATTTTATCCTTGACATATGGGGTTTGGTTCCAATATCTGAGCTGACTCAGCCATTACTACAGATCGCACAGGCCAAAAACTCATGAGCTTCACCTCTACCCACAATTCTTCTCTCTCAATTACCCAAGATCTCATTTGCTGTTTTTCCAAACAGACGTATTCACCATAGCTTTCAAGCCAAGTACATTTTTTGATAATTTTTTTCTCAAATTTCTTCATTTTTTTCTGTTATTATCTTGTAATAACTCTATCTTCCTTTTTGCTAATCCTCTACCCTCCAAGTTTTAATTGTTCTCCCCTTTCCATACACTTCTGTGTACCCTTTTACTATCATCATTGATAGTTTCTTTCACTCTTTCATTTTCTCTTCTTTCCTCAAAAAAAAAAAAAAACAGTTCTCTTGTCCAGTTTTTCTTGTTTGAGTGTGTGTTCTCTCTTCTCCCTTTTGGTGTGAGTGTGGTGCATGCCTTTCCCAGCCTTTTTTGTTATGGCTGAGTAAACTAAAGGTCCTTCTGGCTTTAAGAAATGCCAGAAGTGCATCCATAATATCCATATCTCAGATTTGTACCTGTTGTGCATTTATTGTTTGGATCCTGTACACTTACAGGAAGATTGTATTTGCCATGGCTTTAGGCATAGTGCCCTGGTTGAAAGAAAAAATAAATGAATCCTGAAGGGTTTGATTCCTTTCACCTTTGGAGAGGCCATATCTGCTCATAACAAGAGTAAAACTGATGTTTCTTCACCTTCTTCCTCGTCCTCTGTGGAGAAGAGCAAAAAGGGAAGTTCATCTGTGCCACCTTCTTCTTCAGCACTAACACATAAAAAACCTAGATCCTTGTTAATAAAAGTTCTTTGGATCCAATGGATTCTGGATCTAAGCCTTTGGTATTGGGAAAATCGCCAGCACTGACCACTACTTCTGATTCAAAAGCCTTGATGCAGACGTCTTCAGAGCACCAGCAAATGCTGTCTTCGGTACAAGAAATATTGCTTCCTGGCTCTCTCTCAATTCTAATTACATCAGAGCAGAGTATCGATACAGTGCAGAAAGATGTTTTACATAGAAGAACTTACTCCCCATCTATTGACCCTTTTGTGAGTGAATTACCTGAAGTTTTCCTGCAAAGGCTGAAATCATCCTCTCTGATGTCTCTCTGTTCCACCAAAAATCTTACAGAAGTCGATGTGGAGACACTGGTGAATAAAGTTTTTTGGGTGAGAGGATTAACAGGACTTCCTTTGGCTAAGACTCCTATGGGCTCAGGAGCTGAATCTTCTTTCACCCCTTTAACTACTCCTCTGAAGTATCAGAGTTTTCAATTCCGAGTCATCCAGCACTGATTGTATCAGTTCTGGAGATCTCTCTTGCTTTGGAACTAGTTATTGCCTTGAGTTCTTCATTTTTTTTTCAGATCTGGAGACCTCCCAGGGCCATATCTGCCCTGTCAGCTCTGAGGGGCAGGAGCTCACTCTAATTTTTTGGAGCCATACCTGCACCTTGGAGCAGTGGCATGGTTCAGTTCAGTTCCGGCTTCTGTCTCACTGGCTGTTGGGGATTGACCACAGTTCCAAGGCATCTATCTTGGTTCCAGGTTCCCTTCCCCCTTTGGGGGGGCAACCTTTAAGGCAATTGAGAGGGCCTTCTATATTGCAGTCAGTCAGTTGTCCCCTTCCTCCTCAGAGCAGATATTTTCCTCACACTCCATTATTCAACCTGTGTCTCCACTGGCCACTGGCCAAAACCTCAGGAATCTCAGACACAGCTGTTATCTTCCTCAGAAAAAGTGCAAGAGGAAGCACTTAGATTCCTCACAGAAACTGGTCATGGAAGACACTGTTTTTGATGAAGGGGAGGGGTCTCCAAGGTCACCCCCTAATGTTGTCTCCTTTGGAGACATCTTAGAAATTTTGAAACAGGGGGGTGACTTGAAGTCCCAAAATCCTTCCTTGGAAAAATCAATTTACCTGCAGGCTTTCGGTACTTGCCCATCTACCTCTTGGGTGAATCCACCTGCTGATGAGATCATTCAGTTGATCTCTCAAAGGGCATGGAAGGCACCAGACACCATTGAACCCATCCCCAAGAGACCAGACAAAATTTTATCTGCCTCTGAGGATAAATAATTCTAGGCTAAAGGCTTAGCAGTAGATGCATGGTCATAGTCACTGCCATGAAAAAGGAACTCACTGAGGAGAGTTCATCTATTTACCCAACAGAGAGTCTCGGGTGTTGGAAAGTGGGTTATGTTTCATTGACCTTTCCCTTAAGGTCTTTGAATTTCCTGACACATTGTACCAGAGATCAAAGGGATCTGATCAAGGAGTTGTCAGATATCCTGGCAAGAGCTGTTACTGAGGGGGTCCAAGAAACAGTTGCCTCCCAGTTGGCTACCCTGACATCTGTGTCAAACTTGCCCATGAGTCTCATCGTGCATGCAGCTGAAGGGACCACCAGAACAGGTCCAGCCATAAGTACTCATGCTTAGAGGCATCTGTGACTTTGCAGAGCCATTTAAGTCTTCATTCATCAATGCACCCTTTGATGGATCATCTCTGTTCGGCCCAAAAGTTAGAGAGACATTATCTGGGTGTGAGAAGGACAGTTTGGGTGTACACCCCCCCCCCAAAGATCCTTTTCCAGAAATCAGAGGAGCAATGGAAATATGTGGTTCAAAAAGTACCAAGGGCCTTTTCATGACACACATGGAGTTAGTTCTCCCAGAGGCTGAGGGGGAACTACAGTGGAAGATGCCACCCAAGTGGCAGAGGTGGTCTGCAGAACCAGGGCTTCAGGAATTCCTTCAGAGGTAAGACCTTTCAGCATTCCTGAAAGGAGGCCCACTTGTCTTCCTGGTGGAGGCAGTCAGGGAATGCTTATCCTTGTACTAAAACACCTGGCTAAATATAACAACAGATTCTTGGCTGCCAGAGATTACTTTCAGAGGTTTTACAATACCCTTTTCCCTTCATCCCCCAGTATGTGAAAAAAGCCCCTATGTTCCATCCAATCAGAAGGAAACAGCAGTTCTAGAAATACAAAAACTGCTAGAGAAAAGAGGATCCAGAATTTACCCGACTCATTTTAGTGTCAAAATAGACAGGTTACTGGAGACCAGTTTTTGGATCTCAGTGTGTTGAACAAAACAGTTCAACAGACAAAATTCTGGTCATGGTACAGTCCATTCTTCCATTTTTGGAAAAAGATGACTGGATGTGTTGAATAGAACTTCAAGATGTGTATTACCACATAGAAATGGAAAAGAGCTCCAGAAAGTTCCTCCACTTCTGGCTGTGAGCCAGTCATTATCAATTCAGGGCACTACCCTTTGGTCTCACCACAGCCCCCATGGTGTTCACCAAATGTGTGGCAGTAGTAGTAGCTCACTTGAGACTGCAGGGATTCTGGGTGTTTCTGTATTTGGATGAATGGCTCATTACCACTTTGACCAGGCATCAATTAATAGAAGCAAGGGGTTATGTTCTCAAGACCTGTGCATACTTAGGAATAACTGTAAATCATGAAAAATCTCAACTTGAGTCCAACTCAGAGTTTAGAGGGGCAGTAATAAATACAACAACCGTAGCATCCCTTCCTCCCATGAGACTTCAGAAAAACATAACACAGGTTCAGAAAATAATCCACAGCAACAAGGTACCCACTCATCTAATTTTACAGGATCTAGGTTCTATTGCAGTGACAATAACTCTAGTTCCCCTAGCAAAATATCACATGAGAATTCTACAATGGCTGCTGGTATCTCAATGATCTATGCTATACCAACCCATGTTGGACCAGATTCTGATCACCAATCATTGCAGAAAGGACATAGCTTGGTGGATTCATTCCAAAGAAATTCTCCTGGGCTGCTCCTTCGTCCTTCCAGAACCCAAGGTCATAGTAATGATGGACACCTCCCAGATGGGGTGGGAGCATTTTCTGGACAAGACTGTCCAAGGCACTTGGTCCCCCTTAGAGGCCAACTTGCATATCAGTGTTCTGGAACCAAGAGTGATGCTTTTAGGACTGCAAGCCTTTCAAACTGCTCTTCCAGTGGGAACAATTGCTATTCAAAAAGGCAATATGTCAGTAGTTTGGTACACCAACAAACAGGGAAGAACCAAATCTTACTCCCTTTGTCAAGAAACACTCAGTGTGGCAATGGGCAATCTCTTCCAACTGCTTTCTGATAGGAATGCACATTACAGGGAGTTCCAAAAATGACAGCAGACAAACTGAGCAGATGTATTCTCCAGCCTCACAATTGGTCTCAAAATCCAATAGTGACAGAAAGGATTTTCTGCCAATGGGGCCAGCCGTGCTGCCACCTGTTTGCCTCTCCCCTAAGCAACAAGTCCAGCAACTACTTTGCCCTGATTCTCCCTCTGGGGAAGTCACCAAGAGACACTTTTCTCCACACTTGGCCCCCTGGACTCCTATTTGTCTTTTCCCAATACCTCTAATTTGAAAATTCATACAGAAAGCACTCAGGCTGAAGAGCAAAGTAATCCTCATTGCATCCTATTGGCCTCGCCAGATATGGTTCCCCTTTTTTTGGCCTTATCGGATTCAATAACTTTGGAGTCTGGACCCAGCTCCAGACTTTCTGTCCCATCCAGAGGCATTAGTTCATCCAAGCATTCTGAACCTCAAGCTGACAGCATGGTTCCTCCAGTTCCATTAAATGTCAGGAGAGTCAGCCTTTCTTCCCCGGTACATCAAATTTTCCTAGCTTCTCATAAGCCTTCCACCCATAAACTATATACTACTAAATGGAAGAGATTTACCATTTGGCCTCATAAAAAGTATATTGACTCCTTTTCTGCATCTCTTGATAATATTTTAGATTTCTTAACCTCTCTTTTCAATGCAGGAGCATCCCCATCAACCATCAGAATGCAACTAGCAGCAATTTTGAATTTCCATTTCTTTCAAAGATCCTACTCCATCTTGGGATCTAAACCTAGTGTTGCAAACCATTGCACATTCTCCCTTCAAACCATCTGCTGACTGTAATCCAAAGTATCTGTCATGGAAAACATTATTTTTGGTGGGAATAACCTCTGCTAGATGGATTCCAGAAATTTAAGCCTTATCATGTAGACCATCTTATCTGATTTTTCACAAAGATAGAGTTTCTTTATGGACAAATCCCACCTTCCTACTTAAAGTGGTGTCAGAGTCTAATACCAATCAGACTATTAATTTACCAGTATTCTTTCCCAGCTTTTCAAACAAAGGTGACTACTGTTTACATTTGTTAGATGTTCACAGGCAATTATGCTTTTATCTTCATAGGACAAAAGACACAAGAAAATCTGACCAAGTATTTGTCTCCTTTTCAAGTGCAAGGTTTGGTAAACCAGTCAGCAAGCTGACCTTAGCCAGATGGCTCAAGGATTGCATTTCCTTTATCTATGGCAGGAAGAAAATTGATTTCCCTAGGACTGTTAAGGCACATTCTACAAGAGCTGTAGCCACTTCAGCAGTTTTCCAGTACAGAACTTCAGTGGATGAGATATGTGCAGCAGCAACTTGAGCTTCTCCCCATATCTTTATTACTCATTATAAGTTAGATTTGGTCTCTGGGGAAGAGCATCCTTTGGTTCAGTGGTGCTCAGGAATGCCCTTCCATAAGTCCTCCATAGGTCTAAGGCAGCTGGGGACTCTACCCCCCATATGTCAAGAATAAAATGAAAATTAACATCAGATAAGTTACATACTTACCATAACATTCCATCTGTGTTGTCCATTTTCATTTATCCTTGATTCCCCTCCCTCCATCCCCTGGCCTTTGAAGACTCTTTGGTGGAATGCATAGTATACATATAATTTATTGTGATCATTAAGGCATAGCAGATATGGCTTCCACTGAGGCTTTCTTATCTATGACTTTTATATCTAATCTGCAAACTCAATCTGAGGTAAATGGGGGAGAAGGACTGTGGGTAGAGGTGAAGCTCACGAGTTTTTTGCCCAAGTGAGCTGCAGTAATAGCCCAGTCAGTTCCAATATCAGAACTGAACCCCATATGTCAAGGATAAATGAAAATGGACAACACAGATGGAATGTTATTCTAAGTACATAACTTCTTTTTCCTGTCCATTACCAGCTCAGGGTCATACTCAGGACCAGTCATGAAACACCAATAATTTTTCAAAGGAAAAGAAATTGACTCTCAGATCTATAACAAGTCTTTTCTTGTTTTTCAGCTGTAAGTACTGCTGAATGTTTTTTAAGGAAAATTCCCATCACAAAAGTAGGTTGCTAGGTAAGTTTCTAATCTATTTTTCAGATAAATAGTGACTCCAGATCTTTTGTGGAAAATGATAAGTGGTGTATGAGCCACCAGAGGTGGTATTTTATTAAACAAAGCCATGTTAACACTAAGTCATTAATTATGCAGTCAGAGAGGGGAATCCAAATGAAAATGCATCACATCCATGGGCTGTATTGCACAGGCCTGGTATAAGGTTTTGGGGAAGGGCTTTTTATCTTAGGAGTGAACTGTACAGTAATATGCGGTCTCTGATATGCAAACAACATGAAAGGTATTCAGGAAGGAAGACTGAAGATTTGCTTGGTCCATCAACTGTATAGTTGCAACAACATATACGGAGTGCCCATTTTCTGTCAAGATAGCAGACTGTGATTTTAAATCAGGTAGTTTTCATGGCTGTACTTCAACAGGTACAGATAAGTAGGGAACCTACTGACATATATGTCTCATTTAGAATTCAGAAAGGGGTACATTCACATGAGGTAAAACTATTGCCATGTGCTGTATCTATAAATGTAGAAACACAAGTTGTCTCTAGGACCAGGAGCTATTACTGTATATGGGGAATAGCTTTATAGCTATGAACCCAAAGATTAAGATGGTGCAGATGATATCTATAGAAGGGGGCGTCTTTTTTACAGGAGCACAGATGTAAAGGCTGTGTGTTATGCTTCTGCTGTTGAACTGTGTAAGATACATATGGAATGGAGTGTGCTGCACATGGGTCTACTTCTGTAGACTGAATTTACAGTTCACCAAACCTGATTTAGCTGAGATCAAACTGCCGAAAAGTCACTTATCTGAAAAACCACTTTACCAAAACTCAAAACACTGAAAAAACAGTAAGAGAATGTGATTGTAACATATACACTTAAATATTTACCATTCTTGATGTTTTTGCAGGGCTCCGCACCCCCTTCAGATTTAATATAGCAACTCTGAGATCATATTACATTGTGGAAAGGTAAGATCCAGAACTGGTAGCATACTGCCTTGTTCGGTGTTCCCAGGTTCGGCAGTTTGTAGTTTCGTGGAAATGTTGTTTTGGCAGTGTGGACTCATTCTTTTGAGTTTTGGTGAACTGTAAATTCAGTCTACAGAAGTAGACCCACTGCGCACATATGGGGACAAAAATTCATCATGTGTTAGGGCATACAAACTTGATGTCTTGGCTTGACTTATGCTATCAGTAATTGTCCCCAATGGAAGACTACTTTATGTTTTTATTGATCGACAACTGTCTCCCCTATAAAGCATATGTTTCATTCCCTTTTATTTGCATATTTATGCTTCATTAATGTATTAACTGACAATTTATTCAATGTCAGATACAACAGAAACATCTTTCTACACTATAATGGGTCTAAATCTATTTAAACTTAATAATGTATTAACTGACAATTTATTCAATGTCAGATACAACAGAAATATCTTTCTCCACTATAATGGGTCTAAATCTATTTAAACGTAAACAATGTTTAACAGCTTTCTTCTACTTACAGATACACCCTATCAAGGATCAACCACGAGATATTCTTGTAATACTGTCTTATACCATACCCTTCTTTTTTTAGGTGTTTTACCTATATTTAATTTCCATATATGTATTTTATGTGTCTATATCACAAAATCGAACTTCCAAAATGTCGGACACCATAAGTTCGAACTTGGAAGATCGAATTCAGATAACATCGAAACTTCAAAACAGCAAATTTTGTCCCCAGGAAAAAATTTGCTGTTCCAAAAAACACACACAACAATCACACCAAACACCTTCAAAACCTACACTAAACCTAACATACACCACTATCTATGCACTATCCTTAACCAAGCCATAACCCTAAAGTCCATCACTACCGCACACTTACCTGACCCGTGGCCCTAACCCTAAAGTCTGTCACTATTGCACACTTACCTGACCCACACCCTAAACCTAACGTCCGTCACTATCGCACACTTACCTGACATGCGCCCTAACCCTAAAGTCCATCACTATCCGTTCATACACTTACTTTGACCCGGTCTGAAAATGTCAAAGCCACAAAAACGGCCAACCAAATTCTTTCCCTGGGAAAGAATTCGGGTTTCCATGGCTTCGACATTTTCAACTTTCGCACTACCAAGTTCGTCCTTCCATAATTCGGCATTCTTCAAGTTCGGTTTTTTGATAGGAACCTTATATAATTCCAGTATTTTTATCCCTTCCATAAGCATGTTCTTCTTTGTATAACTTTCACTATGTTCCAAAAACAGTTAATACTTTAATATCAACCTGTTATAGAGTTCATATGTGTCCTTCCATAGTAAAACAAAGTAAATGCAATAAAGCCAAAACACAGTAAGATTTATTCTCAACCCCCTTCATATTTTCAGTTGTATAGAGTCCCTATTTTAACTGGATTCAGTCATGTACTCCATATTATGAAGAAAACAAACTCAGTAAATTAAGTCTTTTTCTTTACTAGAGACATGTACACACTTGGTATATAATTTATCTTCTCAACAGCCACCAAGGTAACTAGGTGAGCTTTCTTTTCATAACTTAACCATAAGGTCTTCCAAAAAATTATTGCTATCCCTGATACTATCCTAAATTTTACTCCATTGATCTAGTACCACTTTTCTTTATTCCAAACTTTACACTGAATACTTCAGATTCAGCTGGCTGAAAACAATTTCCTCCAATCATAGAACTATAGTTTATCATTAAAGAAATTACTTATAGTATTGGTTTATATTGTTATTACTTTCACTCACCTTTTATTTTAGCAATAGGCCATTTTTAAACTTTTTTACCTTTTTGTTTTTTCTTCCAAAATCCTCAGACAAGGGCCAGTCACAACTGGTCTACACCCCAGATTTACGTTTATGACCAAAAAAAAAAAAACTTTGCATTGCTTAATTGAATGTTATTTCTCTCCACATTGACAGGAATACTTTTTGGATAGTCATTAATCAAGTGTGCAAATTCCCCACATAAATAGCAGGATTATGTATGTTCCCATATCTCACACCACCTTTTATTTCATTATTATAATATTTGGTAAATGCCATGAGTTGACATTGCTACACATTTAATGAAACTTCCACTTCCCATTTGTGCTGGTTCATCCATGAA